>NC_045446.1:116654093-116759237 GCF_002776525.5 Piliocolobus tephrosceles
GATAGGCCCCAGTGTGTGATGTTCCCCTTCCCGAGTCCAAGTGAGCTCATTGTTCAGTTCCCACCTATGAGTGAGAACATGCGGTGTTTGGTTTTCTCTTCTTGTGATAATTTGCTAAGAATGATGGTTTCCAGCTGCATCCATGTCCCTACAAAGGACGCAAACTCATCCTTTTTTATGGCTGCATAGTATTCCATGGTGTATATGTGCCACATTTTCTTAATCCAGTCTGTCACTGATGGACATTTGGGTTGATTCCAAGTCTTTGCTATTGTGAATAGTGCCGCAATAAACATACGTGTGCATGTGTCTTTGTAGTAGCATAATTTATAATCCTTTGGGTATATACCCAGTAGTGGGATGGCTGGGTCATATGGTACATCTAGTTCTAGATCCTTGAGGAATCGCCATACTGTTTTCCATAATGGTTGAACTAGTTTACAATCCCACCAACAGTGTAAAAGTGTTCCTATTTCTCCACATCCTCTCCAACACCTATTGTTTCCTGATTTTTTAATGATTGCCATTCTAACTGGTGTGAGATGGTATCTCATTGTGGTTTTGATCTGCATTTCTCTGATGGCCAGTGATGATGAGCAGTTTTTCATGTGTCTGTTGGCTGTATGTAATTTCAATACATGTATAATCCATTGATTGCAGTCATTGTGTAGAGGCCCCAAACCATAGCATCAGTGAAATGATAACTTGAAAATCCTGGCCTGTATCAGTATTTCTGGGTATACGGTCTCAAGATGCTAATATCCAAGAAAGTGATGATAGGTTCAGAAATCTGAGGAAAAACATCTCTGAGTTCAAAATGCAGCTTTTTATCTTTCTTACGTTCTCCCTACCTTAGTATATGATGTGGCTATTGTCATAGTGAAAGGAGATTAAAACTAAAAGGAAATGGTTAAACATTATGGTGGAAATAGTTATTATTACGAGTCATGTTCTGAATGCTCATTTTGAAGTTTAGTTGAAAAAAAAATCCATTGATTTAACTTCCATGAAGTCCAGGGAGGCAACATGAAAGTGAAAAAAAAAAAAAAAAAAGATGAAGCTTAAGCCAGACTGATCTTTATGATCTTGTCCTTGTTGAAGTTAATCTGAGTCCCACAAGAGGTAAAGGTAGTCCTGGAGTGGATGACAGGTTACATAAAAGGGCCATGAGATGTCAGATGGGCTCTGCCTTCTCAGACACCGTGGCCTGCATTCTGATGTTGGCTTCCTGTTCAGAAGACAAAAATATCCCTCAATTTTGCCCCACTGCCCCTTTTCTTGGCCAGTCTGGGCTGATGATGTGGAGACATTACTGACAGGGAATCAGGTGGTGATCACACATAGTGAAATAAATGGATGAAATAAATTTCCACATCTTTTGGGTTTAAGTTCTTCCCCCCTTGACCTTTGAGATTTACCAAATGAGACAAAGATTATGGCTATTTGACATTCACTATTATGGATTAGATGTTTTTCTAGGGAACCCAGAGCATTAAGAGGATAGGTGGAGGTAATGGATTACCATATATAACGTACACAGACTGCTGATTTTGAGAGAAAATGATGGTAGTTAAGAAAAAAATGTTTTTTCCTCTGGGGATAAGCTAGGAGGTTGCTATGCATGAGGAAAAATTCAGGTACATTAGATCACTAGGGAATTATTCCAAAGAAACAATATAATTTCACCACGAGTATGAAATGAACTGTGGTAAAACTGCATACTTTCACTTACTAAGCTATGGACATTTATGGAGGAAGATAAATTTGTATTTTAATAAGATTAATCCTTAAAAATAATGATGCAATATGAAGTAAAAATGTTAACTTGGCAAATGTTCTTAGAATCATTAAAACGTGTTGTTAAAGTTTAAAATTTCTTAGGTTTGGGTTTAGCAAGGGCAGGCTGTGCATACTTAATCATTTCAGATTTCCTTCTAACATGCTATACTTCCAATCAGTAATTAAATGAAACATGTAGAATAGAAGAAATTGGTGGAGAGAGGGGGTGAGGTACCATACTCTTCAGTAAAATGTTTAGAGAAGCATTAGCTGTAACTTAAATCTTGAATATAATTCTAACTCTAAAACGTTTATTTGGCAGAAATGTTAAACTGACTTGGCCCCTCCATTTGAGAAGACTACTTTGTCAATATTCAATTCCAGGATATCTTCCTTGTATCATCCAGTTTTGGGGAGCAAAGAGAGATAGCATTTTTATGTTTTTCCTATATCCTAGAACTTCATCAGTATAAGTTTTTGCCAAAAAATTGACTTTAACTCCAGTCATTCAGCATTCACCCAAATTATATTTTCCAATTGCCTCTAATTTTCAAGGTTTTTTTGAATGTGAAATTGTTTGAAAAGCTTAAAGACTATAGAGAGCCTAGAGGTCACTATATTTAAAAATCTAGCCGGGGCAAGAATTCTCTCACCTGAGTGTCAGGCAAGAGAATTAGCACATCTCATGATGGCTTCTTTATGTCACATGATAATGCAGTTCCATTTTGAATAGTTCTGTTTGTGTGATGACTTCCATAGGTAGGGCTGAGTTCTGTCTCCCCGTAATTTTCACCCCTCGGTCCTTGTTCTGTCTTTGGATCTCAGAGAATTATTAAAACGTGTTTCTATTTCTATGCTCTCTCACTATTGAAAATGTTTGAGACAATCTAGAGTACTTGTTTATGATACTATAACATCCAAGTTCTTGAAAAAACTTGTTAGGTAACTAGTTCAAGATCCAGCGTATAGTAGATTTTAAAGTACTAGACAACGAGGGACACTCTCTGTGCCCCAGGGCCTGCTGAATTTATTCAAATTGGCCACACCTGAGCGTGTTCACCCTGCCTCGTGGTTTCTTTCTGTGGAAGCCACAACGAAGCCTCCTAGCCATCATTTTCCCCTCGCTCTCTGCCTCATGATCAACCCCAGTGCTTCCCATGAGGCTACCAGTAACATCGTCCACTCCCTTCTCTTGGGATCTGTGACAATAACAATTTTTTTTTCAATGGCAACCATCTTCATCTGTTGACCTGGGCAGACATGCAATAATAAAACCTATGCTTGAAAATGGTTCCCTCATCTGAGGTACTTTTAGGCACTAAGGAAAGGGAAAGGCTGAGGAATCCATTTGAAATAGCAAACCCTCTTGCTAAGGATTGGCATTGCTGGGCTAGAATCAATTCAGGCTAAAAGAGCTGGTTCGCAGTTCTCCTTCAATCATGTGATCCTTGCTCCCTGGGTTAAAATGCTCATTTCAGGAAAGGGCCATCTCTTCATATATCTAGTAGAGGTGGTTGCCTGTATAGGGTGATTAAAAGTTTTCCCCCTAAGAGAATGTCTCAGATGGATCTTTCACAGTTACATCTCCGTCAGCCTGAGAGGGTCCTCACCGAAGTTAGCTCTTTGGCTTAGACGGTAAGCACGTTGTCTCTACACATGCATGTTAAAAGTACCTTTGATGTCTGTACCTGGAGCTCGTTTTAGTCACTCATGTATTTGCTCATTTATTCAACAAATATTTATTAAACTATTATGTACACAAAGAAACCATGATAGGTTTTAGGGATACCAACGAGACTCCGTCTCAAAAAAAAAAAACAAAAAAATACAATCTCATTGGGAATTAAGAAAGAACAAATTAAAACCACGATATACAATTTTACACCAATCAGACTGACAAATATTTCAAAGTCTGGCAGAATCAACCGTTGATGAGAATGTGCTAGAGGTCTCTAAATGCCTAGCGAATTAACTACAAACTTCTAAACTACCATTCAAAGGTCATCACAGTTCTCCCAACTAAATGCCCCTCTATTAACCTGCCATAAATATATGTCATGGTACAGAGGATTACTTGGTGTTCTTAGCACAATCTTCATTTCAAGTTGTGCCTTTTCCCCACTCTCTGTCAATCATGATCCAACCCACTCTTCAAACCTATTCAATGTCATATTGTCAATCAAGCCCTTTTTTGTTTTAGCTTCCAACATTCTATTGTTAGTACTGTAATAATGATGGTAACTAATACACACTGAGCGTTTACTAGGCAACAGGAACTGTGAAGCTTTATGTCATTAATATTCACAACATATCTATGAGTTGGTACTATTATTCCTATGTACTGAGAAAGAAAACCAAAGTGTAGAAAGATTTAGTAACATAATAAAGATTATAGAGCTGGTAAGCGGTGATGGCAGATTGTAAACAAAAATATTCAGACTCTAAGATGTTTTATTGACAACCTATTGAAGCTTCATTTTATAGATGAAGTAACTGAGGTTTGGATATGTAACATTCTTACCCCATATAATTTTTTTTTCTTTGACATTTATTTTGAGTTCCAAGGTACATATGCAGGATGTGCAGGTTTGTTACATCGGTAAACGTGTGCTATGGTGGTTTGCTGCACAGATCGTCCTGTCACCTAGGTATTAAGCCTGGCATTTTATGATTCCAAACCACATGCTCAAATTCTCCCATCATAATGGACATCGTGGGATGTTTATACTTCTCATAAAAGCTACCCTTGCTCTGCCATCTAATAGAGTGATTTGCATAATGATCATATCTCTACCTGGTAGTGGTAAGCTCTTTGCTCTCTGGGACTGTATTCAACTCAGGATGGTCAACTCAGTCTTCCCATAGTGTAAGTTCAATAAATATTTGACAGATATAATGGGACAAGTCATGCAGTGACTCTAACTCTCTACTGTCTCACTTGATAAATGAGGAAAATAAAAACTGCCTTACTGTCTCAAAGGGATATTGAAGGACCTGGTAAAATTATGTGCATGAGCATGTTATAAGAAGAACATTGTACCATGCAACGGTACATCATTACAGAAATAACTGCAATGGAGATTTAATTTGCATCACCTTTCAAGTAATCTTTGTCAATTACACCTGGCAGGATAAGTTTCAAAGCTCTCAACAAGGGATTTTGCATTCTAGACTTTGTAAATCTGGAGAAGTCATTGACATCAAAAATGTTGCTTGTGGGTAAAATATTAAAGTATTCCTTGAGATCTGGTGATGAACTGAACTCAATTACATGCACCTGTAGGAAACCTGCCCCCTACATCTGTGTGAATTAACAGTTACTCAGAAACTAATTGTGAGCACTACTTATTTTACATTTCTGTAAATGTGTGTGTGTGTGTGTGTGTGTGTGTATATATATATATAAAACAGAAACCTTCCTTAAGAATTGACGAGCATTTCAGGAAAAAGCAAGCAGAATAAATAAAAATAAAAATGCTATCAGGAAAGAAAAAAATGCTATCAGCTACTTTTCCTGTGCATTGTTTTCTCCTGTCCACTCAGGCATTTGTGGACAGGAAGCCAATGCTTTTGCTAATGTCTCACTTGGTGCTTGCAATAGTCATCTCCTCAGTTTCAAGCCAGCTATTCGACTTCACAACTTGGTATTTCGTAACTAATTCAATATGTGTCAAGGACATCCTGAAAGGCACAAGGGAAGAAGAAGGCGTACCACATTCCTACACAGCACTTAGAGAATAGTTGAGTTATGGCACCTGTATATGAAACTGAAAACAATAATCAATAATGTACTTTAAAAATCATCCATAATGGAAAACATTGATACAATTTAGTATAATAAAAATTTAAACTTCAGAATGGAAACAACTATTATAAACAAATGACAGACTCAGAAAAAAATTTAAGTAGCACACATGACAAAGGAAAATTTCTAGAATTTCAAAAGCCCTCATAATTAAGTAGAAAAAAAGACAAGACAGGCTTGAAGAAAAATGGGCAAAGAAAATGTGCAGGGAGTCCACATGAAAACAAGTGAAAATGAAAATAATAAGTAGATCTATGTAAGAGGACTATTTTTACAATTCTGTAAGTACCTTCCTCTCCTGCTTCTTGGTGCAAACTTCCTATCTCACTCTTTCTCTCTTTTTCTTGTTCTCTCTCTCATGCTCCAAATATGTATCAATTCGTAACCAATCAATTTACTTACTATCCGTATAGTGTTACCTCTCCAGTGACAATGAGCAAGGGAATCTCAACAAGTCCTCTTATAGCATCCCTGTCTCTAACTTTCAAGCTAAGCTTGCATCATGGCCTACCTCCCATGTATCACTTTTTTTTTTTTTTTTTTTTGAGACAGAGTTTCACTCTTTTTGCCCAGGCTGGAGTGCAATGGCACGATCTCTTCTCACCGCAACCTCTACCTCCTGGGTTCAAGCAGTTCTCCTTCCTCAGCCTCCCAAGTAGCTGGGATTGCAGGCATGTGCCACCATGCTCGATTAATTCCCATGTATCGTAATTTTAAGCCCATGAGATCATGATCTACAGTGGAAAAACTACTTAGTTAAGAGAAATTGAAGTGACAGTTTTATATTTTATTTTATTTCATTTTATTTTGTGATAAAACCACTTAACGTGAAATCTGTATTCTTAATAATTTTTAACAATACTGGAGAATACAGTATTGTTAACCATAGGCAAAATATTGTATAGTAGATCTCTAGAACTTATCCATCCCACATAATTGAAACTTCTTACTTGTTGATTAGCAATTCCCCATTTGGTTCTCCCTGGCAACCACAAATCTACTTTCTGATTGCATGAGTTTGACTATTCTAGATACCTCATATAAGTGGAATCATGCTGTATTTATCTTTCTGCGACTGGCCTATTTTACTTAGCATAATGTCCTCAAGGTTCATGTTGTCACATATTGCAGGATTTTCTTCTTTCTTAAGGCTGAATAAAATTTAATTGTATGTATAAACCACATATTCTTTACCCACTCACCCACTGATGAACATTTAGTTTGGTTACATATCTTAGTCTTGTGAATATTGCTGCAGTGAATGTGGAAGTGTTAATCTCTTCAAGATTCTGATTTCATGCAAATCAAAATCACGGTGAGATACCATCTCATACCAGTCAGGATAGCTGTTATTAAAAAGTCAAAAAATGACTGATTTTGGCAAAGTTGTGGAGAAAAAAGAACACTTATTATATACCGTTGAAGGGAGTGTAAATTAGTTCAGCCATTGTGGAAGACAATGTGGTGATTCCTCAGAGACGTAAAGACAGAAATATAATTTGACCCAGTAATCTCATTACTGAGTATATACCCAAAGGGATATAAATCGTTTTATTATAAAGACACATGCATGCATATGTTCATTGCAGCACTATTAACAATAGCAAAGACATGGAATCAACTTAAATGGCAATCAATGATAGACTGGATTAAAAAACAAAACAAAAAAACGTGTTATAAATACACCATGAAATACTATGAAGCCATAAAAAAGAAAAAGATCATCTGCAGGGACAAGGACGGAGCTGGAGGCCATCATTTTTAACAAACTGATGCAGGACCAGAAAACCAAATACCACATGTTCTCACTCGTAAGTGGGAGCTAAATGATGAGAACACATGGACACACAGAGGGGAACAACACACACTGGGGCTGATCAGAGGGTGGAAGGAGGGAGAGGGTCAGGAGAATAACTAATGGGTACTGGGCTTAATACCTGGGTGATTAAATAATTTGTACAACAAACTCCAGTGACACAAGTTGACTTATGTAACAAACCTGCACATATACCACTGAACTAACTTAAAAGTTAAAAAATATGCTGATTTCAGTTCTTTTACATAAATATTCAGAAGTAGGATTGCTGGATCAAATAGTAGTTTTATTTTTAATATTTTGAGGAACGTTCATACTATTTTCCATAGTGGCTGCAACATTTTGTATTCCTACCAACTGTGTACAAGGGTTCTAATTTCTTTACATCATTGTCAATATGTTGTCTTTTGTTTTTGATAATAGAGATGTGATGAGATTTCTCATCGTGATTTTGATTTGCAGTTATGTCATGACTGGTAATGTTGAGCACCTTTTCATGTATCTGTTAGATATTTGTATGTCTTTGGAGCAATGTCTATTTAAGTCCTCTGCCTATATGTTAGTTCAGTTGTTAGTATTTTTGCTATTGAATGTAGGAGTTGTTTTTATTTTGGAAAACTATCCCTTATCAGATACACAGTGGTTTGAAAATATTTTCTCCCATTCTGTATGTTGTCTTTTCACTCTGTTGATTGTGTATTTTGTTGTATAGAAGCTTTTGAATTGGATGTGGTTCCATTTATCTATTTTTGCTTTTGTTGCCTACAGTTTTGATGTCATATCTGAAAAATCATTGCCAAGACCAATGTCATAAAACTTTTTCTCTCTTTTTCTTCTAGGAGTTTTACAGCTTTAGGTCTTATATTTTGAGTCTTTAATCTATTTCGTGTTGATTTTGATGTATGATGTAAATGAAGTCTAATTTCTTTCTTTTGCACTTAGATATACAATTTTTCTGTAAACATTTTGTTGAAGAGACTATCCTTTTCACATTGTGTAGTTTTGACATACTTGTTGAAGGTCAGTTTACTGTATACATGTGCAAGGATTTACTTCTGGGCCCTCTATTTGTTCCTTCCATTGGTCAATTTATCTGTCTTTATATGAATACCAAATTGTTTAAGTGGTTGTGGCTTTGGAATATATTTTGAAATCACAAAGTGTGGTATGCCCAGCTTTTTTCTTTTTTTCTCAAGGTATTTGATTGTTTCAGATCATTTGTGGTTAAATAAAAATTTTAGAATGCCTATTTTTATTTCTGTACAAAATACCACTGGGATTTTGATAGGAATTACATTGAATCTGTGGATTGCTTTAAATAGTATAGACAGTTTAACAATTTAAGACTTTCAATTAAATAACATGGGATGGAATATCTTTCCATTTGTTTTTGTCTTCTTAATATAAAAGTGATTTTCTTCCTAATTTTCTTTTCAGATAGTTTGTCAGCATACAAAAATGCAACTGATTTTTATGTGTTAATTTTGTATTCTGAAACTTTACCGAATTTACTTATTAGTTCCAACAGGTTTTTTGGGGGAATCTTTAGGGTTTTCTATACAAATCATATAATCTGCGAAGACAGACTATTTTAGCTCTTCCTTTCTGATTTGAATTCCTTTTATTTCCTTTTCTTGCCAAATTGCTCTACCAAGACTTTCACTACTTTGTTGACTAGACATGGTGAAAGTGGATATCCTTGCCTTGCTCTTGATCTTAGAGGAAAAGCTTTGTTTATCACCATTGATTATGACACTAGCTATGAAATGTTCGCATATGGCCTATATTATGTTGATGTAATTTTTATCATGAGATGATGAGAATTTTTATTATGAGAATTTTTATCATGAAAGTGTTTTGAATTTTGTCAAGTGTTTGTTTCTGTATCTATGGAGGAATACCCTGTTTTATTTCAGTTCTTCGAGGTGTTAAGTTAGATTGTTTATTCCAGAGCTTTCTGTTTTTGTAATTTAGGCATTTATTGTTATACACGTTCTTGTTGATAATGTGTTTACTACATCTCATAAAATTTGATTTATGTTTTCACTTGCCTCAAGATATTTTCTAATTTTTATTTTTATTTTTCCTTTGACACATTGGTTGTTTAAAAGTACATTATTTAATTTCCATTTATTTGTTAATTTTTCAGTGTTCTTTCTTTCCCTTTTTTTTTTCTTTTTTTTTTGAGATGGAGTCTTGCTCTGTCGCCCAGGCTGGAGTGCAGTGGCACCATCTCGGCTCACTGCAAGCTCCACCTCCCGATTTCATGCCATTCTCCTGTCTCAGCCTCCCGAGTAGCTGGGACTATAGGCGCCCGCCACCATGCCAGGCTAATTTTTTGTATTTTTCGTAGAGATGGGGTTTCACCGTGTTAGCCAGGATGGTCTCGATCTCCTGACCTCGTGATCCGCCTGCCTCTGCCTCCCAAAGTGCTGGGATTACAGGCGTGAGCCACCGCGCCCGGCTCATTTTTCTTTCTACTGTTGATTTCTTGTTCTGTTCCAATGTGGTCAGAAAAGATACTTGATAAAACGTTCAATCTTATATTTGTGGAAACTTGTTTTGTTACCTACCATGTAATCCGTCCTGGAAAATGTTGACTATGTGCGTAAGAAGAATATATATTTTGTTGCTGTTGGGTGGAATGTTCTGTTAGGTCTTTTAGGTCCATTTGGTTTGTAGTGTAGTTCAAGTCTGCTCTTTCCTTATTGATTTTCTGTATGATTGTTCTATTTATTATTGAAAGTGGGGGATTAAAATCTCCTCCCATTATTGTATTGCCATTTTTCTTTTCTCTTCTGTTAAGGTTTGCTTCATATATTTATGTTCTATGATGATAGGTGCATATATATTTGTAATTGTTGTATATTTCTGATGAATTGATCCTTTTATCATTACACAGTGTTTTATTTGTCTCCTGTGATGATTTTCAAGTTAAACTCTTTTGTCTTATATGAATAGTCACCCTACTGTCTTTGGTTGCCATTTGCATGAGATAACTTTTTGCGTTTCTTAACTTTCACCTATATATATCCTTAAATCTAAAGTGAGTCTCTTGTAGGCTGGGCATGGTGACTCATGCTTGTAATCCCAGTACTTGGGAGGCTGAGGCAGGAGGATTGCTTGAGGCCAGGAGTTCAAGACCAGCCTGAGCAACACAGTGAGACCCTATCTCCACTAAAAATTTAAAAATTAACCAGGTGTGGTGAGTCATATCTGTAGTCCCAGCTATTCAGGAGGCTGAGGCAGGAGGATCACTGGAGCCCGGGAGTTTGAAGATGCAGTGAGCTATGATCAAGCCACTGTACTCCAGCCTGGGCAAGAGAGTAAGACCCTATCTCAAAAAAAATAATAATAATAATAAAAGAGAAAAATAAAATGAAATAACATAAAGTGAGTCACTTGCAGATAGAATGTCACTTGATCTTGTTTTTTTATTCATTCAGCCACACAATACCTTTTGATTGTGACCATCAACCCATTTACATTTTGTTGTTTTCAGTTAGTCTTGTATTTATTTTGCCTTTTTCCTCTCTTGCTGTCTTCCTTTGTGTTTCATCATTTTTTATAATAACCTGGTTTGATTAATTTCTGTTTTTATTTTGTGTATCTACTACAGGTATTTTCTTTGTAGTTATTATGAGACTTACAAAAAAGATCTTGTAGTTAAGCCATCTATGACTTTACTTCCCTTTCCCCCACAAGTTATGTCATTGGTGCCATAATTTACATCTATTTATAGTGTATATTGATTAACACTTTTATATTTATAGTTATTCTCTTTTTATAAAATAAGTTTTATTGAGATATAATTCATGTACTGTCAAATTCAGTTTTTAAGTGTACAATTCAGTGGGTTTTACTAAATTCAGACTTGCTCAACTTCACTACTATCTAATTCCAAGACAGTTTTCTCATCCCCCAAAGAAACCCCATACCCATTATGCACTTATTCTTCTTTCACCCTTATCCCCTCTGGCAACCACTATTCTGCATTCTGTCTCTTTGGATTTGCCTATTCTAGATATTTTACATTAAGTGGAATCATAAAATATGTGACTTTTTGTGACAGCATTTTTTACTTAGCATGATGTTTTCTTTTTTTATTATTATTATACTTTAAGTTCTAGGGTGCATGTGCACAACGTGCAGGTTTGTTACATATGTATACATGTGCCATGTTGGTGTGCTGCACCCATTAATTTGTCATTTACATTAGATACATCTCCTAATGCTATCCCTTCCCCCTCCCCCCTCCCCACGATAGGCCCCAGTGTGTGATGTTCCCCTTCTTGTGTCCAAGTGATCTCATTGTTTAATTCCCACCTATGAGTGAGAACATGCAGTGTTTGGTTTTCTGTTCTTGCGATAGTTTGCTGAGAATGATGCCTTCCAGCTGCATCCATGTTCCTACAAAGGACACGAACTCATCCTTTTTTATGGCTGCATAGTATTCCATGGTGTATATGTGCCACATTTTCTTAATCCAGTCTATCATTGATGGACATTTGGGTTGGTTCCAAGTCTTTGCTATTGTGAATAGTGCCGCAATAAACATACGTCTGCGTGTGTCTTTATAGCAGCATGATTTATAATTCTTTGGGTATATACCCAGTAATGGGATGGCTGGGTCAAATGGTATTTCTAGTTCTAGATCCTTGAGGAATCGCCACACTGTCTTCCACAATGGTTGAACTAGTTTACAGTCCCGCCAACAGTGTAAAAGTATTCCTATTTCTCCACATCCTCTCCAGCACCTGTTGTTTCCTGACTTTTTAATGTTATTCTTAATACTTTTGTGTTTTAACTTTTATACTAGAATTAAAGGTGATCTACCCATCACCATCACAGTAAGACAGTATTTGGTATTTATCTTTATATTTAATCTACCAAGTTTCATACTTTTACAGGCTGGGGCTTTTGGCCTACTCACTTTGTGCCAAGCTAAGGGAGGCACTGTGGTGAGTTCCCACACACTCTTTCAAATTGTCATTCTTGGTCCCTGTCACCCTCAGGGATCCAGCATATGCTAGGTTCTGTCAGTGTTCCAAGACAAGCAAGACAGAAGTCAGTTCCTCATGCAGTACTGAGAAAATTTGGGACTTTGGATGCATGACCCAATTATTTTCCTTCGCAGAGATAAGATGGGAGCTGGTGTTTTTGGCCTGCTTACTCTGTACTGAGTCAGGGCGAAGAGCTGTGGCATGCCCTCCTCCTAGTTCAGACCATCATCTTTGTTCTCTGTAGTCCCTAAGGGTCTAGCATATGCCAGATCATGGGTGACAGGTTTTGAAGGGTAACCAATATTGAAAAATCTGGATGGTGATAGTGTCATGTCAGTGGTGAAAGCTATGTTGAAGTGAGTGTTAATATGCCTTCTTATAATCACCCGTCATGAACTTAATTTGAATCCAGCAATCAATTTTAAGCGCAACATATCGTATTTCCTGTGCTATTGAGAATATTTTTTAAACATCATTTAACAAAAGATGAGGTAAGAATAAGTTATTTGGGAAAATAGAAAGGACCATCCACATCCACATAATCGTGTTTCTTTTTCCGTAGCAATACAAGGAAAGAAAAAGAAAGATGATCCAACATCAGGGAAGACATCTGCTAAAGCGGGTAAGTCAAGACAAAGCTTCACATTTTCACATTTCCCTCAAATAATCATTTTTCTTCATTCTGAGGAAAGCGTATTTCATTTGCACAGGGCTATCTGGGAAACGGCAATGATTAATACTAAACGTACTTGGTCCTACAGCTGCCTTGCTCGCAGGGAAGCAAAGGAAGAATGTCAGTTCTTGCTAGACAATCAGAGGGCACAGTGACTGTAAAATTAGTGTCAGAGTGGGCCCTGGTACCATTAAAATTTAGAACGAGGCAAGAACAGACTGTGTCATTTTCCCAGTCATAAGCTCTCGGTTTGAGCTGATCAATTCCATACAAGAAAGCAAGTGTCACAGAGTTAAGCCTAAAATTCAACTGTTAGTGCAATTTTCTCTTACTAAATTTAATACTGGGTATATTGTGATTGAGAACAAATTTACATTTGCTTTGTCCTTTAAGTGGAAAGGTGAAGTCTCCTCTGTGACCAAAGCTATGAACCCACAATACAATCAAGGGCTTTAGAGTTCTCAACCATGCAGCCTTTGCTATCTTTGACACTTGAGTATTTTTCCTTTACTTCTTTATTTCCTGCTTAAAAAAAATGGTTTAAAAATTTCTTGGACCTTCAGATTAAGTTTCCGGGAATCTAAAGATTTTTAACATTATTGAATTGTCTATTATAGTAAACTTAAAACTCACAATAAATCACTTTTCCTTGAAATACCAAAGCTAATTTGCGTAATTAATTTTACGACAGAAATTTTTGCATTGCTTTTATTAAATTTTCAATAGACACACACAAGTATTTAAATATATTTTTACAGAGTAAAGCGTATAAACATAATTAACTCCAAGATACCTACCAGTTCATCTAAGATAAAGCTAATGCTTTTTAAATTTGCTGCTTCCTGGTTCCCAAGTCCTTGCCTCTTCTCTTAGAGCTATCACTTAAAACTTGAGTATGATTTTCTTGTGTGTGTGTGTGTGTGTGTGTGTATGTGCATTTATCATATATGTATGCTTAATCAGAAAGTTGTTTGACAGAATGTTTTTAATGGCATAAATGGAAAGAGGCATTTTTACTGACACTCTAATGATTTGCTTTTTTCACTTAACTTTCTCTGGCTGCAATTTATCCACGTTGATGCACATGGATAGCTGTAACTCAGTCACTTGCCTTGCTATATAGTATAGTATTCCACTGAATAAATATAACACAATTTATATATTATTCTCTTGTTAATAGACTTTTGAATTGTTTATAGATTTTTTGCTATTGAAATTATTGATATCTCCTTTGCATGTGTATAAAGCTTTTCCCAGCTACCCCTTGTCCCTTCCTCCAACCTTATTTCTTTAGGCTTACCAACCACTCCCACTTCCCAAACTGTTGTTTTATCTCCTTGTTTCTGAACTGCTATTCTCTTAGACTTAAAAGGCCCTTTTCTACCCAATCTTCCTTGTGAACTCCAGTCTCTTCAATTTGGGTTATTGAATTTGACCACCTTAAACTCCCTTTGGATCCTGAAGTGAGTTCCATTAAAATTCTTATCATACTGTAAGTAATGGCCATTACACAGAAGATAAGCTTCTTGAAGAGAAAAACTACATATTTTTTCTTTGTTTTACTAGAACCAAGGCAACAAGAAAGAGCTGAATATTCAACATTTCTGACTCTATGTTATTTCCACCACACTGCTTAACTTTATGCATCTAAAAATGTCTCTTTAACATTGATACACACCTCACATATTCCATTATGCCCTTTGAATAAGTGATTTCCGATTTGTAGTCCATGGAACGCTTATCCCACCTGCTCTCCCTTGTTACTTCAAAAAGAAAAAAAAATCCCACTGGAATTAATGGGGATTATAGCACTGATTTCAATAACACACACATTAATGCACACAATCAGTACAAACACAGATAAAAACACCTCCTACATAATATACTAAACCTGCCATGGATGCCAAGGTCCTACTTTGGAAAACATTACATTCAATGGACTCAAAATTCAGTGTGGTCCCTCACAGAAGGCTCACACATTGAAATGGTTTTCCTAAACTGACATGTTATCAATAGGAAATTTGGTAATTTCCTTTTGTTGGAAGTTTCAGATTTTGCAAAGTCAATATACAGTATAAAATTGCAATTATTATTTTTGTCATTTATATGAATAGTCTATGCTTAGTTTGTAGGTTGACATTGGTCATGCTTAATATATCTCTTTGAAGTTTTTTAATGAAAATATTTCATAGAAATAAAATATATATATATTTTTTTGAGACGGAGTCTCACTCTGTCGCCCAGGCTGGAGTGCAGTGGCTGGATCTCAGCTCACTGCAAGCTCCGCCTCCCGGGTTTACGCCATTCTCCTGCCTCAGCCTCCCGAGTAGCTGGGACTACAGGCGCCCGCCACCTCGCCTGGCTAGTTTTTTGTATTTTTTAGTAGAGACGGGGTTTCACCGTGTTAGCCAGGATGGTCTCGATCTCCTGACCTCGTGATCCACCCGTCTCGGCCTCCCAAAGTGCTGGGATTACAGGCTTGAGCCACCGCGCCCGGCCAGAAATAAATTATTTTTAAAAAGCTTTTGTAATCTTGCTCCTTCTAATGCAAAATTATTTTTAATGAAAGAATTGTAAGCTAAAATTAAGAACAAATCATATATCAGTGCTTAGTTTTTTTATTAGCTGCCATATTGATGGGGATTGCCCAAGCATATGCCCATGTACCACTAGCCAATTGAAACTCATTTTCACCAAATACAACCCAGAGAGTACCCAAGAAGTTGGAGAAACCATACCACTTTCCCATCTTTATGCCCCTAAATCCAGAACGCAGAGATCTCCCAGGGAGGCACACAAGCCACCAAACTCCATCCATAGAATGCATCCTATGGGCAAGATGGGCAGAAACTCAACATCTTTGCTGTCATCAATGGATCTTTCTGCATGTGTTGATACACAGTATACCAAAAAAATGGGGGTGGGAGGAAAGGGAGACAGTGCTATTCCCATGTTGGGATCTTTTATGATTTGAGGTAAAGCGTTAAAGGCAAGGACAGCAAGAGAAAAATAGCTCTAAGGGCATGCCTACTGGGAACAGTGCCTTTTATATTTCACATGATATCAATGTCACAATAGGCTTTTGATTCTCTTACTTAGAAGACATAGTAGTAGTAAGAGAAGCAGTGGTAGGTTCACTCCAAGTAAATTATGCTAACTGTAATTTATCAAGGGATTGTGTCTTTAAATATATTTTAAAGTGTCTTTTGTATCTAGAGCTGATAGCTGTTTGGTGCTAGCATCTAAGAGGCTATTGGAAGAAGCTAAAGACGCTAACTAATCCTCCATCCCCATTTACAATGTTTTGGAAAATGCCAAGCTTGAACAGATATTTCACTTTTCTATAATAACTACGCAGAGAAAAGTAAAAATAGACTAGGATTTACGAAAACACATTGCAGTGTAAGGGCAGACGGTGCATAGCCCAGAAAACCCAAAAGAACATATTTCAGGAAAACGGATCTAAAAGATGCAATATCAATGAAAAGAAAATAAAACTCTTACTTCAAGTGTGTAGTAAAACAGATTTTGACCTTTGTAGAGTGTGAAAGGGAAATATAGTAAGAGAATTCACTCAGATGAAAATGGTGGTTCAAGGAAAGTGATGGAACAAAAGACTATAAGAGAAATTGTTAAATGATAGTAGAAATATACTTATTTTGAGCAAATCAGCTATGCACAGGACACACCAGTGGTTCCTCCATAAAATGCAGGGTAAAGACATGAACAAAAAGTAGAATATTATAAATACAGTGGCAAGAGAGAGGAGATGCAATTTAATGATTAGAAGTGTTTGTGAAAAAAAAAATCCACAAAGAAACAGAAAGAGAGGCAATTATCAAAGAGGACATAGAAAGAATTCCAAACCCGAAACAAACAAACAAAAAACAAGCTACAATTAGAAGAGAAACGATGCTGTGCAAAGTTAATCAAAGAAGTCTCATCTAGATATTTCTTAGCTTTTCCTTTATAATTTTAATGATAGAAGTTTAGAATCCTGTATGGAATTGCATAACATAATTTTTAAAAACTAAACAAAACACACTAACTTCAGACTTCTCATAACACCAAGTTTCTGTAAGACCTATGTCAATCCCTAAATACTTAGATAAAGCGGCTAATAATCTGAAAATTGTATATCCAGCCAAAGTCTCCTTGGTGTGCAATGGTAATATTCAAATGTGCATATTTTCTAAGAAAGTTTCTTAAATAATTACCTTCTCTGAATGAACAAGATTCATTTGATATCAGATGTTAAATATAAACTACTACCAATTTAGTATCAAATTTTAAGTATAAATAACATAAATTTGAATGAGGAAACTTCACAAGGATCTGAAGTTATTTATTTGTCATACATAAAGAAAAATCTATTATTTTGGTTTTGTGGTTGATCATTGAGAAATGTGAATAAATGTTATTTGATAAACTTTAATGCATTAAAGTCATAAAGAAAATGGAGAAAAATTTTGATTTTGTAACATTTAAAACAAATGAAACCGCAAAATCTTCTGTTTATCCAAAGTGCTAAAAACTGACTATAGCAGCAAGCAGCTATGAGGAAAAATCTTTGAACAATGTATGAAAGACAATGCTAATTTTTTAAATTTGTGAAAGCTCATATTTTTAAGAAGAAAAATAGTAACAACAGGATAGCCAAATGTGCAAAGCACATAGAGAGTTCATAAGAAAGAAAATCATCGATAGAATCTACATGGTTAGGCAACTAAGGACAATATTATTTACTAAACAAAGATTATTTTGTTTGATTTTTGTCTGATTGATATTCTGTTATCTTTAACATCATTCTAATCAAACACTAACTTCAAATCAAAATGTATGAATTTATGTTTTCTCAAATGTTTAATATGTTTATAAATTAAGGCACTAAACTTTTTAGATGACTGACGTACCAGATTATCTTATATATTTTATCAAAAGCATATCTTAAAGAGCAGAAACATGATACAGTTACAAAATTCACTACTGCCCATACAATGAATTGTTTATCAAAACACAAAGATTACAATTTGTACTGTCTTATCTCCAATCTGATTCTCATTATGTTTCTAATTCTATTTCTCAGTTTTAATTTATTCCTGGAATTTTTATTCTTCTCACATAACTTAAAGAGGAATGTTTAACATTTCAGACCAGCTAAAGGTTTGCTAGTTGGTTAATGTTTCACTATTCAAGGCCTTACTGAATACTGGGGTGATTCTGCTCAAGCCTGTTATTCAGTGTGCTATTTCGCTCTTATTTTGTTCTCATCTGTCAAAATGTAAATATTATGTTCTGTTAAAAAGTTAGTAATAAGAAAAAAACACGTGGTTTCAAGGATTCCACTGAACACTATCTGGGAGACTGAGCCCAAACAAAAAGACAAACATGCACAAAACATGATATTAGAAAAGAGAAAAAGAGAGCAAGCTTTCTCATTGACAAATAATGTGCTTCCTTAGGTCGAAAAATTGAAAAGACTCTACAAGAAAACTCTTAGAAACATTAATAGATTGCTAGATATAATATCAACATAAATCAATAATTTTTCTATATACCTGTAATATACAATTGCAGAATATTAAGAAAAAATTCTAATAATCATAGCAAGAAAAACTACAAGAGAGCATGATGTAAAGCTAAAATAGTGTATATGATGTTTAAGATGAAAATTAGAAAATATTATTGAAGATAATAAAAGAGACTTGAGAGATATACCATGTCTAGAGAGTCAGAGATAATTCAATGTCATGAAGACACCAAAATTTCCCAAAATAATCTGTAAATTTAGTTAATTTATAGTAAAGTTCAGTGTGTGGTTTACTGTTGTGGACTTTGAAAAGTTAATTCTAAAATTTATGTAGAAGAGTAAGGGCTAAACATAGTCAAGGCACTTTTGAGAAAAAAATCAGACTTGTTATAAATTAATATTTTAGTATTTTTATTAATTGAAACAGTGTCTCATTGATGCGGGGATCAATAAATAGAAACTATGTCATGTAGAAAATCACGTATATATGCAAGAACTTGATAAACAAATACATATTTTTATTATTTTGAGATAGAGATCTCACTATTTTGCCCAGGCTGGTCTTGAACTCCTGGTGTCAAGCGATCCTTCCACTCCAGCCTCCCCAAAGACATAAATTGTTGATCAATGAGGGGCTAGAGTATAAGTAATGCTGGGCCAATTGATTATCTATTTGTAAAAAAAAATATTAGGTAGCCCCCTACTTCATATCTACACCAAAATAAATTTCAGGTGAATTAAAGAGATATGTTAGAAGGAAAACTTAAAACATTTTTAAAAAATCGATTTACTATAAAAACTTATAGCAATTGAAGAAGAACAAGTTAATTTAATTTCTTAAACAAATTGCAAAAAGGATACATCTTACTAAACGAAATGGAATATTTTGTGTATATGAAACTTTAAAACTTCTGTACAGAAAAGATACCCTAAGCAAGCAAAACAAACAAACAAAAAAGCCAAGTCACTAGCTAGAACATATTTGAAATGTGTATAGCCAATAAAAAAATTCATAGAAAGAATATTAATATGTAATACACAAATCACAAATAAAAGGCCAAAATAAAAGAGATCAAAACATGCGTATGAGCAAATCAGAAAAAAAGAATCTCAAAAGGCCAATAAAAATGTGGAAAACTAGCTTAAAATTATGAAAAAAAATTTCCTTCACAAGAGAAATTAAAAATATCAGCTATTTAGAAATAAACTTAATTGTTCATTATTATAAATAAGCAGTTCTTAATAAAGTACAAAAATTTAACATCTGAGTCACAGAATTAGAAATAGTAATGGCTATAAATCACATAAAATGGGCTGGTATCAGTTGAATAAATGAAAAAAGAAAATCCACAATGTGATATTCTTTTCCCTATCAAATTTGGAGAAAATTGAAGTATATCCACCGTTGGTGAGGTTGAAGTTATTCAGACACTCACATGCCTCTCAAAAATGCATCAATAGTAAAAATATTTTGGGAAAATATATAGCCAAGAATGTACTAATATTTCGAATTTCATATCTACCAGTTTAGGAAATATATTTCCACTTCTTTATCCCAAATAAATAAATAAATAAATAAATAAATAAAATATCTGTCAAGACAAAATGTCTCCAACAACCTTGTAACAATGACAAAAATAAATAAAAAACTGCAATAAATGGAGAAAAAGTTTTTTAAAAAATCTGCACAATGAACTAATACTAGGTATCAAAATGTTCAGTGTAACATCAATCCAAAATCAGGA
Source organism: Piliocolobus tephrosceles (assembly GCF_002776525.5). Taxonomy (NCBI): domain Eukaryota; kingdom Metazoa; phylum Chordata; class Mammalia; order Primates; family Cercopithecidae; genus Piliocolobus; species Piliocolobus tephrosceles. The sequence continues at coordinate 116,674,445 of NC_045446.1, forward strand.
TGCAAAACTGCGTTATAGTGTGGTTATATATATGTCAGTAAAAATATTAAAAACTTACAAACAACTGCTTATTTCTCACAGTGCACTTGTGAGTTTTCTTTGTCATTTTGTATATGCTCCTAATCTTTCAATCTTCCCATTATGCATGGGTTATTACACCTATGATTTAAAACAACAACAACTTTTTTGTATTTAAGCAATTTATATTTTAATCCTGTCATTAAATTGTCGACTAATCCTGATACGAACACTCTATACTTCCATTATCTTTATCTATATATATATATTTGTATCTATCAGTAAATATAATACAAATTTACAAAATATATTTACAACAAACTTGTGTTTGTTTTTTACATTTTAATTTTTAATTTGTTGTTTATAGAAAGAAAGCTATATCCTCCTTTTTGGAGGAACTGAGATCTTTCAGATGCCCGTTAGGTTAAAATTGCACTTCACAATTGTTTTGTACAATTCAAATAATTTTAAAATGTTCATGAAGAGAAATGTTTCTTTAAGAAACTATTCAACTTGGTAGAAAGTTTGTTGTTAATAATTCTAGAAGTTAAATAGAGTGTGAAATAATTCTACTTTAAAAATCTTGCTCTATGTGAAATCTAAAGGGATTTGTCATGGAGAGAGAATGATTGACACTTTGGTGGCTAAGGAAGCTAAAATAAATTTTCTCTGGGAAAGAAAAACTCGTAAATCCTATTTCATTCATTCATTCATTCATTCAAGTTATGGACAGAAATCCACATATGGGCATTATCTCTGAATTCTGAACATCCATAAATGGAATTAGTCCTCTAATCATGTAAACATAAAACTCAGGTTCTTGCATCATGGGAGATACAGAGACAAAGAAATTGGGATTTGTTGGGAAATGAACGAATTTGAAACGGGTGGAAGTAATGCCTCTTGGTTGTAAAGCCTTTTAGGAGTGGTTAGTGGTGAGGGATAAAGGAAAAACTGACAATGACAATTTTCAACAAAAACAAAAATCCCTCGTTCAATTTCCACATGAATTGGAGACCCTGGAAAAACAGCAAGTATATTATTTGAATTTCTGAAATGTACATAAGGAGCAGTTCACAGAACACCTGATGACTAGGTTTTATTTGCTGGGATGGATCAGAATTTGTTGAAGTTTTTTTGTTGTTTGCTTTTGATTTTGTGTATGTGTGTGTGGTTGTGTACATTGTATGTGTTCCTTTTCTCTTCCTTCTCTCCCCCTTGCCCTCTTGTTCTCTTCCTCCTCTTCTCCTTCCCTTTCTCCTCCTCCTCTTCCTCTTTTTCCTCCTCCTCCTCCTCCAGTGTTTTTCTTCTTCTAAGATTTGCTATTTAAAGCTTGTGAAAGCATGTGGTAAGGAAGAAAGAAAAAAACATGTCATACATATGTCACTTAACAGGGCTAGTGTTGCCAAGGTTGGAGTGCAGTGGCTATTCACAGCCTGATCATTGCTCACTGCAGCCTACAACTCCTGGGCCCCAGTGATCCTCCTGCTTCAGTCTCCCGAGTCGCTGGGACTACAGACTAGAAAGGTATATCCCGTATGGGTCTTGAAGGAGACCAAAATTAGCATTTGTTTGTCCTTAGAGAGAGACTGTTAAACAATGTGTCCTGAATAGAGAAGGCAACACAATTCTGTCTCACATTCTAATTTGAGAGATGAGCAGAGTGTTGACGTGCTTGAAGGGACATACACAGCTGTGGTTGTCCAAGACTTTTTGTGTTGACTCGGGCAACTATATGCGTATTAACTGCTGTATGCACTGTATAGCATTTTCTGTCAGTTACAATTTCAAATCTAATTCTCTTCATCCATGCCTTTGGCCCCATGTCCTTCCAGCCTCTTCTTCTCTGTATTCCTCCTCCCCGTCTCCTTCTTATAGCTATATCTAAGGTAAAGGACTCTATCCTCTATTTCTGACAGAACCAGGAGTGCTAGAAAAGGTATTTATGCATTTGTGGTGGTTATTTGGAGACTAAATAATTTCCTGGGGCCACTTAGGTAAACATGCGTAGACACAAGTGTAGCAAGAGTAAGACTTCAATGTTAATTAATTCATTAAATGGCTTAATGAAAAGGTACAATATATAACCTACTGCTATAGTGGCCTGGAGGATGCAGAAATACAAACAAAAACAAACAAACAAACAAAAAAACTGTTGTCCTTAAGAAATGAATACAATAATGAAAATGAAAAAAAATATATAATTGTGATATGCATAAGTATCATTCTACATAGCAATTAGGCAAAAATTGTAAACAGTAGATATCAATGACAGTAATTAACATTACTCTTACATAAACAAACATACAATTACAGCTTAAAAAACAAATCTTTCCTAATATAAATCAGCATCAGTATTCACCACTTTTTTTTTCTCAGTTGCTATCTACATGTGGAATAATTCTCTCATCATTCTTATGTGCATCGTCATTCTGACTCCTCATCTGTATGGACAGAGGCCCTGGATCTAAGACCTCAACAGCCACAAGTCCTTATTTTATCTCTGTTACAACCACCAGCTATAGCAAAGAATTTTGGATTTTGTTGGTGTACTCCTGTTTGAGAGATGATCTTGGGAAACACATTCGGGATCCTCTGTTTATCACGCTTACAGTTTCTTAGATTCTGTGGCACTGAGATTACAAAGCTGTCTGTAGTTATGCTGGAAGGGATGGTGTGATCTACCTCCACAGATGGGTCAGAAGAAGGGACAAGCAGGAGACGAAAATTAGAAAAGGGCTTTGCATCATTGATGTCTCCAAATTTTGTGATAGAGTAAGCCTAAGAATGTTATGGTCAACTCAAGAGTGGTTAAGAGACTGAGAGGAAAGAAATCTATGAGAGAAACTTAGGAAATTTAGGAACTGGCACAAAGTAGAGGTTTGCAAAATTTAGTGTACTTGGCCGGGTGCAGTGGCTCACACCTGTAATCCCAGTGCTTTGAGAGGCCGAAGTGGGCAGATGACCTCAGGTCAGGGGTTCAAGACCAGCCTGGTTGTGAAACCCCGTCTCTATTAAAAATGCACAGATTAGCCGGGCATGGTGGTAGGAGCCTGTAATCCCAGCTGCTAAGGAGGCTCAGGCAGAAGAATCAGCCTGGGAGGTGAAGGTTGCAGTGAGCTGAGATCGCACCACCACTCCAGCCTGGGCAACAGAGTGAGACTCTGTCTCCAAAAAAAAAAGAAAAGTGTACTTAATCATCACCTAATAATCTTACGAAAATTCTGATTCCTGAGCTCCTCCCCAGGAGATATGCCCCATTCAAGGGGCCTGGTCGTTCCAATGCAAGCTGCAGTGTATTTGGGGAGTACTGGTTGAGAGGCAGATAATGGCAGGCTCATCTCCCAGCTATCATTGAGTTTGGGTGGTGGTAGGTAGGCTCAGCTCCCAAGCCTGCAAAAGAAAGCAGCTCCTAATTCAACTTGCATTACCTTTCCTTTAATAGTTCCCAAGAACATGTAGTCTTTAAGTGGCCACAGCCAGTTTGACTTCATTAGTCTTCTGCAAGAAGACACTGGGACATGTAGACAGGAGTGAGCATGGACCATAATTTTTATTTCTTCTCTACTCACTCTTACCCACTGCACAAAAAGACTTTTAGAAATTTATGCCTACATGGGATTTACATATGCAAAATATTGATTTATGATTTTAAGGTTACAATCAATTTCTTCCAATTCTCCATGGTCTGCTGATGCATGGAGTTCCATTAAGAAGGAAATAGTTTTTAATTCTATTTTCCATTTCTATAATTAAGGTTAAAAAGCTTCAAATGCAACTACCTATTGAAGGGATTTATACTCAAAAGTTATTTAATATAAATGTGATTCATATTGGAGTCTTTCCTGTTTATAGCAGCTAATATAAGGGGAGGGGTGGGGTCAGTTTCAGGAAAAAAAGAGAGTCAGAGACTGGTCACACTGAAGACTAAAAAATGCTTTACAATTTTTTGTATTTTTTTTCTGAGATGGAGTCTCGCTCTGTCACCAGGCTGGAGTGCAGCTGTGTGATCTCGGCTCACTGCTTCCCAGGTTCAAGAGATTCTCCTGCCTCAGGCTCCTGAGTAGCTGAGACCACAGGCACCCGCCACCAAACCCAGCTAGTTTTTGTATTTTTAGTAGAGACGGGGTTTCACCATGTTGGTCAGGATGACCTCGATCTCTTGACCTCGTGATCCTCCCACCTCGGCCTCCCAAAGTGCTGAGATTACAGGCTTGAGCCACCGTGCCAGGCCCATAATTTTTTCTTAAAGCAACACAAGGCAGATGCTACTACATTGAAGTAGGAGGAGTTGCATTTGGAATGAAGTAGGACACATAGCTGTTTTTGTTCTCATTAGAGCATGAAGGGAAGCTTCAGCTGGATCTGTGATCACAAATGCCCAAGGTATTGGAGCAACTCTGATCCTAGTTAAGGCCAAATAAACAAGCTGATAGAAAGACTCCAAGCCTGAAACATACGAACAAGCCAGAAATAGTTTTCCCAAGCAATAGGTTTTCTGCAAATTATAGTGACACCCAAACAAGTGAACCTCTTAGAAGCTCTGCCAACCATGGAGCAGAAAAACAGGAAAGGTGAACTCGCAAGATATTTGGGGATAACTCCAAAATTTCTATTAAGATCCATTTTGACGGTTATGTTTAGTAAGCCAGTTTGCACCTAGTTTTTTTTTAATAGCCTTATTTACATTACATTTATTTTGTCATATCTGTTACTATAAATTTGATTGTTAAATGTAGAATAATGCCATATTTCCTGGATTTCAAAACATAATTGATTTTCAAATGAATCATTAATTTCATAACAGCTTTTAGGGGATGTAGAGCAAAAAGAACCTACCACATGAAATTTACATATAGATGTATGCATGTGTGAAAAAGACAAAGTGCATTTAAGAGAAGTTATTGTATTTCTCCGTATCATTCCGATCGTGCCAGCTTCCTTCTCTCTGTCTTCTTTGCTCAGCTGAACAGTTACACAAAGCCCCAGAGGTCACACGATGATGGGATGGCACCTGCCAGAATGGTAGGCAAATGGGATAGGAGATATTCAGAAGACACTTTGTGTCAGCTTCCCATTTCCAAACCTATTAAACAAGGGCAGCCTTCAGTGCTGCCTAAGTATATGCCATTATGAAAATCCCATACAGAGGAGGAATATATCTTCAGGTTCTAAACTGAAAAAATAGAGGCCTTTTAAAACAAGCTATTTAGGAACTGTGTTCCTTCTTCATTCACAGCCCTCACTGGAAACTCTGGAAGAACAATATATAGTTGACTTGTCCAAAGCAAAAAGGGGTTGCTTGCAAGTCCTGCCTGCATCTGTCAACACAAAAATATTTGCCCACGTACAGATGAAATATAGCTCAACCAGAAAGTGTCCGGGTTTGCCATTTGGGGAAGCGTACCTGTGTTCTAAGATTAACTGAGAATCTGAAACACTCTGTTAAAGATTTACTATTAATCCTTAAGAAGCATAGGGATTTTGCTGCCTGTAGTAAGACCATGGGGCTTTTTTTTTCCCTCGATTCTAAATGCTGTGATGATTGAAATGGTGAAGTTCCTTCGGAGTGGGGCAAGTTGCCTCCTTTCATCTACTGTTGTGGAGCTCAGACCAGCCCTGAACTTCCCATTTCAAGGACAGGAATTTCCAGAGGGACTAGTTAGTTGGCTTCCCTGTTACGGGTCGTTCCTTTTTGTAAATTGGTGCCTCTATTTTAGTTCAGGATTTTCACCTTCAATTCCGAGTAAAGGTAATAGCCCAATGGCTTCCTTTAGTACGTGTTTCCAAAAATCATGCATGGCAGTGGTAGTACGGACTGAAACATTGCAAACCGCACAAAGTAGCTGGAAGAACGTTCCATCTACTTTTTTGACTTCATACATTTCACTATTGAGTGTATAAATTTTAAACTAAATATCAAATTCATCTGTAACTACAATGGTTAGCATCATTACAAATGGCTCCTGTATTGAAAAATATTACCAGTTTATAAAGTAAAGTAAGATTATAAGATGCTTTAAGAAGTAAATTTGCAACACTTATGTTTGTTCCATTAAGATGCATTACTCTGTGACCCTTGTTAGGATTTCAGACACCTGGATAAGCCCCAAAAAGTAACACAGCCTTTACAATAGTAACAAATAGTGGAAATCGGTGGACTGGGACAGAAATCAATCCAGAGAATTCATATCTTCTCTCTTCTCCATGATGTGCAGGGCAGAGGATACTTTAACCTGGAGCAACATTAAAATCAGATACACGCCTGTAATCCCACCACTTTGGGAGGCCGAGGTGGGTTGGATCACAAGGGCAGGAGATGGAGACCATCCCGGCTAACATGGTGAAACCCCGTCTCTACTAAAAAATACAAAAAATTAGCCTGGCGTGGTGGCAGGTGCCTGTAGTCCCAGCTAATCGGGAGACTGAGGCAGGAGAATGGCGTGAACCCAGGAGGCGGAGTTTGTAGTGAGCTGAGATCACGCCACTGCACTCCAGTCTGGGCAACAGAGCGAGACTCCGTCTCAAAAAAAAAAAAAAAATCAGATGCAGACCTTCATCATGGCAGAGGCTGGTGAGCCCTCTCCTAATTGATGAAGGAGCTTATTGGGCAAGAGTCATGCATAGAAGGGATGATTTTCTTTGTAAAAAAACTCTTCAGCCATAAAAAGGAATGAATTCACTGGGAATTGAACAATGAGAACACATGGACACAGGGAGGGGAACATCGCACACCGGGGCCTGTAGGGGCGTGAGGGGAAGGAGAGGGAGAGCATTAGGACAAGTACCTAATGCATGCGGGGCTTAAAACTTACATGATGGTGGATAGGTGCAGCAAACCACCATGGCACGTGGATACTTATGTAACAAACCTGCACATTCTGCACATGTTTCCCAGAACTTAAAGTAAAATAATAATTGAAAAAAAAAAAAACCCTCCACAATTCCTCATCAATGTGTGAGGAAGCAGAGGGGCTCATCAGGAAATCAGATATAGAATTCATTTCTTGGACCAAAAATGAAAAGAAAAAATTATTAAACCAAGGATCGCCCTATTTTTGTTGCCACTACTCATACACACACATACATACATGCACACTAACACACACTTCTGAGAACGGACGACATTTCACAGTTGAAGAGTGTGTGGCTACCGAGCCGCTTGGTAGTTAGCACCATATTCACGAGCTTCTGCAGAGGCAACCCAGATGACCAAATGATAGCCAAGTTTTTTGTTCCTTGGCCTCAGCTTTTACTTACAGACAATAATCTTGTTTTATTTAATAGTTATTTATGTATTTAATGATTCATTTGTTCATTCAATAGTGATTCATTGAGCATCTAGTATTTGCCAGACAGCCTCCTAGTTGATGGGCATACAATTATTCTGCTTTCAAGAAGATATAATCTTAAATAGAAAATACAATACTAGTCTATGTTATTAAGCAGAAAATACCAAGTGACTTACAAGAAGCACAGAGAAGTTGCTATGAAAGTTCTGAGAACGAGAAAGAGGGAAGGTCTTTATGCTGTATGCTATTAGAACAAAGAATAGGAAGGAGATATGATGTCAGGTTTTTAAGAAGTAGGATGACGTATGGTACTTAGGGCATAGTTCAAGCATATACACATCCATATAAAATCTGAGTCACTTACAAGGGGAATGATGATAGAAGAGACATAGCCAAAAACAAGAACGTTGTAGTCGCTTGACAATGGTCTTGCTTTCTGGCAGGCCGAAAAATGAACTGAACACTAGGAAACAAAATAAAAGAGGTATCAAATATATTGCATTTTGGGAAAATTAACACAGGTCAATATACAAATAATATGTTTTTTAAATGTACATTTGTTTGAAAAGTCAACTCACTTTTCTGGATGATTTAGGAGGAGAACATTGGGTGAACATAATCTCTGACATCTCACAATAATCATTCCTTTATCTTTAACATCAACCTGATCGGCAGGCTCATTCTTAACCCGGGCACCTCATATTGAATCATCTATCATGTGTCTCATAGTACCTATGTTTAAATGTGTTTGTTTATTTTTCCCTAAACAAGTTCTAATTTAGTACACTTCCGGTGTGCTAAATACCATTCTGAGCTCCAGGATTTAGGGGTAAAAAAGAGACAGAAGAGTCTCTTTCCTGAAGGAATATTTTCAATTTGCAAATAAACATCTAATTGATTAATTGATACACTAATTGAGAAACACATTACAATATAACTTCAGACAGTGAGTATTATTTTTTTAAATGGCAGGATAAAAGCATTTATGAGGGCTGTTTTGAATGGGGGGCTACAGAAATACTCTCTGAGTGAATATAATTTGAAGAAGTCTCGGAATGAAGTGAGGAATCAAGTCATGTACAGATTTGAAGGCGGGAGTGGATATTTTCTGCAGAGGAGCTAGCGAGTGTAAAGGAGATAATATAGGGCCTGGGAGATCATGATTTTAGGATTATAGTATGTGTATGAAGGAAAGCTATTAGAGGATTCTTTGCTTTTTTGACTATCAAAGGAGTGTTCGAGTTGCTGTGTGAAGAATAAACTGTAGCAGGACAGAAGTAGAAGTACTTTGGAAAACCCTTAATGCTGGCTCTCAATAAGACACAATTGTAAAGGATATGAAAAGTATTCTTCTTGTGTTCAGGAAATGTTCTGAAGCTTCAACTAATAAGACTTGTTCATGGGTTGGAATATGGGCCAGGAGGGAAAGAGAAATTGTACCTTTTTTTTGGCCTAAGCAACTAGGTGAATGTAGAAAGCATTTACTGAAACAGGGGAAGCTAGACATGAAATCAACCAAAGGGCAGGGTGTGGTTGTGAGAACTGTTTTTGATAAATTAAGTTTCCGGTAAGAAGTGGATATATACCTGGAGCTTTAGGGAGAAGTTGGAGATAGAGACATATCTAAGAGTAACTTAAAGCCACGGGTCAGGATGAGATTACTCGGGAAGAGCATTTAGTGGAGAAAAGGAGAGCAAGTAACAAACTTGAGAAATACCAATGTCTTTGAGGTCGGTAGGAGAGGGAGGAGGCAGAAAAGAAGACAGAGGAAAAAAAGAGCAATGTGATAAGATAGCACCTTCTCTAGGTGGAGAAGCCTAGAAGACAGGTAAAGAAAGTGTTATAAGAAAGAACATCTGCTGTGATCAATGTTGCTGAGAGGCCAAGGAAGATGAGAATTGAAAATTGACCGTTTGGTGTTATCATCTAGATGTAGTTGGTGACCTTGACAAAAGATGGAGTGACATTGACAGAATGGCAGGGAATAAAGTGGAGTAGGTTCAAAAAGAGACATTTAGGGTGAGGAAGTACAAACAGTGAGTATAAACCACTCTTCTAAGAGCTTTGCTATTAGGGGAATAAAGTTTCCAGGTGGTAAGCGGAGGGGTGGTGTGTTCTTCCAAGTGGACTATATCACTGCATAAGACAGTGTGCTGCTGGGAATGACCACAAGCACGCTAGGGAGTGTCACCTTGATGATGCATGAGAGAGAGGATATGACTGCAAGAGCAAAGGACTTGAGGAGTCTCAAGGAGATGAAGGTACAATGCTCAAGTTATGGGTTTGGCTTTTTGTGGGAGCAGAGATGGTGCAGTCACTGCAACAGGAAGGAGAGTGGAGTATGGTCCCAATGGAAGGGAGGTTGGTGGACTGGGTGGTGGGAAAACAAAGTCCTTGTCTTATTCAATGTTTAATTGAAGGATATACTGAAACATTTGCTCTAGAGAGAGCCAAGGAAGGAAATGAGCATATGCAATGTAGTCAGGAAAAATGCTCCCAGGCACATAGCAGTCCTATGTGAAACCCAGATACACAGTTCCTGGAAAACAGCGGGAGCAGATGGGACCAGCCTGACAGGCATTCTCCAGAGAGCAAGATGGAGGGATACCAGGGGAGCTCTTTTTAAGTAAAGGCTGACGTCGAGCCTGAGGCTGATTCACCATCTGCCAACAGGCTCTGCTGTGACAAACCAAAGGGCAATCTTTCCAGGTCTGTGAAGGCAAAATGCTGACTCCAGAAAGTGTGTGTATGTGCATGTGTACTTGCATCCAAGGGTCCTGTGTGGGAAAGGTACTGTGTCGTCGTGGGAAGAGAGCAAGACAGAAGAGATTCAAGTTCTAGTTCCCTCTCTTTTCCAAACTTGTGTGTGATTTTGGACAAAACCCAAAAAGTCCCTCAAACTTTTGATACTCGGCTGTAAAAAAATAATAATCATAAAATAAATAAGGGGCTACCCTGCAGCAAACTCCTCCATGAAACCAGCAGTCAAGCTTCCATCTCTTTCAGGCATGTCTGAGTTCATGGGCCGCAGTCTGGGCTTCTCCCTCTGTTCTTGACAATCACTATGGTGATGTTTAAGGGAATAGGGTTGCTGGGCTTGTAGGGATCAGCCAAACCACAGCACGTGGAAAAGCATTGAGAGGAACAACTGTTTTATGACAACCATGCTAAAAACAAAACAACAAAACAACCCAGTAGCAGAAAAAGCAAATTTCAGAGGAAGTTTCTTGAAATTAGGAAAGAGGTGTGGCATGCACACAAGGAGGGCTTCCTCCCCCACTGAAAGCTGTTCTCACTACGACAAACGAAAGGATGGAAATGTGCTTCCATCACATTCACTGGCCGTGAAACACAGGAAGAATATTTAGAAAAAATGGGAACCTGTGAGCAAGTAAAGAAAGCTTGCCTTCATACCACCAGGTTGAAGGCAAACTTGAATTGACCTGTCTTATGCTGGCATCATATTCTTTTTCTGTCGCAAATTGTCTCAATTATCTAAGGATTTAAAGGGAATGGGGAGAACAGGCATGCAGAAAACTGGCTTTGAGGATCATCTCAGCCAGAAAATAACTTTGGCTTATTTAAGACTCTACATGTATACAGCATTATTTTATTTATGTTTTGTGGTTCAGGGGTCCAAAAACTTCCTGGTACTTCTAAGTACTTGAAAGCTAAAATAATGCCAGGACAGACTAAACAGAAAACAGACTTTTTAAGTTTCTTTAGTCAGAATATTGAGGTTTTTCTATGATAAACTATATAGAATTTAATTTTCCTCAACTACTTAGGAATTTTTCCTCGTTTTATTTTATTTCGTTAATTTTTTACTCTCTGTCATAAATTTCTTTTGGTGCCAGTTGAAATGCTGGAGAAAGATCAATAATTTTGAGCTTACAGCATTTTATTGATCTTCTTTTCTCTTTTTTAATTTTTATTTGTCCAAAGGGGGAAAAAAACAGAGGAAATAGGTTAACGGGGAGGAGGGGTGGGGGGGAATCGTGATTTTCTTTACTGTCCTTTTATCCTTTCTAAAGTGTAGTTCAAACAAACATTCTCCTGCCAAAGCAGTTAGTGATGGTGCAAATCAAAGTCTCTCCTTGCCTTGTTGGTAAAAGCAGGCATCCGACAGTTGGGTCCAAAGAACAGGCTTTCATTACAGAGGAGACCAGTGCTTTGCTAGCTTCAGAACACTCTGAGAGAGAAGGGGATTTCAACTTGGACTCTTTTTTATTTTCTGTACCATTTAATTCTCAAACACATTCCAGAGCATCTTAAAGAGGTTAGGATGCTGTTAATGCCTTATTAAGGTGAATCGTGTGATCTTTCTTGGAGGTGTTTAAAAGAAAAAAGAGAATTACTAAAAGAATTTTGATATAATGAATCTAGCATTTAAAGCTCCTTCTATATTCCCAGAAAAGTACCAAAATATTTCACTCTTATCGTAGCAAAATCCCTGGGATAGTGATCACATGACCATGTGACCAATGAAACAGACTTCTGTCTTCCTGTCCCCACTTCTGTCTACTCACCATCAATGTCTGCTTTCACTTTAGAAGTGAAAGTTCATGAATTTTCTTTTAGAAACAGGCAGTCTAGACCTAATGGCTGGAAGCCCTGGTGCCATGTTTTCCTGATGGTAAGCACTGGGGAGTGACCCTGTCCTGTTGGTAGGCAGTCACCAGTCGGGCTCAGATTCCTCTCATCCTGCTCTGCACTGACTTCTTCAACCAATTATGATTGCTTATTGATCACCACAATTGCAGTCTACAGCATTAAAATTCTTCAAAGGTTCTCTCTGCACTCAAAGAGGTGCTGGAGTACTGGTTTCTCCCCTTTCACAAATCCAGTATTTCTTGGAGGAGTATAATGGTACCTATAAGTGGTGCCTCTCACACCAGCCTCCCAAGTAGCTAGGACTTCAGGCACGTGCCACCATACCTAGCTAATTTTTCTGGTTTTGTAGAGACAGGGTCTCACTACATTGCCTAGGCTGATCTCAAACTCCTATTCTCAGTGTGCTGGAATAACCGGCATGAGCCACCACCTTCAGCCTCTTTAGTTTCTAAAAGCACATGCCACCTTAACTTTGAATCCTTCTAATAAACTTCCTTCTTGCTTAACGAACTAGAGATATATTTCCAACATTTGCAATCAAGAGTCTTAAACTAAATAGCATAAAGTGCAAAGATAGACAAATATTTACCCATGAAGGATACAGGTTCAAAAGAGGTAAGCTCACTGGATGTTGGTTTCAGAACTGGTCTGGAAGCCAATCATAGATATTCAGTGGTTGTTTGAGGAGATCTCTCATTGGCATTGAGCTGAGGGTTGACACGAATATCAGAACATGCTTCTTTGATCTGTCTCCATGCAGTCTCATTGGGCCATCTTCATTATTGTCTTGATCTACACCTCCTAGAAATAAAAAGGAACCTTTCTCAGTGTCCCCAAGACTTAGTGAAGTCCAGACCATACTGTGTTGACCACATTTCATTTCTTTTGTCCTTTTTCTAGAGTGTCCTATGGGAGTTCTACCTTTACCCTACTCCCACTCCTCTGGTCACGGGACTAACTCTTCACTAATCCCATTCCAGTCAGGGTTTCTCTAGGACCTATTTTTGGCCTTTTATGAAAGCTAGTTGTTTCCTGTGGCAAGGCTCAACTTTCCACCAGGAGCTCTAAGTCAGTATCTGTAATTAAACTCCCAAGTGACTTTGAGTCTTTAGGTGGTGGGCATAATTTTGAACTGACCTTTTCTCTTACAGCCATAGTCAAAGAGAGATGCTCCTCATCCCTCAGTAGCAGTGCAATACATCAGTTAAGAATACACAATCTAGAATGGGTTGCTTGAGTTCAAACCTTAGTCCTACTGCTTGGAAGCAGAAGAGAAGAAATGTCTCAATTTCTCTTCTGCAAAACAGGGATGATACTATAGCCCAGTAACTGGCAAATGTTTTCTAGAAGAATCAGATAATACACATTTTAAGCTTTGCAGCCAAGAGGTGAAATGGAGGATATTATGTAGGTACTTGTTTAACCGTTTAAAAGGTAACCGTTTAAAAATGTAAAAACTGTTCCTAGCTCACAAACCATAGTAAAACAGGCATCTATCTGGTTTCACAGGCTGTAGTTTGCTGACTTCTGAGGCTCATTTCATTAGCTTATTGTGAAAATTAAATGTGTTAGTATTTTCTAAGTTAGGAGATAATCCTCAACATATAGTAAGCATTTAGCAGGAGTACCTCCCTGCTTCCTTCTCTTGTGAATAAAATAAAATCAATTCATAACAAGTAAGAAAAACAAATGATTCTCTTTGACCTGTTGTTTAAGCTTCTCCTCTTGCCTTGGAACATCATGTGTAGTGCCTAATTTTAATAGTTTTATCATAGGTTTGTGGTAACTCTAGCTCTCCTCTTTCTTTCAACAGCAATTAATTGCTCTCCTGTCTTTTTCTAAAAAAAACAAAAAAAAATTTATATTATGTATGTGTTAGGCTACCTCAAGTCTCTTTATTTTAAAATATGGATGTGGTCATGCAGGAGACCTTTACTAAGCCTTAAAACATTCTTTCTCACACACTCGATACTCATGTCTGGGGGTTTATATACCTGATCTGACTCTTGCCATTGTGAGTTGGTCCTTATAACCAGAGAAATGACTAGTTTCCTGATTAGGGAGGTGCCTTGTAAATGAATAGGTATTTTAAGAGGGTCACAGATGCATTTGTCTCTTAAATCTTATTTATTTGTGTAATCTTAAATATCTAGTTTCCATGTTCCTCTGTGACAGCAATTAACGTTCAGTGACAGTGGTCAATCTTACATTTTTCTTACAAATACTGTCTTCCCCAACTATTTCTAGGCAGGAAAGAAGTGCATCACATTATCAGACTGACCACTGAATTGCAGGGGCAATTTCAAGTTATAGATATTGACCTTTCCCGAAATGAATGGCAGTTACTAGGGATAGAAATCCATGTGCTATCTCCTTGTCAGAGTGTCAACCTCTCAGACCCCCTGCCTCCTTATTCTTAGCAGCAGGAATGCCAGGTGACTCTGAATTTCTGTAGCTGCTGCAATATTTCAGCCATGGTTTCAATAAACAACAACAGTGAGACTGACTTCCAGAAGAGATGTATTTTATAGAAGGAGAAATTAAGGCTTGGAGACATGAAATGACTTAACTGTGGATGCTTTGAAGTGACTGAGTGGAGATATAAATTCAATGCTATCTGGCCATGAAGCCCAATGGCTAAGTTATTTTCACTGTGCTATCCAGTCTCCCTCCAAAAACACTCCCTGGAGCCAAGCACTAAGCTACTGTTTTCCACGGTTAGCGGTTGAGCTCAATGATGACTCAGCTGGCATTAAGAAAACCCGAGGTTGAATAGGCAGTAACTAGAATTGGTCAAAATTGTGAATAGGGTGAAAATATGGCCTCAGTCACAGAGGATCAAAGGTCTGTCTAGGATGAGGTCAGGCTTCTGGATTTATGTGAGACAGACATGAAAATAAATTTCAACTCTGTTACTTCAAAGTTTTATTAGCTAAGTTACTTCATGCCTCTGAGCTTCCATTTCCCTAAAAAATGATGATAATATCTGCCTCATAATTTTACCATAAAAATCACTAACAGCTTATGAAAATTACTTTACACAATCCTTGGCTCTCCAATAAGGGTCCAATAAATGGTAATTTCTATTGTTAGTCCATCAATTGCCTAAGTTCAGTTGATGTCTTCATTATTGAGCCTGCACCCTTTGGGATTGGACTTGGATAAGGAACTGCACTTCCCATGTTTTGGGTGAATTCTCTTCAATAAAGTCATTCTCTGGGACTCATTCTCTGGGTATGACTACTGGAAAGCTACATTTCTGCCAGGTGTTCTTTTAGCCAAGTCATTATCTTCAAGGCAAAAGAGCAGCTTGATAGGAAATGCTCCTAAAGACAGTCGGTTGAGTAAAAAAGTAAACTGTCACCATACCACGAAGACAGGTTCTTAGGTAAATCCACCGCTTAGAATCTTTTTAAAGAAATCATCTCCTAATGGCCTCCTATCAGGTATTCATACGCTATGTGATTACAAATGAATTACTTCGACCTACATATTTCTGTTCTTGTTTAAAAAATCTCTATCTTGTTTCTGAGTCACCTCCCAAATTTTTTGTATTTTAAAGGTGCATTGGTATTTATACTTCTTTTTCTTTTTCTTTCTTTTTTTTTTTTTTTTGTGAGATAGTCTCGCTCTGTTGCCCAGGCTGGAGTGTAGTGGCTCGATCTCAGCTCACTGCAAGCTCTGCCTCCTGGGTTCACACCATTCTCTTACCTCAGCCTCCCGAGTAGCTCCTGCCACCACACCTGGCTAATTTTTTGTATCTTTTTTAGTAGAGATGGGATTTCACCATGTTGACAGGATGGTCTCAATCTCCTGACCTCGTGATCCGCCTGCCTCCCAAAGTGCTGGGATTACAGGCATGAGCCACTGTGTCCGGTCCTATATTTCTTAAATTTTATTTTTTCTTTTTAAGACTGCTTGGATATAAAACATTATTTTGTCTTTGATTCTGTATTTGTAGTTACACTGATCATAATCAAGAACAGAGGGATCTATTTATTTAACAGTTATTTATTAAGCATGTATGCCTGGGCTGGCATACAGGTGAACAAGACAAAGACCCTGCCCTCTGAGATCATACATTCCAGTGGAACCTGTTTATGAGTCTCTAGATCCATTATATATTAACCTTTCTAAACAACTAATAAGGAGACATAGGGCCGTTTCATAATTCTATTTAAAATTATTCTAACTATATTGCAATTATTATGGATTAAGTACAATAAAATTAAAGTTAATTCATTTTTTATGTATCTAACTATGCACAAGTCACTTGGGCAACACACCAATTATGAAACGTAAACCTTACCTATAACTACTATGCATTCTAATTGGACAGAACAAACATAAACACAGGGGTAAACAACATCACAGTCAAATAATAATTTAAGCAATGCTAAGAAAACTTGTCATGGGGGTCGGCACCTCTAGAGGCTCATTACCTACAGACTTTCTGTGAATTCACGGAGTGAGTAAGGAGCAGACAAGGCAATTTTTGTTTCTGCTGCTTTTTTCTTCCACCTTAAGAGCAGAAAAAGAAATCTTAGGAAATAAAGCCATCTCTTCTCCTTTCTTTGTAGAAACCTGTGATGACCTCTCTTCCAATCAGGAAAGAGTTTCCCTTGGCAACCATATCACTTATCATCCTTCCCAACACAGCTCTTTAAATAAAAGTTATTTTGAAGAGAGCAGCTAAAGATTACTCTCTAACAAACTATTTGCTTTGTCTTACTCCAAATTAGATGGTGGCGTGGGCTCTTATTTAAAAGAAACGTATTTCTGATCCATTAGAAACATTTTGAGAAATAGTTTGAATAATTTAAAAACATATTTACATGAGAATTAGTGATGCCCTTTAATAAGGTAACTTGAAGCCCTCAAAGACTTCTTTTAGTTTTAATCCTTTGGGTTAGATTAATTAAATATAACCTCATTCTGGTTTTAGATATAATTGAAGACAACTGATGAAATCAAGCAGAATGGCATGGCCTCATAAGTCACAGTTAAATACGTATAATTAAAATGTATCTAAACAGTATGCAAAACAGTTTGAAAAGAGGAAAATAAAATATTTTATCTAAATCCAACTAACCCTTATAGGCAGAAACATGGTGAGACTGATATTATCATCAGTATAGTCTTGAATCTGGTCTAATTTATATTTTAAAATATCAGTTGCAACATACAGAGTGGTTTAATGATTTTTAAGAACACAGTGTTTTACTTTTAACATCACATACTATTTATTCCACACCAATGGGATGCAGAATTATATTTGATAACCACTACCTTGGGCTGTATTGTAGAACCCATCTATGAAAAAAACACTGCATCAGCTAGCTTTTGCTGGAGATACCTTGCTGAATGAAGGTCGCTCTAGGGCTACCTGAAATGCTGCTGGGTTTGCCTTCCTTTCCCAGTGAATGGAAGAAAGGGTCCTAGCAGGTATTTTAAGAATGTGTGAACAACTCCTTTCATTTCTGTGTTTACTTTCCGCTTACTCAGAGCTGCACCATGATAAATGTTCCCCTTGCTTCTTGAAGAGCTGAATATGCAACAGTTATTACATGGAATGAAAATGTAAAAAAATATTTCTGCTCAATGCTGGAGTGTTTGAGGAGTTGCAAAATGAATGGAATTTTTATGTGTCACAGTAAATGACTTTGCTTGCAATTGAAACAAAGCTGAGAAGTCATGTCTCCCTGTGGTGAGAACCTCCTTCCTTTCCAGAGAGGCTCACGGTGGGGCAGACAAGGCTTTGGGGTTCCCTAAGTGACTGTATTTCTTTATTAATCTACAACAAATCATTAACCAACTCACAATCCCAGACCCTTAAAAAAGTAACTGTTTTTATGTTTTTTGTTTTTTTTTTTTTGCTTCACTACAATGTCATCATTCAATCTAACACCTTTCTCAGCTGATTACAATGTCAGATTGCTTTTTACCATCCCTTTCACCTGAAAAAGAAGGTGATACTGGAAACAAATTATTTATGCAAATTAGAAGCTGTCACCACTCTTACTGCTACAACAGACACTTCTGTGGAACTTTAGGGGCAGGAGATCAAGGAGTTGAGACCCACTGCATCTTTACTTGTGGCAGTTGGGACATGTCTGGAAAGTAGAGAGCTACAGGCCTCTTGCTGACATTGTGTGATTCCTGAGAGAATGACTTTGGACCTTTCTGCCAAATCTATTTCACCATATAATAATAGGTCCTACTTGTGTTTCATGCTTCCAGTATTTCTTTCATCAGTTCCACCTTTGGGTTCCCATGAGAGGTTTTCATTTATTCATTAAATCAGCAAATATTATTGAGCTCCTGTTATGTGTCAGATACAGTGCAAAGAGCTGGGGATATCATGGTAACCAAAGTAAATATATCTGATCCACAAAAACCTTCCATTTAATGAAAGTAAGCAATAGATTTCAAACTTTATGTGAAATTATAACTGTGATTCATGCTTATAAAAGAAGCTTAAAACGGTGCTTTAGAAGTGTTGTGTTAATAGATAAATAGATCAGTGCAACAGAATAGAGAACACAGAAATAGAACACATCCATATAGTCAACTGATCTTTGACAAAGGAGTAAAGGCAATTCAATAGAGAAAAGATGATCTTTTCAACAAATGGTGCTGGAACAACTGGACATCCACATGCAAAAAAAAAAAAAAAAAAAAAAAAAAATCTAGACACAGACCCCATACCCTTCACAAAAATTAACTCTGTGATGTTTAATTTTATGTGTCAACTTTACTGAGCTAAGGGATGCCCAGATAAGTGGGAAAGCATTATTTCTGAGTATGTCTGTGAGGGTGTTCCAGAAGAGATTGAGTTGATAGACTGAGCATAGAAGATTGCCCTCACCAACGTGGACAGATATCATCCAACTCTTTGACAACCCAAATAGAATAAAAAAGCAAGCAAGGGTGAATTTGCTCTATCTCTGTTTGAGCTGGGACATCCATCTTCTTCTGCCTTCAGACATTGGCACTCCTTGTTCCCAGGCCTTCAGACCTATACTGAGATTTACATTATTGCCACACACCCTCCCTGCCCCATTCTTAGGTCTTTGGACTCAATTATGTCCCTGGCTTTCCTTATTCTTCAGCTTGTAGATAGGAGCTTGTGGAACTTGCCAGTCTCCATAGTCATGTGAGCCAATGCTTATAATAAAGCCCTTCACATATACACATCTGTAACTATATCTAAATTTAATCTGTATCTATCTGTCTCCTCTCAGTGTTGGTTCTCTGAAGATAGAAATACGAAGCATATCATAAACCTCAATGTAAACTGTAAAACTACAAAACTCCTAGAACTAACATTGGAGAGAATCTAAGTGACCTTCAGCATGTCAATAATTTTCTGTATACAATACCAAAGCCTTGATTCATAAAAGAAATCATTGATAAGTTGGATTTCATTGGAACTAAAAAGTTATGTTATTTTAAGACATAGTGAAAGAATAATAAGAAAAGACACAGAGTGGGAGAAAATATTTTGCAAAAGACACATCTCATAAAGGACTTTTATTATATAAAATATAGAAAGTACTCTTAAAATGCAACAGTAAGAAAATGAATCACCCAACTAAAAAATGGGCAAAAGACCTGAACAGAAACCACACCAAAGAAAATATACACATGGCAATAAGCACGTGAAAAGATGCTTAACATTATATGTCATTAGGAGATTGAAAATTAGAACACGTGTAAGGCACCACTACACACCTATTAGACTGACCAAAATACAAACACTGAAAACAACTACTAGCAAGGTATGTAGAACAACAGAAATTCTCATTTGCTACTGATGGGAATACAAAACGGTATAGCCACTTTGGAAGACAGTTTAGCAGTTTCTTACAAAATTAAACACTTCTTACCATACGACCCAGCAATTGCAGTCCAAGGTGAGTTGAAAACTTAGGTCTACACAGAAATGTGCACTTGAATGTTTTAGGTGCTTTCTACGTAACTGTAAAAACTTAGAAGCAACCAAAGTGTTATTCAGTAGGTAAATGGATAAATCAATCATGGTACATTCAGACTTTGGATCATTATCGAGCCCTAAAAATAAATGAGCTTTCAGGTCATGAGGAAAATTGGAGAAACTTTTACTAAGTGCATATTACTAAGTGAAAGAAGCCAATCTGAAAAGACTGTGTAGTGTACAAACCCAACTATATGACATTCTAGAGAAGGTAAAACCATGGATAAAGTAAAAAGGTCAGTTGTTGCCAAGAGTTGGAGTGGAGGGAAGAATGAATGGAGCAACACAGAATATTTTTAGACAGTAAAACCATTCTGTTTGATAATACAATGGTAGATACATGTCATTATACATTTGTCAAAACTCATAAAATGCACAGCACGAAGAGTAAAACAAGAGTGTAAAATACGAACTTCAGGTGATAATGGTGTGTCAGTGTAAGTGTATCGATCTTAACAAATGTTTCACTCTGATACATAATGTTGGAAGTGGGAGAAGCTGTGGTGGTGGGTAGTGGGTATGTAAGAACTCTCTGTATTTTCTGCTCAATTTTTCCACGAACCCAAGACTGCTCTAAAAATAAATTATATGAAGAAATGTTTTTGTTACTAAAAAGAGGTATATACAATAGCGTAGGTGTGTATAATCAGGAAAAACACTTTCAGAATTGTGGGATAAGGACCTCTGAAAAGTCTCTTCTTCAGAAAGCAACAAAAATACTGGCGAACATTATCAAACTCAACTTTGTTAGAACTATGAAGATTAACAAAGGCATATAACAATTTGAACAATATTCAAGAAAAATTATTGACTCTCAGTAAGAACAGCAAATTTTGTTGTGTTTTAACTTGACTAATTATCATTCTCTTTTCCCATTCTGTAGTTCCCTTGAAAATTTATAGTATTAATAGTAGCCTTGTAACTATGGTAGCTATGAAAATCAGCAGCCTAGAAGCTGTAGGAACAGGAAGGACATATTTGGAGCTCTCAAAATTTTTATCTCCCATGAATTACCACTATTTTACCTGCTTATAAACTCCATTGAAAATTTAATACACAGGAACTGCCTTTACTTGACCTGATTTGGAACTTACTCTGTGTGAATCACCTTATTTTTGAGCATGTGTCAAGAACAATCAGTGGCAATTATTTAACACTGCATCTGCCTGAGGCTATAATGCAAGTTCGCAAAACAAAAGGTTTACCAAAAATCTTAAAAGATAAACCTGTGAGATAAGGTATTCATTTGCGTTTAAAAGCTGGGAATCTACACAAAAAGAATGTGCACATGCAGATATTAGAGTTTCTATAAAAGACCTGAGAAAACTCTAATTTCTCATCTCTGGCTGATTTTGGGGCTCCAAACAGGCAGGGATTTAAGATGAAGATGGAATTACAACGTGCCTACTGAAGTATTGAAGGTGTGTGCTAACACACAGAGTCCCTTGGCAAGGGATGGAAGACTTATTGGCTCAAGAAATGTTAGGAGATACTTGTTTAGTTATTAACTAAGCACTAAGCTAAACAAGCAAATATTCCTGATATAAATTCTACCTCATCAGTAAAAATAATAAATGTAAATGGACTAAACATTCTAATCAAAAGGCAGAATGACAGAATGGATTTTTTAAAAATCCAACTATATGCTTTCTACTTTCTACTTTATATTCCAAGACAAAAATATATTGAAAACAAGAGGATGGAAAAAGATATGTCATGCAAACAGCAATCACAGAGAGCTTGGTGACTATACTAACATCAAACAAAATAGACTTTAAGACAAATTATTACTGGAAACAAGAACATTTCCCAATAACAAACATGTCAATCTATATATTAGTTTGTTTTCATGCTGCCACTAAGGACATACCTGAGACTGGGTAATTTATAAAGAAAAAGAGGTTTAATGAACTCACCATTCCACATAGCTGGGGAGGCCTCACAATCATGGAGAAAAAGGAAGACCAAAGGCTTGCCTTACATGGCAGCAGGCAAGAGAGAGTGTGCAGGGAAACTGCCCTTTGTAAGACAATCAGATCTCCTGAGATTTTTCACTATTACTGGAACAGCACAGGAAAAACCTGCCCCATGATTCAATTACCTTCTACCAGGCCCCCCTCTCCAAAACACATGGAGATTATGGAAACTACAATTCAAGATGAGATTTGGGTGGGGACACAGCCAAACCTTACCAATCTATAAGGAAGACATAATAATTGTAAATATATATGCATCTAACAACAAAGTCTCAGATACAAGAAACTTGGAATGATAGAAATAAAAGTAGCAATAGGTCGTTAAATAATAAGAGTTATACACTCCAATTTCCCATTCTCAGTAATAGGTAGAATAATGAGGCAGAAAATCAATGAGAAAATGGAAGACTTGAACAGCAGTATAAAAAACTAGACCTAAAAGACATCTCAAACAATCCACTCAGCAACAGTATAATACACATTTTCCTCAAGTGCACACAAAACATTATTCAGGGTAGACTAGATGTTAGACCACAAAATAAACTCTAATAAATTTGAAATGATTAAATTATACAATGTTCTCTGACTACAATGGATTAAAATAGAAAATATTAACAAAAGGAAATTAGGAAGATATACAAATACACAAAATCAAACAACACATTGTTAAATAAGCAATGAATCAAATAAAAAATTATAGCAAAATTAGAAAATACTTTGAGATGAATGAAAATGAAAACACATATAACAGTATCGTAAGAGATGCTGCTAAAGCAGTGTTTATAGGGAGATTTATAGCTGCAACTGCCTACACTAAAAATGAAGAAAGATCTCAAATTAATAACCTAAATGTTTACTCTAGTTCTCTAGAGAAAAAAACATCAAATTAAACCTAAGCAAGTTGAAGGAAAGAAATATTAAATATGAGAGTAAAAATAAAATAGAGAATAAAAAATAATGGAGTAACATAAATGAAATACATAGTTATTTTCTTTGAAAAGATCAACACAACCAATGAAACTTTAGCTAGAGTGACAAAATGGTAGAAGGCTCAAATTACTAAAGTAATATAGGAGGGTTCCTTCTAATAATCTTATAGAAAGAACAAAGTATAAGAAAATACTATCAACAATTGCCTGCCAACAAATCAGATAATGTGGATTTACACATACAAAAGACATAGGTAAATAGAGACACACAAGTAAATCTACAATAAGTAAGGAAGTTAAACTAGAAATCAGAAATTTCCTATGAAAAATAGGTCAGGCTTAGATATTAAATTGTTGCAAAGTTAATTGTGGTTTTTGCCATGGCTTTTAGTTGCAAAACCTAACTACTTTTGCACCAACCTAACAGCTTTACTGGTAAATTCTAGTAGAGTTTTAAATAAGAATTAACATCAGTACTTCACAAACTCTTCCAAAAATTAGAAGAGAGACTCCCCAGCTCATTCTGTGAAACCAACATTACCCGATTCCAAAAGCAGACAGCTAACATGAGTAAGAAAAACCAGACTATTACCCCTGATGGACATAACGTGATACATGCTACAACATGGATGAACCTTGACAACATCATGCTAAGTGAAAGAAGCCAGTCACCAAAGGCCATATGTTGTGTAGCTCCTTTTATCTGAAATGTTAAGAATAGGCAAATCCGTGGAGACAAAAAGTAGATTAATGGTTGCTATGGGCTGAAGGGAGGGGACAATGGGAAGTGATTGCTAATGAGTAGGGTGTTTCTTGGGATTAATGAAATCACTCCAAAATTAAATAGTGTTGATGGCTGCACAACTCTGTGTATTTACTAAATACTGAATTGTATGTTTTAGAAAGATGCATTTTATGATCTGTGAATTATATCTCAATAAGGCTGTTAAATATTTTATAGTGTGTATCATCAAGGGATTTGACTAGAGTCAGTAACCATCCTGATTTACCTGAGATATCGGTGTTTCCTAAGACTTGGGGCTTCTAGCAGTAAAACTGGGAAGATCCCGGGCAAACAGGATAGGTTGGTCACTCTGACCCAAGAGAGGAACCTTTGAATTTAGATTTCAAGGACAGGAAGGAAATTGGTAGATGAAGTTAGGGAGAGAATTGCATTTACCAAGGCCTTGTGGGAAGAGAGAGGAATAGTTTAAGGGACTGAAAGAAGAAATAATGGCTGAGGGCTGAGTAAGCCGAGGCTGGAGGAAGGCAGTAGGGTTCAGACTCGTATAGGGGATAGTGAAGACTCTAAGAATTTACATATCTGGCTCTCCAGCTATTATACAGTCTCCATGGGAACATAGATGGGGGTCTTCTTTGGTGTCTGGGTAGTGCCTTGCACCAGGGAGAGACACAGCCGATGCCTGGAGACTCTGTAGGAAGTCCAATATCTGGGTTTCTGGCCTGTGGCTCATGATGTGCAAATAGATGTTCTGCTATTTCCAGCTTCCTGGCTCTGTTTCCATTTTTTTTCTTTTTTCTTTTTCTGCTTTGCCTGTTACCTGTCAGCTGCAGTGACTAGACTCAACTTCACAGAGCTGAGAGCCCAGACGGGTGCTACTCAAAAGTGAGGACACCAAACGGATGACTGTGTTCTCAAAGGAGGAAAGTGACAACCAGAGCTTAGAGTTTTTGGCTTCTAATTAAGTAACTTATGCCTGAGACTGGCAACAGCTTATCTGTTTCCTGCACCTCCCTTCCATTAACATATGCTTGCCTCGCCTGTCTTTTCCTGCCTGTCAGGGTGGCAGCACCTTGTGTTGTCAGGAGGCCAAAAGCAGCTCCTTGGTAGCAAGTTGAGAAGATCCATATGTCAGTGGAAACATGAGAGAGACAGACAGGGAAAAGACCAGAAAGACAGGAGCAGAGGCAGATAAAGGAACTGAAATTAAGGGAAAGAGGGAGAGTGAAGGGGAGAGAATGCAGGAAATTCTAGGGTGTTCACAGTACAAGGTGAAAGTGGCCAATGGAAATAAGTCATGAGGAATGGAAACAGCTACAAAAACACTCAGGAAAGATGAGACGTGCAAAGAGAATAGCTATCTTTCTAGTTAGAAGAATTTTTCAAATCTTTGCCCCTGCTGAGCTCCAAATGCGGGCAGCCCCAATCACTAAAATGTTCATGAGTTCACTAGGCAGTCTTGATGAGCCCTACATCAGAGCAACCAAACACAAATCCCACTCTTCTCCCTTAAAACAATGCCTTCAATGCTGCTTTCTTTCTCTCTGTCCAATTATCCTATTTGCACTCAAAAGGAATGTTGTACTTGAAGGCGTATTAGAAAATATTTATTTAGAATGCTATTTACCATATTGTGCCAAGGTGACAAGGGTAGGTAATAAATAGGGGACACTTTCTTTAGAAAAAGAAAAATGAAAATTTAAGCGGTAGCATCAAAGGCAACATTTCTATTTCCAAACATTAGGAAATAACCTTATAATGAGGAGTCATAGAGAGAACTGAAGATGCTGCTGTTACTACATATCCATCTTCAAAACCCTATTGTTCTAGCTGAAAGGGAGAGTGCAGGAGATGGAGGGAGTCAGTAAATTAGAAGAAAGGAGAAAAGTATAAATAAGTTATGCTCCCTTAAAGGCACGTAGGCGAGATGAAATTCATATTTTAAAAAGGGATCTTTCTGCTGTTATTAAAAGTTAAAGAACTTTGCAAAGCAGCTAAATTACTTTGTGCCGTTTATTCTCTTAGCTTACTTTCTCCATTTCAGTTTGTAGCATGAGGCAAGAGAGGAGGGGAGGGGTCAGCTTTCCTTTGATTTTTGCTTGTCTTATCGAGTTCCTTGTATTTGTTTTCTACCCTTGTGCATTTTCATCTATACTCACACATTCTCTTTAGGGGTAGATGACATTTTCTTAATTTTCTTTTTATTGCAAAATCTAGACAAAATGTACAATAACCTCTTTAAGAAAGATTAAAAGCATCAGGCCATTTAGTTTTACCCCACTGTTCATTGCGATTCTGCTCTACCTTATGCACTTCTGCTACGCACTTTTGGGCTATCTCATTGAGGGGTTTGTTTGTTTGTTTTGCTTTTGAGATGGAGTCTCGCTCTGTTGCCCAAGCTGGAGTGCAGTGGCGCAGTCTTGGCTCACTGCAACTTCTGCCTCCTGGGTTCAAGTGATTCTCCTGCCTCAGCCTCCCAAGTAGCTGGGACTACAGGCATGTGCCACCACACCCAGTTAATTTTTTGTAATTTTAGTGGAGACGGGGTTTCACCATATTGGCCAGGATGGTCTCAATCTCTTGACCTCGTGATCTGCCCACATCAGCCTCCCAAAGTGCCGGGATTACAAGCGTGAGCCATTGCACCCAGCCTATAAGGGGCCCTTTGTCATTTAAGTTCTCTCTTTCTCTCTTTTTTTTTTTTTTTCCTATCATGGACTTCTGTTGAAAAAGATGAATTACCTCTCAGCCCTTGCAATCACGTGCTGCCCTATTCTAACCTCTTTTGAAAGGACCTTAAAAGCAGACACTATTAAGAGCAGTAATTTTCAGTTTGGTCCTCAAAATGGCAGCATCAGCAACTGCTGGGAACTTGTTCGAAACGTGTATTTTCAGGCCTCTAGACTCATTGACTCAAAACTCTGGGGGTAGGGCTAGCAGTCTGAGATTTTTCCTCATGCTGGAGTCTGAAACAATGGCTCAAAGCAACCTTTCAGTAATATTTTATTCTTTTTTTTTTTTCTTTTTTTTTTGAGAGGGAGTTTTGTTCTTGCTGCCCAGGCTGGAGTGCAACAGCATGATCTCAGCTCATCGCAAACTCTGCCTCCCAGGTTCAAGCGATTCTCCTGCCTCAGCCTCCCAAGTAGCTGGGATTACAGGCATGTACTACCACACCCAGATAATTTTGTATTTTTAGGAGAGATGGGGTGTCACCATGTTGGTCACGCTGGTCTCAAACTCCTTACCTCAGGTGATCCACCTACCTCGGCCTCCCAAAGTGCTGGGATTATAGGCGTGAGCCACTGCGCCCAGCCATATTTTAGTCTTAATACAGAAATTGAATTTAAAATATTCCAATAAGTTCAGAAAGTGGGAGCAAAGGGAGAAGCGACATAAAGGATGAAATGAGGTGGCTTCATTTAGGCTTACCAGTTTTTACACAGTCTCATAAAGGACCCATGAGAAAAGCCAGGGAAACCAACCCATTTAACATATTTTTGAGAAACAGCTTAACCTGTTTGGGAACTATGACCCATTCCAACAGGGATGACTAGAAGACAGATGTATTAACTTCGTGATTTGTAAAATTTCACGGCTCTCATTTGCTTAATATTAATTAATTCAACCTTCCTTCTTTTCCATGGTTTCCAAAGCCGTATAACTTTTGTCCCCTCAATTAAGATGCAGAATCTCTGTCCTTGCAGCACCTTGACCATTGATAGAATGCTAGATCCTGAAGTTCGCACTGCATGCTGTGACTATACTACAGAAAATTGTGTTCATTTAAAATAAATGTATTATATTATGCATTACTTAGAATTTAACTGAGGTCATTTTGTGAAAGAACATTATATTTTATTTGTATGAAATAACTTGATATGGTTTTCCAGATCAGCAGTGAGAGCAGATATTATGGTTTCTCATAACTGGACTGAAAAAAAACATCAAGCCACGGGAAGGAAAGTAATAAATTTTGCCCAGCAGTACAGAGTGTTACTTACACTTAGGATGTTAACATCTCTGACTTTTTACGTGCCTGCTTTCTGATGTGCTGTTATTTCTTCTTCTCAGTCCTTTGCTCCTGAGTAAGAATCAGCTACACACCAATAGTAAGAAGGTGCTGGAAGGCTTCATAGACTTCCTCAGGGGTATCGCACTGCCCAACCAGTCCTCTCTTTGCAGACTAGCCTTGCAGACCAAGAACTCATGAGACTCGAGGGGCTTGGGCAAGGGAAAGGAGGCTGCATCTGTGCTGTGATCACTGTGCTTCAGGGCCACACAGCAGGAAGAGGACTGACAACAAGTTTTATTCTCTCTGTCTCCTCTATTCCCACAAGCAATGACTCTTGCTTAAAGATTTTGCCTCCCCCGTTATGGCCCAAGAGCTGTCAGCGGTAGTTAGTTAGTTACAAATTAAAATCTCAGTGGTGGTGTACCTGTGAATTGAATTTTTGGGAAACGGTACTGCATTTGGACATCCCAATGGCGTGAAAGTGTTTCTTTGCTAATCAATGTACTGTCTGTCTCTACATTTCCCTGGGGCTTCCCCTTTGTATTTGTTTCCCGTGGCTTCCTATACCCTATTAATGTATAAGACTCTTAGAAAAGATGGGTAAGGAAATTGTGTTAGCACAGGTGTGACAGGCGGGGTTTTTTGGGAAGCAGGGATCAGCACACAGGACTTTAATCAGGGAGGACTCGTGGGACCAACACCTGTGGAAGGCAGGCGAGGAGGCAGGATGGAGTGGAAGGGAAAGTTGAGCTGGGATGCAGTTCCAGTGACTTTTCTCAGTTGTGATCCCATCCATAGTTCTGGTATCTGGAAGGCCCTTCAAAATCATACCTCAATGGAACAAAGGGGAGGCAGAGGTTAGATGTTCATCAGCCAGTTTCTCTTCTTGTGATAGTTTGCTAAGAATGATGGTTTCCAGCTGCATCCATGTCCCTACAAAGGACGCAAACTCATCCTTTTTTATGGCTGCATAAAAGGAGTTTGGCTGTCTAGAAGGAGATGCCACTTTAGAAAAGGAGGTTTATTTTTAGCCAAGTTGAGGCAATTCCAAAAGAAGATTTGCAAGGAAAGCCCTTCTGGAAGCATTTCTAGCAGGTGAGGGAATATGTTGTTTCTGATGAGGGACCTGCCACAAGAGGTAAGAAAGTCCCTTCAGAAGAGCACCCGAGGCATAGTCAATGTGTTAGAGATCATAATACCTTGAAAGAGATTCCCATAGGAAGGCCACACTGATACTTGACTTACCCACAGCTAAAGACTTGCAGGTAATACCTAAAAAGAACCTGAGGCAGGGCACAGTGGCTCATGTCTGTAATCGCAGCACTTTGGGAGGCTGAGGAGGGCAGATCACCAGAGGTCAGCAATTTGAGACCAGCCTGGCCAACATGGTGAAACCCCATCTCTACTAAAAATAGTAGCGGATACTCGTAAACCCAGCTACTCGGGAGGCTGAGGCAGGAGAGTCGCTTGAACCAGGGAAGCAGAGGTTGCAGTGAACCGAGATCATGCTACTGCACTCCAGCCTTCATCTTGAAGAGAAAAAAAAGAAAAGAATCTGAAGCTGATTATGTACGGTAACTAAGAGATTGATATTTTTATGTCCATTTGAAATTGGTAGTTGAGAGACCAAAGATCCAAAATGTCTGAAGGACAATAGGCTTGTGGAATTTCATAATTTTTTTTTTATTTCTGTAATACTGTTTCTGCAGTTTCTCCCTTAATGGAGACTTTCCCTACATGAAAATACAGCTACTTCTGGCATGGTTTAATGGTGTTCAGTGAGGCTACTGATAATAATCATTAAGAGTTCTGTTTATAACTGAGAAACAGACTATTCACATAATCTAAGAATTTCAAGTGGTGCTAAGGAAGGCTGAAGAATTGTAGTTTTCATACCAACAAGGAAATTTGACACTTAGTATAGTTGTTTTAGTACCATACATGTGGGAATCCTCCAAACATCGTGACCCTATGGAGCTAACAGAGGTTAAAAAATATATATATATATATATTACCAAGCTGCCATTGATTGCATTACAGCAGCATAAAATAAAATAATAATATAATTATATATAGGCTTTGCTACTCCAAAATCTTGATGGGTAATGATTTTATGAGATAAGAGCCATATGAATCAAGAGAGTATCCACAGGGCCAAGAACACTGAGTTTATCATCAGGCAGCTCTAGTTTTGCAGCCTTAGCTCTGCTTCTTCTTTTAGTGGCCTTTCATGATTACTCCTCTGAGCTTCAGTTTTCTCATCTGAAAACACAGAGACTAAAATTTCACTAACCCTGTATAATTGTTTTGAGAATTCAATGTAATAATGCATGCGGCTTTTAGCACAGTACCTGGCACATAGTGATAATTCAATACATATTAGTTATCATTGTTATTATTACCCAAGAGCTTTGGATTTCTGTATACAGCTAAATTCTGCAGGCCAACAGGCCTGAATAAATGAGTAATAAAGGTGGAGCTGGGGTTCCTCTTGAGCCTTAGACCTCTGAGACTTCTCTAGGTTCCCAAGAAGTTCTAAACTTTAGTTATTTTTGCATTTGAACTGTTACTTTAAATAATACCAGTTTGTATGAGCTAGAGTAGAAAGACTAGAGTTGTGTCCTTTGGGGAGATGATCTACATCTCAAGTAACCCATTTCTGTTTATTTTTTGTTATTCACATTACTGATATGGAGCTCATGGGATAAACTGTCTTAGGCTTCATTACCAATGAAATTATATCAACAATAACTACCTGGAATGGCTGTGCCTGTTGGCTTTTGTATTCCTGCGTCTGTTCTTCCCTCTCTTGCCACCCAAAGCAATAATGAGGTTTCACACCTGGATTCTGCTTAAACATCTATGGCTGGTAAAATGGACAGTAATCTCCTATCTTAGGCATTTGCAAGTTAATGTTATACCAGAACAGACTGCACAGAGATCAGATATTCTGGCCCAACTAAGTATTCATTCAGGCAAGGAGAAATCTCCAAGCAT
Source organism: Piliocolobus tephrosceles (assembly GCF_002776525.5). NCBI lineage: Eukaryota > Metazoa > Chordata > Mammalia > Primates > Cercopithecidae > Piliocolobus > Piliocolobus tephrosceles. Next base: position 116,705,021 of record NC_045446.1, read on the forward strand.
CCAAGTCAGTGTTGAGTTGCTTGAGAAGGCAGTCAGTAGAAACTTGACAACTAATTTGGATGAATAGCTGGAGCCAAATAAGACACATTACTAAAACCTCATTCCCATTTCTTAGATCATAATATTTGATATATTTTTGAAGCACACGCAAATCATCAGAACCTTTCAATCTTTAAGATTCTGTTTCATAGATTATTTATGAACATCTTATTGCAGAATCCCATTTATACCTCCATTAGATTTCTAGCTAGGCGATTGTACAGTTCACACTACATATGTTGTACAAAATTTTACTGTGTATAAGCAAATGTATCCCCCTTTCCCATATGTCCATTAGACACTTCGTGGTTTGGAAAAAGTGCCTCTCATCAAAGGGGAGAGAAGGCAGTGGAGTCAGTTAGGGATGGAAAGAAGCTGGCAGTATTTCGTCCCAAAAAGTTACAAATGTCAAACAGAAGGAAGTATCTAGGAAAAACAATAACTTAATGATCATGAACTTGTTTCCAGCTATGGCTGAGATTCTGATAGGTGCTGAAAGTAGAACAACAAATGCCGCCGACGTGGTGCCAGTCCCTGTGGTACTGGGTGCACTTATTCCCAAGGCTTACTCATTGTCCTATAAAATCTAAGAGGTTGTGATAGAAATCATCTCTTGCTCTTATGCATTCAATGACAGCATGTGATTTTTCTACATATGGTTTAAGTTTACTTTCGTGTGAGATATACAGGTGGCTCTTACCTGCCTAACTTAGCATCGGATATCTGATCTGGAGAGTGTAACTGGAACATGAACTCATATGAGATCTAACTATCCTAACATCTGTGATTTTGTTTCTTTGGTTCTCATTTTCAAGGCGTGATCTAATGAGAAGGGCCCAGAATTGTTTGAGCAAGATGAGGGCCTTTGCATAAGTACAGAGCTTCAAAAGGATAGCTTTGGAGGACAACACACATCTGAGTGTGTAAGTTCTGAAGAATTTGTCCAAAAGCATGTTATGTAATATGTTCATGATCCCCTGTTAAAAAATTAGCCAGGAAATTGTAACTAACATTTTAGGAAACTTCCACTCCTTTTCAATGAAGCAACTAGCAGAATAGTACCCTTGATACACAGTATATGTGCCCAGTGGAAGTATACATATCTGCAAACCTGATTATTATTGTAATGTGTATCATTTCTATAAATACATTCCATCATTAATAGTCTGCATCTGCCTATCACTAGCTGTTAAGATAGATTAATTATACTGCATTTTCACTGGAGTTAACACTGTGTGCATGTCCCTCAAGCAACCTCAGAGACAAAACCTGTCCAACTTGGGACGCTGTCTCCCCTAGGAGATACAACACACACTCTTACTGCAGTGTGGAGACTAGTTTCCATTGAGTTCCCAGCGAGGCCTCATGTGATCCTGCCTAATGATGCTGATGGGAAGTGACCCAATTCCGAAGGTCTGAACATCATTCCCTTGAGAATAAGGCTTCCATCTCAAGTTCGGCTGGGGAAGTGGGACCAAGGTGCAGAGCTAACTTAAAGTTAGTTCCCTCATATCTTCCTCTATCATGAAAGAGAATTCATATTAGACAAATTTAGATTGTTGACTTTGGGTTCCCAACTGATTCCAGGCCTTATTTTAAGACATGAGCTTAAAACCCATGCTTCTTTTATTGACCTGCTTCTCTAAGGTCACTGACTGACATCAAACCATGAGGCAGTGCGCAAAATAAGACAGCCTACTTTCATGGACAATGCAGGGTTACCTGATAGATTTCAACACATAATACGTTGAGTTTCCACTATTTCCTTTTTTGTTGTTGTTTTGTTTTTTTTGAGACAGAGTCTTGTTCTGTCGCCCAGGCTGGAGTGCAGTGGCTCAATCTTGGCTCACTGCAACCTCTACCTCCCAGGTTCAAGAAGCTCTCCTGCCTGAAGCCCCTCAAGTAGCTAGTACACACAACCATGCCCAGCTAATTTTTGTATTTTTAGCAGAGACGGGGTTTCACCATGTTGGCCAGGGTGGTCTCAAACTCCTGACCTGAAGTGATCTGCCTACCTTGGTCTCCCAAAGTGCTGGGTTAACAGGTGTGAGCCACCATACCCGGCCCCATTATTTTCAAAAGGCTATGTTATTAAGCTTGTAAGAAACAGAATTATAAATGAGACTGACCATTACCCTCAAGAACCCCACGGTTTAGAGGAAGACATAGATAATATGCACTCAAATAGTCATAATGGAAGTCAGAACATGATAAATACTAAAACACAATGGGTGCACATACATTTCTGAAATAAATTTCCTCTTCTCTGTTTGTATTGTCATCCTCCTGATTCATAGATAGGCTTTCCCTCTCTTGTCTGGAGTATCAGTAGCCTTCACACTCGCCTGCTTGCCTCCAGTCTTACTCTAAATCACCTTCCACGTAGCTATAGGAGTATTTGTCCTTAGAAAGCATGTGAATATGGTCCCATCACCTCCGTGCTGAGAATCCTCAATGACTCCTCATCGCCTACAGGATACAACCTGAACTCCTTTGAGAGGCTTGTCAGGCTTTTTATCCCGATCTGACTCCTACCTTCTTATTCAGCTTAATTTTCCTCGGTTACTGCTCCACTCCAGTCATACCAAATTACTCATACCCTTCCCTCACACCTTTTCGCAATCCTCTGCTTAGATTGCTTTTCTTGCTCATCTTGGTCATTTGAACTTCATATCATCATTTAAGCTCTGCTCCAACAGTACTGTGCCCATTATTCCAGGACCAAAATCAGGTGCATATAGAAATTTGTGCTTGCCTCTATTATGGTCCTCAGCATCCTACGCTGTAATTGCTAGCTTGCAAGTAGAAGTTGGAAGGCAGTGGCATCAATGTCTGAGGAGATGAGCCTGTCTTATTTGCTTTTGTGTGCTGGATGCATAACAGGTACTCGAAAAAGTTTGTTGAATGAATGATTGACACAAAGTGCAGGGGAAAGGGTAATTATCACTCACCGAAATATTCCCGGAGACCTTTGGAGAACATATATTTGAGCTGATCCAGAAGAAAGAAGCATTTCAATTATCAGAGATGAGACAAAGTTATTCCTAGAAGGGCACACACCATGTGCAGAAGCCCTTAGACTATGCCCTGCACAATCTGTGAAGGAACCTCTGGAGTCTGGTATTAGTTTTATTCATGACGGGCTTCTTTGGCTAACCAAACGAATCCTTATTCAGGCAGTCCTCCCCCAGAGAACCTCAGCTGTGACTCAAGAAAACTTGCTGAAGGATTGATAGTTTCAGGACTTCAAATGCATTACTGAGGCAGCACATTTTACCCTATCTTGCACACTTTGCTTGGCAAAATATCACTCCTAAGATCGAACCAGAGTCTGATTCTAGCTTCTGTTCCCTTTCATCGTGACTTTCTCCGGCGCTGTATCTAAAGGATTAAGCTCTCTCTCATGAAACTATTTTTTCCACTTAGATATATCAATTATTATTAGTTGAGTAAAAATATCTGCTTAAGCTGAATATTGACCATAGAATTAGAGTTGATTCTGGAGAGAGAAACCTCATTATTAACTCCCTTTAAAAATAGAAATAAAGATAGAAAATATATAGTAGGGCTGTTGACTTTATTCTCTCACTTCAAGGACTTGGCTTTTTGGAATGTGGAATCTTAAGAGTCGTTTTGAAGCATTTGCTTACTGGAGTCAGCTTTGATAGGGTGGGTTACAGTTTCAGTAACTGAGTAGTGACAGGCTTTGATAATGCTGAATAAAGACTTCAGCAGTGTCTATGCAGTGAGAATAATGCAGGAGACTGGTATACTACCTGGATAATTCAACTCATGTAGATTCATCTAGAATCCAATCTTTTTCCCTGCAGTCCATTTGCAGGTTTATTTCCTGAATGGTCTAGAAATTGCTTTTATTCTGAAATTCAAGACAGCTGAAGTCATAAGAAATATCATTTTACTAACAATATGATTTGAGGCTAAGTACAGATTTAGATGATAGGTGTGAAAGTTTAACTTTTCTTTTTTTAAAATAAGTCACCTGCACAGCATAGCATTTTGGATGCTATTGACTGTGGTGCTGAGAAATCACGTGGCCAGTGCAAAATGGGAAGATACAAAGATATTAAAATGCAGACATTGGCAGCTGTCTTGTTCCCCCTCTGTTGATAGCCCTTCTTTCCTTTGCAGGTAATTTTTACTCTCCTGGAATGCCTTTTTACTGATTCGTTTTCATATTTGCCTTCCAAATCTGGTAATATTTATTCAGACACCAAAATACATCAAAGGCCTATATTTGACATGGAAGACATAGAAGTTCATTCATTCATTCATTTATTCCACAAAGTTTCATTGCTCACCTGCCACGTACAAGGTATGATTCCTGCAAACAAGGAAATTATAGCGTAAAGGCGAGAGAAAAGAAAGCTAGCAAGACCACTTGCAGGCTGCGGGTACTGTGCCAGCATTATGATTCATTGTGATGGCTCCTGAAAAAGTCTGTGGTTGCATCTAACTGTGTTGCTGACCATGAAATGCATATCAGGAGGGTTTTCTACAGGATGCACCTATGTGCTGCCCTAATCTACTGTGAAACTCCACATTGATCTGATTGACCAGTTCCATATTATTTAGAATATATTAGCTTGTCCTGCTCTTGTTGCTTTTATTATTTCCACATTACAGCTAAAACATAAGAGTGGAAAAGTGGTTACGTCTTTAATTCTTTCTAGTGTATTCGTTATATGGTATATGATTAAGACTGAAAATACTTCAAGGGTAGGGTCTATAATTTTTTTTCTTTCTGTGTGTTTCTTTTAACTTTTGAGATTCCATAGGGATTACTACGTTTTGGGGCTCAAAATAATTGCTTACTTACTGAAAGTATGTATTTATTATAAATACTTACTAAATAAATATTTGCACACACACATTTCCTTAGTTTTGATATCAGTTGTCTCAAAAATTGTCCCCATTTGCCTCCTCACTGTGGAAAGGTGCTTGCAGGTGACCCAAATGACTGACAGCTACTTTCTGGTAACCAGTCTTTCTGTCTCTAGGAACAGATTTTTCCCTGAAGATTTAAAAAAAAAAAAAAAAAAGACTAGCAACATTATCTAGTTCATTGGTACTTATCCTCTCTCCATAGGAAAAATAAAGTACATTATGCACATATGCAAAATAGTACATACACTTCCATGGTGTTGAGAGACTCACCCTCTCTCCCTCCATGCCCGTATTTTATAAGCCCTCCAAATATAAACACGCAGATTCAGACTCAAGAAGTGCAGGTTCAGGTCTCCTCTTTGTCATGAACTCGTTGGTTGCCATTAGGTATCACATAATAGCTTTGCACGGTTTCCTTTTCTTTGTAAGTTGAGTAGTAGATCCTCTGTCTCCTAGAGTTGTTAATAGATTAAACTGAGATAAAGTATTGGAGGATACTTTGAGAAAAAGAGCATTAAATATGTATATTAACATTAGAGATAATAATGCTAATAAAATGAAGAATGATTTAGGATATTACTGCAAAGTAGTTTGTTTAAAAAGAGGGCAGTCTGGTTGGAAATATTCCCAGGAGAGCCATAGAAAATATGTTGGGGTCAGAAATAAGACTGACCTTGATTTCAATTAATGAAACCACTTGGTTTTTTAAAAATCTTAGAAGGATTCTTATTAGACTTATTTGTAACCATTACTGCAGTATAGAAGCAGATGCTCCTCGTGAGTTCCTAGAGGGCGCATATGCATCAGAGTTCCAAGGAGTCAAATTCTTAGCAAGTTTTGAAAAATACTATAATCTTTTTCAAGATTTAAACTGTTCAGAAACATTCTAACTCAGAGAATGCTAAAGCAGAAATTCACCATATTGCTTTACAGATATTTTCTTCCTTCCTAATTTTTAATACCAGGGTGCTACTGAAGATTGATGGATCTCAATGGATACCTCTATCCCCTGAGATTGCTTGACAATCACCCCAAGAAGTGATTTCTCCCAGAGGGATTGGTGAGCAGTCTGCTCTTAGCACCCAGCAGCCTTCAGGACTAAAGAACTCAAAAATTTTAAAATAAATGTGATTTGCATCCTTACCCCTTAAATGATAAATATTCTCTAACTAGTTATACATCATCTGCAAAATACCCAAACCAGAAACAACAGACATATGCATGTTCTTCTCTTCTTCATGTTCTTCCCCATCTTCTCATTATCCTTCCTTCTACATAAACTGAGCTTTGATCTGATCTGTAATAAACCTCCGCAGGCACTTGGTCATATACCTGGCCTGGAGGGAAAGAGAATAACTCATACTGAATGAGAACCCAGGACACTCAGCAACCCTTCTGGGCAAAAGAAATCTAATTTTATGTTGTTTTCTAAATTCTGGCTCATTCTAGCCTGGGAATAACAACAACAACAAAATTGATAGGCAGATGCAGTGAGCTGAGAGATAAATAGCCCAAGTACGGAGGCAGACATGCAATAAAGAAGTCCATTGATGTGGAGCCTCTCTATATAAACAGCTGCTCAAGTTGGTTGGACTGAAGACTCAGCTGTTAGCTGGACAGGAGTTCAGTAGGCAGAGAAGAGGCAATTGGATATAGTAGGTAAAGGGATGGACTTGGTCATTTATACAGGTGTGTACTCCCCATTGGCATTTTGGAGAATAAATGCCCAGATAACCAACTGCAGTCTGTGTGTGCCATCCATCTACCTGTAATGAAGTCTGTGAATCATGTTCCTCCTGAAAGACAGCCTGATCTGTCACTGCATTTGACAGCTGTCAATCACAGCAGCTGTCAGGAGCCCATTTGGCATTACTCTTGTGATATTTATCAAACCCAATTCAACAACAAACTCTCTATGAAAGTGCAGATGCAGATGGAAATCACTCAATTGCATTAGATTCCCATAAAATTTGTGTTCCATTATTGCTCTGGTGAAGCTTTATTCCATTAAAAGGCATCAGAGTGGACTATTTTTAACTCAGAAAATTGACACTGCATACTAAGAGGTAATGAGCTTGGTTCAAACTGCAGACTTTCTCGGTGAAACCGAGAGTGATATCACTCCTCATTCTACACAGGAGGCAGACCTCTAATGCTTCTCCACATGTGTGAACTAACCTGTCTACTATGGTATGTAATGGGAAGACTAAAAACCCTAGGGCTGTTGAGGATGCCAAGAAATTGAAAATGGATCTGATACTGTTACTTTGTCAGAATTTAAAAAAAATTATACAGGCCAGGCGAGGGGGCTCACACCTGTAATCCCAGCAATTTGGGATGCCAAGGAAGGCGAATCACGAGGTTAGGAGTTCGAGATCAGCCTGGTCAACATGGTGAAACCCCATCTCTACTAAAAAATAATACAAAAATTAACTGGGCCTGGTGGCATGTGCCTGCAATCCCAGATACTCTGGAGGCTGAGGCAGGAGAATGGCTTGAACCAGGAGATGGAGGTTGCAGTGAGCCACACCAACCTGGATGACAGAACGAGACTCTCTCTCAGAAAAAGAAAATATATATATACAGAGTAATAATATATTTTTTAGTATTTTTCCTCTAGCCGAATCCCAAAGTATTTTATGATTGTGTACAGCATATGGGGACATCACATTGCTTGGCCATGACATAAGGCATCTCTAGAAGGAAGGGAGACGGGTAAGGAAAGAGACGGGTAGAGCCCAGGTGAAGTAATGCAATAGCTCCAAAGTTGAATGTGATACGCGGATGTTCCCAGAATGGCCTTTGGCCCAAGTTTTAGTTTTCATGTTTTTACATTGTATGTGCCTTTAAAATAATTTATTGTTAAGCCTGAGGAGGGTTTGAGGTTTCTTTCTGAGAATTACAGGCTTTCCTCCAACTTTTATGGACTTCTTCAGCATCTTCTTTTCATAGGCACAGGGTAGGTATAATATCAGGGTGTGACCAGTTTTGGAGAGACAGCTTTCTTCTTACAGGAGAGGCACAACAATTCTGTTCAATAGAGAGGATAGGTATATTATTATCTTTATTTTAAAGTTCTAGAAACCACAGTATCGTTTGTTTCCTTCACTGGGTGATACAGCCAGTAAATGCCAGAGCCAGAACTTAATCTCAGGTTGCCTGACTTTGAGTTCTTTTCTGATGAAGTTCATTGCTTCATAAGATGTGCAAAATTTGCAATTCCTCAATGCTCTCTGGAATCACTGGAGTCTGGCTCTTTCTCAACATGTGACTGCCTTTCTAGAAATCCATGCTCTCCAACTCCACTCAATCTAGAGCCTAGGGTAAGATCCTTGGCCACCAGTATAGGAAACTGTGACAAATACTTCCTGACCAACATACGAAGCCAGGCCCTTAGACACTTTCACCTGCATAATTTTTCTTGTTTCTTAATTTAATTTTTCTTCTTTTTTTGGTTACTGAGTCCCACATTCAGCTCTTTGTCCAACAACCTCTAACTACTTCTTTCCTTTTGTACATTTTAGCTTCCTATCACATAAAATCACTGTTTATTTGCCTAGAATGGACAAAATGCGGCATCAAGTTTACAATCAAACAGCATTTAAAAATTTATACACAGAAACACAAAGCCACAAAGGTAGTGCCCCTCCTCTCTCATCTCTGTTGACACTACTACAGGTGAGGGTAGCACCACAAGCTGTAGTACTTACTTCCTGGATATAGAAGGTATCAAGGTAGCAAGAATCATGAGGTCTTTTTAAAATATGAAGTTATTTGTTTTTTGTTTTTGTTTTTTTTTTGGAAATTATTGCAAATTGTTTCCAAAGGAGTATCTGGGAAGAGATATTCATATATAGGTAGATGCTGTGTAGCTCTAAAATTGTTCTCTCTTTCTAAGAAATGCTTTGTTTCCTACTTCAACTAGGATGTTTAAATGGAAACTTTCATCTCTTCTGACCAATGTGTGGCTCAAGGGTCCTTTTAGATTTACGTATGTAATTAGTCCAGGGATAGATATAGGACATTTCATACACACTTGACCATCACACTCATTCTTCAGGATTTTGAACTTATGGCAAAAAAAAAAGTATGTTTCTTAATCTGAGTGTGTGTGCGCGTGTGTGCATGTGTGTGTGCGCATGTGTGTGTGTTTGCATGTGCATGTGTGTGTATGTATGTGCATTCACTCTGAAATAGTAGACCTGGCAGCTGTTGGAACCTCTAGAATACAAGCTCTTCAGGGCAGAGATCTTCTATGCACTAATATTCCCCAGTTCCTACAATAATGCCTGATATGTTGTTGAAATAATTAATCAAAGAAAGAAGAAATGATTATTTCCTCCCATACGGAAGAAACAGACATGGAAGGATGAAGCTGTTGTGTAGAGAGAGGGATAGAGATGAAGAAGGGCCCTTCAGTGTTTGAATCCCCATGATCATTTTCCCTAGGATTCCTGTCTCTGACACTGCCCTTCTCTGGGTTAAGAAAGCTGATAATGTCTTTTATCTAAGCTGTTTTGAATTTGGATTCTGTCACTTGCAAGCAAAAATATCCTGTATTACATGCCTAAGTATACCCACATGCAATTTAATATCAACCCAAACCCCTCTCTCCCTCCCTCCCTCCCTCCCTCTCTCTCTCTCTCTCTCTCTCTTTCTTTCTTTTTCTTTCCTTCCTTCCTTCCTTCCTTCCTTCCTTCCTTCCTTCCTTCCTTCCTTTCTCTCTCTCTCTCTGTCTCTCTCTCTCACACACACACACATTTATTTATTGTGGAAGGAGAGGAATGTGCTATATGGGAGACAGGGTGGCATGACTGAACTGGTGTGAATATTAAAGTGACCTTGACCTTGAAGTAAGGTTGATGAGTAACTGAAAGGAAAGCTTTTGGAAAATGCATAGGCCATTTCAACTGACACAACAGCCTTTAAGGGGGAAACTTGATGTGAGACAAGAAGGATCTCTCTTGGTCAAAGCTGAGAGTGAAGACTGAGGCATCCTAGGAAAGAAGGCTTACTTGGTGGGATGCAGCCAAGTGTTTAGAACGAAGCTACATTTAAGACCAAGCCTTCCTACACTGGGGTTTGCTTCCCTTACCTTATCTCTTGTCTCTGTTTCTCTCAATGGGATAAATCTCTTGATCGACTAAGATGTCTTCAAAACCATGTTTACCATGAGGAATCAAATGCATGTTCCAAGTGACTCCCTTGTACCTCATGCACCTGATAGGATTGTATATCTTGTCCAGTTACTAGACCTTTATTACTCCTCTAAAGACAGATTCAATTCAAGGAGTTGTTTCTGGGCCAACATTTTTATAGAAAGGGGCCAGAGAGTTACTAAACTGCACTGTGTCCCATAGAGGTTCTTAGCTGCTGCGACCCTGCCTCCTCCACTGACTAATACCAGTTAATTTTCTTGGAGTGTAATGGAAGGATGTAATGCTACAAAGCTTCTCTCACAACGTGCAAACCTTAAAAGCTAAGTGTGAGGTAAGGGTGTGTGTGTGTGTCCACGTCCAGTTCTAAAGACGGCACCCAAGCAACAGAGTCTTTAGCAAAAAATTCAAAATGCCAAGCAATTTAAATCTCCAATAGAAGTCGGGTGCTTTGGCTCACACTTATAATCCCAGCACTTTGGGAGGCCGAGGCAGGCAGATCACGAGGTTAGGAGTTCGAGACCAGCCTGGCCAACATGGTGAAACCCCGTCTCTACTAAAAATACAAAAATTAGCTGGGTGTGGTGGCAGGTGCCTGTAATCCCAGCTACTCAGGAGACTGAGGCAGGAGAATCATTTGAACCCGGGAAGCGGAGGTTGCGGTGAGCTGAGATCACACCATTGCACTCTAGCCTGGGCAACAAAAGTGAAACTCTGTCTCAAGAAACAAACAAACAAAAACCAACACAATAAAAACTCTTAATAGAACACATAATGGAAACAGAAAAAGGGAAAGGAATGGAAAGGGAGGGAGAGAAGGAGAAAGGAAGGAAGGAAAGAAGGAAGGGAGGGAGGCAGGGAGGGCGGGAGAGAGGAAAGAAGGAATGAAGTGAAGGAGGGAGGGAGGGAGGAGGGAAGGAAGGAAAGGGGGAGAGAAGGAAGGAAGGAAAGAAGGAAGGAAGGAAAGAAAGGGGGACAGAAGGAAGGAAGGAAAGAGGGAGCGAGGGAGGGAGGGAAGGAAGGAAGGAGGGAGGGAGGGAGGGAAGGAAGGAGGAAGATACAAAACCTGCACCAGTCAAGTGTGACATTTCTGTGATCATTTTAGCTTAATCGCTGCAATACGATACATTGCAAATCATTTAGCCTAGAAAATCTCCCCCGATCCATCACCTCTTAGGTAATTACTGCTTCATTATGCTGAGTTTATAATGATCCATTTACAATCATGGAATGGATCAGCTCCCACCACAGAGAACTACAACAGAGGCTGATTCTTCTGGCACCTCTTCCTGTCTGCTGGCCTCAGGAGGAGTTTTCTGTAGCACACGGCTTTCACAAAAGATCTGCAGAGTAAACACCAAGTGCTAATTGGAGAAGGGAGTAGAGAGAAGAGGGTTAATAGGAGATAAAAAATATTATGACAATATTAAGTAAGTCAGATTGCTGTCTGTCAACTCTTTAAATGAAAGTGAACTGGTTAACAAAATCATTTACCTTTCTTTCTTGGGTATTCAAAACTGTGCCTGATTTCTGAAAAAGCCCAAACCCTCTGTTCTTAGCTTAGAAGCAGGGTTAAATCAGTAGTCCTTGGGGCCTTATGCAACTTTGAACCTCTAGCCCACCTTCTAGCTGGAAGGTGTTGAGGGCAGAGGCTCATGGCAAGCCCTGGTGATGGAGCGTTTTGTCCACTACATATATAAAAGGGGAAGCCCGCAATGAGAAGCAGCAGCAAAGATGTAAGAATGAGATTTGATGAAATGGAGAGGAGGAGGCAAGTACTGGAAACAGGAGAACGGTGCCTTCTCAAATCAGGTGGAGCCACGACAGCGTGACGCGCAAGCAACCCTGTGATTCCTGATTCGAGGTTAATCAGAACACCATGTCCAGAGCTCCCTCTTTTACGGGGAAAGTGAAATGAAGACAACTTACTCCTCCACCCCTGAACTCACAACACTATCCCCAGGGTTTTGGGAAAACTCATGTTTCTTTGTTTTCATCTACTTCCCACCCACTGCTTATCTGACTTTGGCTTGGCCACTTCCTGGTTTATTACTTGATTCATTGATTCCTTCATTCAGTCTACATTCGTGCATGTGTTCAAATGTTTTATGGAGTTATTTCCTGTACATCAGCCAGTGTCAGAAGACCTTTACTGAACTTTAGATAGTGAAACAGCACAGGTAGAGGACCCCTGTACCACACTTGTGTAACTGTTGTGTCTGGTACAGGCAAAGTCACAGTTTCACATCAGTCAATGCTTAGCAGTCTCCTTGGGGGACGCTATGTCTAGTGCATGCTCTACTCTTCTCAACGGCTAGACATGACCCAGAGGACTGTCAGAAGCAGATGGTGGGATGCTGGAAGAAGGAGACTTTCTACACGCCGGATTGGGTTTGGGTTGACTGGGTATGTTAAATCCAGAGAAGAGAGGACTTTAATTAGAGATTGCAATTACCTTCACAAAACAGAAGACCCACAGTGACTGCAAGATTTATTGTGAGGGTCAATGTTCCTGCTGGTTTTAATAAAATAGCCATGTTTTGAGCATTTTCTTTGCATGGAGACTGTGTATTTTCTATACATAGTGTTAGATACTCTTTGCAATAATGCATTGAAATAAATGTAATCCATTTTTTAAGTGGAAAAACTGAGGCTTACAGAAGTAAATAAGTTGCCAAGGATCACCAGTTCTAACATGAAGAGCTAGATCTAAAGCCACAACTGTTGGATTTCAAATGACCTACTCTTAGTCACACTGTTATTGTGACTACAAATTATTAAGATCGTGTATATAACATGAAAAACAATAGTAAATGCTCCACAAATAGACCATGTCTTCTCTTTCTTCCTTTCTTGCATTCTTTCTTTTTAAATTAGAAGTGGTTGCTTATTCTGGATAGAGGAATGACTAACAAAAAGGGTCGAAAGTGTTAAAAGGAACACATTTTATTTTAATTTTAAACATTTATTTTTTTCTTTTTAATTTTTGTGAGTACATAGTAGGTGTATATATTTATGGGTTACATGAGATACTTTGATACAAGCATGCAATGCATAATAATCACATCAAGGTAAATGGGATATTCATCATCTCAAGCCTTTATCCTTTGGGTCACCAATAATTTGATAAGAAACACATTTTAAAGACCTGAGAACTGTCCCCTTTTGGGAGGGTCTCCCTCATGAGGTGGTTCCTGTCCCCTGGTTGGAGATACTCCTGCACAAGCAGCTCTATGGCTATTTTCATGAAGATGCTAGTTGAAGGCACTTGGCCATTGAATAGGGACTTGCCCTAGAGGCCCTCAGCTTTTTTCTAACCCCCTTATTCCATGGAGGATTTCACTTTGCTTTGGCAACATTTAACCGCCTATTACCAGATATGTTTCTGGACTGCAGGTGACTACCAACGAGCCACTCTTCTTTGTTGGCAACATTGCAAGCGTTCTTTTATAAGAAAATGGGGAGTGGGTGTGGATTATTAAATACACCTGTATGTTTAAGGCAAATCACTGATTCAGCATATCCAGAGTGGCAGGGCAGCCTCTTGCCTAAGAGTGAGTGTGTGTTTTAATAATCCGTTGCTGTTTATTTGACACACGGCTGTCTGGGTAAATTTAAATGATGTGTATTTAGGAACCTTGATATAAACCACTACCTTAGAAACATAGTCATTTATCAGGGACTAAGTTGTTGTTAATAACTTTCCCCAGGGGAATTGCAAGCAAATCGTTATGTATTTCGTGATATTGGGCCTTCAGTCAGACACGCTGGAAAACTTAATCTTCCATTCCAGAAGAATAATAGGATGTTATATGGTAGAACAGTGACAGGGGCTGCAAAATAGACTGCATTATTTTCTCACAGCATTAGGACAAAGGTGGGATTGGGATGCACATGAATTTGGGTTCAAAATGAGCTCGGTTTTGTGCTGGAAGAATCCTTATAAAGACAAGTTGAGAGCTTTCTCGTGGAGAGAATCATTGATTGTTTCAGCGGTAGGTGAACTTGAAAATCATCTAGCTTAATCTGATAGTTGAATGCTTTAATTTTTACTGATGAAGAAACTGTAGCACAGAGAACTGTAGTGGGGGGTAGGTGGAGGAGTCTTGCTCAAAGTCTCACAGTAAGCAATAGAGGAAGCCAAGGTGGAGGAATGCCAAGATTCCATTCTTCATGGAGACTTCAGCCTGGCTACAGCAACCGCGTAAATATAAAAAAGTGAAGTAGCAGCACCACGCATATGAGCAAGTGGCTTGCCAGGTGATACAGTCAAGAACTGGAGAGATCCCCAGGGACTGGGATAAACAAGGGGTACCTCATGGAAGACGTAAAGGTTTGAAGTGTCTTGGCCTGTGAATGACCTTCAATTATCAAAGAAACCCCAGTGCATTACTGATGCAGAAAACGTTGGTGCCAACTTGGATGCAGGGCCAAGCATCGCGTAGTTCGGAAATTGTCTGCCTTGAGCAGGCATGGAGCAGGGGGAAATGAGATGGGACAGAGAGAAGCACCAGCAGGTACCACGGCAGTTTCTGAGTGAAGGGCAAAAAAATGTCCTGACATCTAAGTATCCATACGATTTTAAACTTAGAATTTTACAAATGTTGTTGCTATATCTGTCTAGATAAAGTAGGACCTGATAAGTATACATATTTCTGGTGGAGGACTTTCATGATTTTATCCTCAGTCAGGGTATTGGGTGGAGGGTAACTGAAATGTCACCTCCTCTGTGTGAAGCCTTTTCCAAAATGTCTTGTGCTTAATTAGTTTGCTTACTGCTAGAGTAACAACTTACACATTGTCTCCAAGTTTCTCCTTTGTTTCTACCTCCCCTGATACTCTTTGTTATTTAGGCTGACACCATGTATGAATAATCTTGCCATCTCAGACATCTAGCACAGTTTTCAGGAAATAATAAATGCTCTAAGTATATTATGAGAATAAATGAAAAATAATGAACATTATGTATACAGTACTTTCCATTAATAGTTTTCTAAAATGTTGCACATCCATTATCTTTTTAAATTCTCACAATTTTTCTGGAAAACAGCTCTAATTACTATTCATATTTTAAAGATGGTGAAGCTTGTTCATAGAGATTAATTGTCTAAGATCATGCAACTAGCAAGTGACAGAAATAGGGAGTCTTACAACTCCAGAGTCCTATGGTCTTTTGCACGGTAGGAGCAGATTACCTAGGATGATTGCTTTAAACTCATTTTGCTCCTGCAGACCCAGCTGTCATACTAGAATGCAACCAACAAACTAATGCACAGTGACACTCACCATCTATTCAGCTGCCTAAGTTAAAACTGTCCGTCCTGTTTAAACCCGTATACAATTGGGCACACAGCCTTGGGGTAAGTAGGGCAACTGAAGTATAAACAAAGGGGCCTTGGGATCACAGAAGAGTAAACTCTCAGCTCTGAGTGAGGAAACCTGGTCGGTTCTTACTGCGAGCTTAGTGATAAACCAGAATGCTAGGGGATCCATAGAAACCTGGAATGCTAAGAAAGGAAGAAAGTTTTGCTGGATTTGATTGAATGATTTGACTCTAAAAACAAGGCAGTGTGAGTATGTAAACACGTTTGAGTTTTTACTCTGAAAACAAGGCAGTGTGAATATGTAAACACCTCTGAGTTTTTACTCTGAAAACAAGGCAGTGTGAATATGTAAACACTAGCCAGGGCCCTGGGGATTGAAATGGCAGGTGCGTCATGGATTATGGAGAAAGACGGTGAGCTTAGAGGGGTCGGGTGATCTAAAGAGCTACACATACCATACCAGGGAGTCTGGACATAACGTTGGCAGACCAAGAGCTGTGGAAGGGCTTTCCGCTGAGGAATGACTGGGACAGACATGTGCCATAGGAAGATCATTCTGCTAACTTTGTGGAGAGTGGACAAACCCTGACACACATAGTACCTGGAGAGGTTATCACAATAATCTAGATCAGTGTTCCTCACACTTTGGATTTACATTACCTGGGGATGTGGTGCAAATGTAACCCTGATTGAAGAGGTCCAGGTGTGGCCTGATATTTTGCATTTCTAACAAGCACCCAAGTTTTGAGCAGCAAAGCGCTAGGGGAGAGAAAAGAAGAGTCCTGCTGAAGCCATGGTAGCAGCAATGAAGAGGAGGGGATGCCTCTGAGGCACTTCTGAGGTCCCAGGGAAACCAAACTTGACCTTTACATGGTCTAGCTAAGTTCTACCAGGTATTCTCTGATATCTGCAGCCCATAGGTCTCCTTCTGTACTTCTAAGGAGTTTGCTATGCCATGAGCTATTTGGGCATTCAAGCAGACTTCTTTTTTGTTTTTCTTTTTCTTTTGAGATGGAGTCTCACTCTGTCTCCCAGGCTGGAGTGCAGAGGCGCCATCTTGGCACACTGCAAGCTCTGCCTCCCGGGTTCGTGCCATTCTCCTGCCTCAGCCACCCGAGTAGCTGGGACTACAGGCGCCTGCCACCAGGCCCAGCTATTTTTTTTTTTTTTTGTATTTTCAGTAGAGATGGGGTTTCACTGTGTTATCCAGGATGGTCTCGATATCCTGACCTCATGATCCACCTGCCTCGGCCCCCGCAAAGTGCTGGGATTACAGGCGTGAGCCACCGTGCCCTGCCTTCAAGCAGATATTTTTTTTTTTTTTTTTTTAAATAAGGTGTCAAATGTGTTGTTATTTCCTGGCTCCCTATGACATCAAAATTCCCTAAAGGTCACAGATTAAATAATAATCTTCTTGCTGCACTCTAGTGGGAACATAGCAGTTGTACTAAAAAATACTTATCTGGCATGGTATGTTCCTGAAACACATAAGAATATTGGCTTTTTTGTTGTTAAAATTAAATTATACTTTAGATACTGGGAAAGCAAATGTAAAGCTCACAAGTTAAAGTCAATTTCTGGACAAATATTTTATGTTCAAGAATCGTGTGTAGCGTGAATAATTATTGAATTTATCTTATTTAATAGAGTTATGTGTTTGTTAATAAACATCCTTCCTCATCATCTCATTTAGAAAATTAAACATAACTTAAGTTTTTTTATATAAAGAAAATATTCATACCTATGCAATTTTAAGGCAAAGCCTTGAGCACTCATTTGAGGCTCAGCATGCAAACTTGAGGATTCAGGAATTCAGTGAGGACAGGGTGAGTTATGGCCCTTTGAAAGTGATAAAATCTGATGGTAGGAATGGTAATAGCTGACACCTTTCTTCCTCAGGAGAATGGAAACAAATTGGTTCTAAATTCGATTGAGTTAACTCTGATTCTTTGAAATTGCTTTAGATCCCTAAGCTGGTAGATAGAACCTGGGCATGAACTTGGCTTAAACTCTAGCAATAAAATGTCCTTTTAGTTCCATTAAGTCTAGAAATGAAAAGGCTGCATGGTCTAAGTAAAAGGTCATGGCTTTTAGAGAAAGACAGATGTGGGTTAAAACCCTCCAGGACTTATCAAACACCAGAATTATGGAGTAATTGTGGGCGAGTTATGCAGCTGTGCTGGGCCTCAGCATCTTCATCCATAAAAATGGTGAAAACACACTTGTGAGGCTTAGATGGGACCTAGGGTTGTCATTGCTCAGATGTCCTTTCTCTTTTTCCCTCAATCCTTTCACATTTGGACTTCAAGACCAAAAACTGGCATATGGACCAACTAAAAGCTCTGATGCTAATCATTATAAGAAAAGAGATTCTTATGTTGTAATAAGCTAAATAGTAGCTTTGGTTTCAAAATGTTCTCTGACTATATAAAATGGCTTGTGTTAAAAAAATGTGGGTAATATAAAGCACATTGAATACTGCTGTATTTTCAATGTTAGGGCAGGTGCAATGCTGTGTTGTACAGTCTGCCACCTTTTGGTTGGTTGGATAAAAATAAAATAATATCTTCCTGGAAGACCGGATTGATGAGAAAATACACATATGCCAGTCGTTCCCAGTGAGATCAACTCCCATGGAAATTTTCCTAAAGCAGATAGTCCCCTTATTTTAACCTTGAGCTGTGTTCTCCTTTGAAATATTATTTGTTTTCTTTATATTTTCATATATTCTCATTATTGTATTAAATACTCTAGTATTATAGTATTTAATGCTATATTCATTAGTTTTGTGGTCACTTATCCTTTTTGGGCCTGAATTAACCAAACACAAAACCCTGTATTCTCAATATGACTCATGACTATTTTAATGAACAAAGTACTTATTTACGCAGTAGAAGGATTCTTTATCAGAAATAGTCTCAATATGTTTTAAGGAAGTATATGCAAAAATATAAAAATTATAGCCAAAGAAATGAATGTAAGAAACTTCAGTTATAATTTAGTCTATCCACTTACTCTGTGTGCTGATGATAGTAACAAGAGCAATATTAATAATCACGCTTATTTTGCATAATAATTTAGAATTTATATAGCATATATGATTCAATTGCTTAGTCTAATGAAACAAATCATCCTGTGATTCACAGATTGAAGCCAACTCTATCTTTTACATGAGTAATCTTCATCTTGTACTTGTCCAAGAAATATTTATTGAGCATATAATATGTGCCAGGCACTATACTAAACTCTAGGATGGTAACTGGCAAAGCAGATCTATACCTGTTCACAGGGAACTTCTGCTCTAGTGGAGGAATACAGAAAATAACCAAATAAATATAGATGATGGAAAGTGTCAAAAAAAGAAAAAAAAAAAACAGAGCAAAGGGAAGACTTTGATTGCTGAAGGAGACATAGAATTGGTGGTCAAGGAAGATTTCTTTGCTAGGTGATTTTTTTTTTCCATTAAGTATGTTAAGGAAATGAGAGAAAGCAAGCCAGAAGTCTGTCTTGGAAAAGAGGTTTCCCGACAGAGACAACGGCGAATGTAGAGGGCCCAGATGGCAGTGTGACCAGCTTGTTGAAGGAGACCAAGGAGACAAGTGTGTCCAAAGCAGAGGAAGCCAGAGAGGATGGAAGGAGATGAAGTCAGAGAGACAGAAGGGAGGCAGAGTAAGCCTTGTGGGCTGTGATACTTTGCAGTTGATGTGGGCGTCCTCATGGAGTTTTGAACATATGACTTGTGATTCCATTCTCTCTTCTATTTTTTATTTTTATATTTTGAGATAGAGTTTCTCTCTTGTTGCCCAGGCTGGAGTGCAATGGCACAATCTTGGCTCACCACAACCTCTGCCTCCCGGGTTTAAGCAATTCTCCTGCCTCAGCCTCCCAAGTGGCTGGGATTACAGGCATGTGCCACCATGGCTGGCCAATTTTATATTTTTAGTAGAGACAGGGCTTCTCCATGTTGGTCAGACTGGTCTCAAACTCCCGGCCTCAGGCGATCCACCCGCCTCGGGCTCCCAAAGTGCTGGGATTACAGGCCTGAGTCACCGCACCTGGCCCCATTCTCTCTTTTAAAGGGTTACTCTGTTAGGTTGCAGAACTCGACGGGGTGAAGAGTTGAAGCAGGATAGAATGACCATTTAATTTATTATCTAAACCAGGGCACATTTGACAGTGAAAATTGACACTATTTATTACTATGCAGTAGAAATATAACAGCCATTGTGCTGGGCAAACCTGGGTGTGTGTTTACCCTAAAGCAGGCAGACCAGTTGGAAGCTACTACCATAGCCCTGTGGATGTGATGGTCAGGCAGCAGGTTCCCTGCTTGTGCCAGGTGGTCTCCATTTACCCTTCTGGAAACACTCTCTATCTGTCTTCGCCTTGCTCTCTGCCCGAGGAAGCTGACCTAGAAGGAAATCTTTGGTGGTCTCCTGTGTCCTGTAGCTTCAAGGTGAATTCAACCAAAGGGGAACTCCAGCTGGAGATGAAGGGAGGGACTATATGTTCCTCTGGCTCCTTTTTTAAAGGTTGTGTTAAACTAGTTGTGTCCCTTGTTCCACCTTTCTAGGCAGCCTGCTAATGTGACCCTTTCCCCTTCTAGTTTCTGGTAGCCTTTCTCTTTCCTGGTCTCTTTAGTCCTGGAGCTGGCTTCAGTTGCCACTGGCAGCCCAGGGCTCTTCTGCCATCCTTTGGGGGTCTCCCTATCACCCAACCTGCACCTTTATTGTTAGTCTTTGTGCAGATGATATCTTCTTGAATTATCCAAGTTTGGCTGTGCCATCTGTTCTTTATGGGAGAATGCCTGGTACACCGTCCCTCCCTGAAGATAGTTCTAGGAATGAATCGCTGTGAGATGTGCCTAGCAAACGGGATCTCAGATACACCAGGCCTTGGAGTGGCCTCCATAAATCATAACATGCATTAATTTCTTAAGGGAACAAAGAAAAAGCAAAGAGGATACTTTTCTTCTGTGACTCCCTTTAAACTCAGGAATTCATTAAGGAGCCCTTGAAAGGAGGTGTTCAAGACAAATCTTAAAACTATGTTTTTCAACTGCAGCCTGAAAGGACTGTTTTATATTTCAAAATAGGTTATCGTGTGCCTTTATAATGAGGAGAGTTTCTCAGGAAAGGCAGTGCCAGATTGTGCCTTTGCCTTTCAAGGAAGTTTTCTTATTTGCACACCACTGAAAGGGTTTCACCTCAAGAAGGTGGCAGAGAAGAGGCACTGCTGGCTGATGCTGAAGCATAGCTTTGTGATGTTGAAAAAAAGGGATCAGAATAAGAATGATTTAAATCAAAAATAGTTCCTTAAAGTCAGGGTGAACAAAAAAAATTGAGTTTGGTGCCAGATAAAATGCAAAAGAGCTTCGTGGGAATGCTCTGGGTAATAGGGATGTTGTGTATTAGTTTCAATGACCTTGGGAAACTGAGTAACCAGGAAATTTGAAGTCTTGCTCCTCACATTGTCCTGGAGGGAAAGGTGCAAGGGAGGGTTAGAGGGTTATTACAATCTCTAGGAGCCCCACACGAGCAGAAGACCTGTTGGGAAACTGTCCCTTAAGTCTCCATATTACAAACACTTCGTACCTAGCAATGTTTTAGAAATCCATAAATTTTATCAGATGAATAAATAATAAATGAAATAAAGAACGAGAAGTGAATTTCAGGATACAGGAAAATATCGTGCCATCCATGAGGTTTATTGCTTCAAATTGAATTAAATTGGTAAGAAGAATTAAACAGGAAAATAAATAGACTGTCTCTCATTGTGTAACCTGAATAAATGATTGCTTCTCCAATACTCTTCACATTCAAGTTGTTTCTTTGAATTAAAAATTCTCGTAAAGACTCATACTATTGTGATGTTCAGATTGTGATAATATGATTTCTTTTCAACTTCAACTGCTGAATGAATGCTTTTTTCATTAATGAGGATAAAAATAATTTATTACCAGGTTTTGCAGGATAATTTAACAACATTCTAAAAGAGAGATGGTTATTCCCTGGAGAGTAGACAGACAGAACTATCAATGGACAGCGCAAGAAAAGGTGTCTAATATTCTTTAGGGGCAAGCATTGTCCAGCCTTGGTAGCAGCAGAAAGTTTGCAGGAAGAGGAATGACAGGTTCTCAGAGAGAGAGAGAGAGAGAGAGAGAGAGAGAGAGAGAGAGAGCTAGCTGCCTTTTATTCTTAGCTTCCCTATGGAATCAGTCAATGGCTTTGAACCTCAGATTACAGAGAGGCCCCAATTCACTGTTAGCCTTCATAGACTTGCCCCTTAGGACAAATGTAAGTAATTGGATTACTTCTCTCAGAGGCATTAGCATTTAAGCCTTAGCTCATTGTTGCTCTTAATAAATAAATTTCAAGCCTCAGAAAAGAGAGTTTCAGTGATGAAACAAGTGCAATAATCTTTGTTCTTTAAGCACAACCGACTGGCAGGACCTATTTTAACATAAGACAAAGCCTAAAGCATTCTATAGAGTGAGATAGAACACTGACTCATACATCGTTCATCGTAAATATAATACTCTTCTTACTAAGTAATTAATTTAGATTAATTTTGACTCTTCACATTTGAAAACATCATATAATTTGCAATGGGGAGGAACTACATACTCTATTCTGACAAGACTTTCTCAAATCAAAACCTAGTAAGTAGATGATTCTCAACTAGAACATAAATCTCTCAAATTATTGACCCCATCTCTTTCCAAAATGCCACCTGCTACACTTGATCTCTTTTGATCCCCAGAGGTTTTTTGTTACACCCCTTTCCCTGCATTGTTCTGCATACTGGTTGTAGTAGTGGATATAAACTATCTAGGTAGTGAAGACTCTAAATATATTCTTCTAGCTACTATTTAGCTATTTCCAGTGAAAGAGTTTCTTTGCTCCAATTAGCTGAGTAATTTAAATACATAGAATCAATCTGAGTTTATACCCAGTGTTAATGCTCAAACCATTTTCTTCCTCCTTTCTGAGTAATAAAAATTTTAAAAGAACAGAAAAAGCATTAAATGAATATATTTTTGCAGTCGTTTGAAGGTCTGTAATGAGAACAGAAAATACATAATTGAACACAGAGTAGTACAAGGTAAGTCATCAGTGTAATAAATTGAAACACACAGTCGTGCAAAGTAATAAACTGGAACACTTTTGTATGAGGTCAGGTGTGTTGCTTTGAAGTTGAACTGCAATTTGCCTTCCCTAGGATGGAACTGTCTCATGATTCCGCATGCTCATTGATCTACAGTCACTTAATGAGGCTAAGGGTGACCAACAGGTAATGTAAGAAAATTTGCTCTAGTACCCACAGGGCTAGAGATCAGCTCAAGCCTTGAATATGCAAAATTAGATTTCTTTATTCTTGAGTTGATTATGAGACTAAGCTCAATTTGCACTGTGACATCTTACAGGTGCCTTAATGTTACCCCTGACTTTCATTGTCTATAAGTAGATACAATGACACCAACCACAAAATTTTTTTCCAATTGCTCGGTGAACAGCAGATCAGGGATCTAGTCTTAGCTTTACCAAGATTCAGTATATGAAGAAACAAACTTTTCTTCAAGGGCCCTAACTCAAACTGGCCCCTCTAAATCCTCATTCACTCCCCACTCCACCATATCTTATAGGGCCATACAGAGCATGAATATGTTGGTGCAAGGGATGTTTTCTGGGGCCTTCTGGAAGAAGAGATAAAACCAAATCCCAGAAATTATAATGTAGTTAGGAACCTACGGGTATAAAAAAAAATTGGCAGGTGTCTGAAAACAAGCAAAATCCAATTAGCTAGAGAATTCTTCCTGGAGGTGTTTGATGAACATGCCTTCCAGCTGGGCCAGAACTACTACTATCACTTTATTCTACAATCACTCTCAGGGAGATCTCAAAATGTTTTATAAACATTAATGAAGCCTTAGAACCTGTCTTTGAAGAAGACTTGAATGAGCAGGATTTGGCATTCCAGATATGGAAGGGGCACCTGTTAGGAAAAATCTAGTAATGATGTCTTTATTTGAGCTCTCTTCCGTTCTGGACATAAAGCTGCATCTGGTGTCTTAATTCATGGCACACTTTTTCATGTCAGCAAATCTTCCCAGATAGGAACATAATTCCGAATGGCTTTGAGGGTTTGCCTCAACTGTTAATTGAATTATTCAACAGATGCCTTTGGAGCACCCACTATGTATTCAGCCTGTATTAAGTATTCTGAGGCCTTGAAGTGGGGACCTGAGATAGTGAATCATGTGACAGGGGTGAAAGGAAGGGATATGCACAGAGAAGGATGGAAGGAGAGTGAGCCACGGTAGGGAAAAGTGGCCATTGAGGAGGAAGAAGACCTGGTTTGTTAAGACCTACTTTTTTTTTTTTAAACAGAGTCTCAGTCTGTCACCCAGGATGGAGTGCAGTGGCAGAACTTCGATTCACTACAACCTGCGTCTCCTATCTCCCAGGTTCAGGCGATTCTCATACCTCAACCTCCTGGTAGCTGGGATTACAGGTGTCTGCCACCACACCCAGCTATTTTTTATATTTTTAGTAGACACGGGGTTTCACCATGTTGGCCAGGCTGGTCTCAAACTCCTGGCCTCAAGTGATGCACCCACTTCGACCTCCTAAAATGCTGGGATTACAAGCATGAGCCACTGCGCCCCCCCCCCCCCCCTCTTTTTTTGTGGTAGCATCTTACTCAATTGCTCAGCCTGGAGTACAGTGGCGTGATCATAGCTCACTGTAACCTCAAACTTCTGGGTTCAAGCAATCCTCCCACCTCAGCCTCCTGAGTAGATGGGACTGCAGGTGCACACCACTGTGCTAGCTAATTTTAAAAAAGTATTTTGTAGAGATAAGTCTCACTATGTTGCTCAGGCTGGTCTAGAACCCCTGGCCTCAAGTGATCCTATTGACTTGGCCTCCCAAAGTGCTAGGATCACAGGCATGAGCCACCTTGCCTGGCCCAACACACAGTTCAATGTTTAACAGGGCACTTTTTTTCCTTATTGATATTAATATATCCAGAGGCTGACATATGAGTAAGCTGGAGATAAACGTCAATAAGACTCTTCTTGCATTACCAGTTACACTTGGAAAAATCAACCTCCACACCCCTACCTGTCGTTCCAAGTTAAAAGCATTTTTTGTGAACTTATATATAAATTACTTCTTTCTTACTAAAGCAAAATTCTACTTGATTTAAGAGCAGCAAATTAAAAACTCGGCGTTCAATAGCAAAAAGTCTAAAGACTCCAAGAATGTTCTATTCCTGTTAGCAACTAATATTCTTTCACAAGAAATCAGTGGCACTGAGTGCATGACAAGCATCTCCCTCATACAGGCCTTTTACCATTTCGAGATGCTGTGTGTGTCAAGTTGACCTCACAGTGACTTTTCTAAAACTACAATTAAGACAGAGGAAAAAAGGACGATAAAATACAGAAGTTGAAGTTAGAACCAAAGCCACTTGGCTCAGTTTAGTTAAATTTACTATTAATGAGGCCAAGGTGAGGTTAAAGCCCCTGTGCAACTGCTTACCTTTACCTATCTCCTTGACTAGATTCTTAACAAATCTGGCTATATCAAAGTGGGTACAGTCAGAAAGCAAAGGGGCCCTCACCCAAGGAATTGCTCAGACTGGAGTTAAGGTTATCTCTTTTAGAAACAATGATAATAATGGCTATTTCCAACCTCATATTTTGGAAGTGACATTCTCCTTTTATTGCGGCTCTCCTAGTACACCAAGAATTTTATTTTTTGTTTCATCAGATTACTATTTCTCCCATGCCTTCCTTCCCTTTCACCCTCAACAGAACTGACTGTTTTGATCTCCTACAATGAGGTGCCAGCAACTGAAAATAAAAGGAACATGGATGAGATTCTATTCTGAAACATATAGAATCAAAAGGAGTGGGTTGTGTTGATGACACTGCCCCATCTAATTCTTCTCATATTTAATATGAGATTCCTTATTTCAAAGGGAAAGCCATATTTATCTCTTTCTTTAGAGTCTTGGCTCCCTCATTAGTTCATTCATTCAAGCACTCAATTAATACTTATTGAGCGTCAAACAGTGTGCGAGACATGAGGACGAAATGGTGTGCAAAGGAGCAAGTAAAATCCCTGCTCTGATGGAACTTCTAGCCTATTGAGAGAGGCAGACTTAATTAAGTGATCACACAATTAACTCTAAATTTTCCTGTGATAAATGCATCAGAGAAAAAGTACACAGTGTCTTGATCTAGGCAAGCGTGATTTCCCTTTGGCTGGGGCTGAGGTCTCTGTATTTCTAAATATCAGTCTTGTAACTATCCCTACTATTCAAAACAATTTGATTCTTGGGTCTTTGGAAATTTGCACGGTAGCTATGTCTTTTTCTGTTACCCCATTATTTTTTCAGTGGTCATCGGGGCCAGGGAGACTCTCAGGCTCTTATAACAATGTGAGGGAGTAGAAGGTTTAAAGTATCTCTTGAGAAGACATATGATCTGGCGGCTAGCTCAGATCAACTATTTACTCACCCTGCACCCTTATACAATTCTCTTATTCTCTGTCTATAACGTCCTTACCTGTGAAATGGCCATACGAACAATCATCCTCCTAGGATGTGTGTCACACTAATATGCATGGAAACAGTTTATAAATGATGAAGTATATACAGATAGAGTAGCGCTATTATTATTTTTGTCATGAATATAATAACAACAACAAGAAAAGTTGAAGGGAGTAAACATGAAAGTTCCGTGGTCTTTTTCTTTTATCCCTTGTTTCCTGCCAGAAACAGAAGAGCCGTGGGTAGGAGCTCTTCATTTTTACCCAGGCAGACCTTGTCACAGCGTGAGCTTTCTAGCTTATGGTGTCCATAAATTTCCTACGCCAAAATTGGAATACACAATCTCACAAAGGGTTTTTTTCCCCCACTGATAAATGGCTTTATTTCTATGAAAATCTACAATAATTACAATACTTTAAGATATAATTGTAACGTTTCAACTCTATGTGAAAGAGTAAAAGAAAATAAAATGGTATGTTCTGAGAAATAGTATGACTCAACCCTTGCCCCACCTTTGTGTAAAATGATTGCAGATTGGAGTTTCTTCCAGGTCTGATGGCTTTCAATGCGGAGTGAATAAATCTGTTCCTGTGGGCCACCTTCTGAAAGGATGATCTTCGAAGTTCTGAAGATATTTATTTACCTCTGCCATGATTTAGAGGCAGACTCCTCCTTCACAGGTTCCTCCTGCCCTTTGCGGCTGATAACACATCCCTCTGGATTTATGTTGCTACCCAATAGCGGGATTTGTGAGTTCAGATCATGTTTCCAGCACCACCCTGGATAAGACACATTTATCACAGCTGTGCTTCATCCTATTTGCATTACGGCTTTTACTGTCTATATTGTTAAAACCAACTGTGTTTTACTGTGGGGCTGGGAAGTAGAGTGTCTCCCAGATCTATCAGCAACACAAAATTCTGCCTTTAAAATCAGGAGAGCAGAACTTAATGGTGCCCCACTGCTGAATGTACCTCCACCTCCAGCCTTAACTCTACTGCCATTATATTAGGCATCAGTAGAGGCAAGGCCCAAGGTCACCTTAAGACAGCCTTATCAAAGAAGCCAAATAGATGATGGATCTTAGAGTATCCGGGGCAAAGGGATCCTCCAGAAAGAGCTGCTTCCAGCTTGCCTTAGGTAAGTGGCTCATTTGGAAATCTCAATATCAGAATATTTATGACCTATAAGACATCAAATAACTTGAGCTAATAATGAGACAGAATAGATCAAAGGCAGAGCTGGGCTTCAAAAGCATCCAGAGAGTAAGATCAGGGTTATGGGGGTATGGAAAAGGAGGAAGGATTGAATAGGCGAAACATCAATCTGGCTCTGGTTTTGTGGTGCTTGAGCATTTTCCATGCTTGCAACGATGAAATGTTGCTGCTTGTCATCCGTGAAGTGTTACTTAGTAAAACAAAACCAAACATTAAGTCATTCCCAAGACCATTTGCAAAACAAATTTATTTCTTGTGCCTGGTTTCAAGCACTCAAAGGGGGATGTGAGTTCCTGGGATCATAAAGAATTTTTGTGTTTTTTGGTGCTTTTTTCTTGTTGTTTTGCTTTTGTTTCTTATGGAAACAACAAAACATAAGAAAATTCCACTTAACCTCAGTCTTAAGTACTATCTTATATTTCCATTTCTGAACCAGTCCTATGGTGACATCTTCCTAGGTGTCTGCTGAACTATCCCTCTCTGCCAGGATTATCATGCTCTTTGTGGTATTTTACCACCATACACCTAATGCAGTCCTTCAAGAAAGGTTGCTCCAGATCGTAGAGCTTTTAGTACACGATGACCTCCCTACTTCTAACCCACAGCCTTCACCGAGCCTCTCACTCAGCAGCTGATCACACTCCTCCCTGTGACATTTCCTATCTTGTAGTCTTTGTCGTTGTTTAGTATTGGATTTTTTTGAAAGAAGGGATCTTATATATAGTATATACCAATTAATTTATACATGAATATTATTCACGAACATATATTAATATTAATACATCAATTATAATATTAATTCTACATTTACATATTTTAACAGCAAAATTTGATGGAGCGAATTTTGGATGTGACATTCTTTGCCAGACTAACTTTGGCAACTTAGGAAAAGATGCCAGTGATCTAATTGTATCACTTTCGGTAACCCCATGCTAGCTGAGAGAGTACTTTGGGTATAATAGATGCACAGTATTTTTGTTACTTGCTGATAAACTCTGTTTGCATCCCTTGTAACATTATCCTGTCTGGGTAGATGGGTGTGGGGTATAGATCTCACGTGATCCGGAAGCGCTACATTTGGACCAGGACATCTGATGACCAGGTTTAGTAGGAAGGGCTGCTCCAGAAAGGTTATCCACAGGTAGCAAGAGCCCAGGAGAACAGGAGAGGGCGTAGGTGAGAGGCCCAGGAGTCATTGCGCCAAGCCCTGGCAGCATGGAGAGAAAGTAAATGTTAGATAGACAGCAAGGTTGGCAGCCAAGAGTTTCAGGAAGAACAGAGTGAAAAATAGACTGAAATTGACAGTGGAGCATAGAGCAAGGGAAGCAAACTATTCAGAATTCAGTGCAGGGACTCTGGGCACGTGGTAGATGTTTCTTTTATGGCACTTATAATAACAGCCAGGACAATGGCTAAGTGATAGATATAGCCTTAAAAATTCTCCTGCCCAATCCTATGGCTTCTTTCACTCCCTTGCTAATTTGCATAGCGATTTTAAGGCTATAACAGGGACAAGACAGGTTTGTTATGAATAGTTCCTAGATATGGAGCCTCTTGGAGAAGCACACTGGTGGGAGAAGCACACTGGTTGGAGAAGCACACTGGTGAGGATGCTATTTGGGCTTCATTCTGTTTATTGGCCCCAGTCTGCAGGTAAAACCCATCAACCCGGCTGCCCTGCTGACCAGAACTCAGACTTGAGGGATTCCTGGGAAAAGGGCTGCAGAGGATTGATGCAGTTCCATTTCCATGCTGTCAAAAACAACATGGTGGCTGTAAGAGAGCTGGGTTTATCTCATCTGAACGAGACTGCATTTCGAAGTACCTAAATTGGAAGACTTTTCATGTATTAGCATTTTGCTTGATGAATATCAAAGGAAGGAAGAAGTGGGAGAGAAACAGTCAACATTATTTGTAACCTTTGCAGGAGAATGAATCTTGATTTTTTCTCTTCTGAAAGACTATTGGTTCTTTTTTTCTGCCATGAAAAGTTGAGACTGAAATTTCTCATCTGCTGGTATCCTTCTTCAGCTGGCTGAATATTCTTGGGCTGAGTCTCATAAGGAAGTTTGTTTTGCCTCTCCAGCATATCATACACATTGAAATGATTAGTCTCTCTCTCTCTCTCTCTGTCTCTGTGTGTAATATGTATATTACACACACACACACACACACACACACATTTATCCTCAGAGAGTTCCTGTGGTTGAAGATGGACCTGGACACAGCACAGCTGATAGTGCCCTGCCGTCTGCCTTTTAGCAAAACCACTCTGCAGGAATCCTGTTCGTAGAAATCCCAGGAAGTCTCTTGTTTCTCCATTCACAGGAATGAAGACACTACAGCTTGTGCTTTCCTAGATGCCCTGGACACAGACATGTTTTCATCTTCTACCTTTTGGACTAAATCCAATAATAGTTACTGGTTCTCTAACACGGTTTGGCCAGTAGGCCTAGTAGAGACTGCAAACTGAGCTGAGGTGTATATATGGCCCCTTGAAGTACGGCCAAAAATAGCAGTTGCCTCGGTCACTCTAACCGACCTGTGTTCAGAACAAAGCTGCTAATGGTGGGAGTTTTATAGCTGTGTTTTCCCTTGTCTGGCAGACATGGGTGCAGCTGTGCCATTTGAGAACTCATATTTCTTCAGTAAAATGAGCTGAAAGAAGAAAGCAGTTGTTACAAATCCTATTATATAGATGGGTAAACTGAGGCTGCATGATTGTGCTGTACCCAAGGATCATCCAGGGATTTGCCAAAATCAGCTACAGAGTTGAGCCAACTACCAGCATCCTGACCCCAGACTGATGCCCTTAAATCAGAGCACATGTGCTCTACCAAACATTTACTAAATTTTACAATGCAAATAGGACACAAAGCTAGACTCTGAGAGCCAGTCATGGCATGGTTGTAAAATGACCTACCTTCAACTGTATATATTTTGTGCCTTTACAGAAGTGGCAGAATTCTAAAAGTAGTGCACTGTGCCCCGTTCTTTACATCCATGGTGGTTTTTAGTCTTGTGTGGTGGTTTTAGTCTTGTATTTGTAAGGATGTGAAAATCAGGGGAAAAGGGGAGGCGAGAGGACACTGATTCAGCACCTCCCCCAGGATCTGTACTGAATAATCTTCCATTTGTCTCAGGACCACCTCACCTTGGGCAGATCATTTTGCCTCCCTGGGCCTCATCGCTTCTTGAAATTTATAGAAGGGATAAAATGGGCTGATGTACATAAAGCGTTTACAATAGTAGCCAACTCATAAAATATTTAGGGTTATAATTGTATCTCTTATGACCATCTACATCTCAAGAAAATAAAACTCAGAATTTTTAATACTTCCCAAGATTGCACAGCAGATAAGAAACTAGTACACACACCCATGTCCAGGTCTAGAGGCTTAGTAGGACCAAAATGACATCTCTGAAATATTCTATGTCATTTGCTGAGAAACCTGTAAATTCTTCCATGAGGCACACATTCCAAAAAAGAGTAGGCAGATCCAGCAGAGAAGGGAAGGGCAGGGTTGGGGGAAGGACTCCTTTGATGGTCAGAAAGCTGAACATTCATGAAAGAGCAGCCAGTAGAGAGCATTACCTATTTAGACTACTGCTCCCTGGAGGAAAACAAGAGATCTTTTCTGAAATCTACAGAAACCAAAATAATTAATGGCCCAATATATGGAAGTCTTTCACATAGCACTTTTTACAGCTGACCAGTCTCCATTTTAAGAATTCTCCTACACAGTACTTTTTAACACATTTTCTCCAGTTGTCTCAATAATTCACTTGAGGAACAACAGATTGTTCTTCTTTCCTATTAATTATAAGATAAATTATAATTTCAGCGCTTCAACAGTAGCTATATGGACACTGTCATTTCAGTAGGAGCTGATTATTTTCACCTTTTCCATTTTAAGTTAAACAATCTCTGGGTTAGGATGATCAACCTGCAGATTTTTTGGCATAAAATAAATCATCCATGGTAACACACTGACAGACTTCTCTGTAGGGCAGTCAAGCATCTTCCCAGGGGACTCTGGGCTAATCTGGACTTTACAAATTTTCTGTAGGTAGCATGAGAAAGACAGGTAACAGGCTGCCTCCGTGTATTAGACCATTCTTGCACTGCTATAAAGAAATGCCTGTTGCTGGGTAATTTGTAAGAAAAGAGGTTTAATTGCCTCACAGTTCTGCAGATTGTACAGGAAGCCTAGCAGCCTCTGCTTCTAGGAAGACATCAAGAAGCTTCCAATCATGGCAGAATGCAAAGCGGGGCAGGCATCTCACCTGGTGGGAGTAGGAGCAAGAGTGGGGGCAGGGTGACATACACTTTTAAACAACCAAATCTCACGAGAACTCACTGTCGTGAGGACAGCATCAAAGGGATTATGGTAAGCCATGCATGAGAAATCCACCCCCATGATCCAATCACCTCCCACCAGGGCACAACCACCAACCTTGGGAATTGCATTTCAGCATGAGATTTGGGCAGGGCAAGTATACAAACGGTATCACTTGGTTAACTCCAGCAGGAGGTGTGAGATGTTGCTCTGTTTACCTTAGGGAGGGAGTCCAAGGCTCTGTCATGTGCCAATCTTCTATTCTCTCTCTGATTCTCTTTTCAGCTGGGTTTTAGGTTTAGCACAAAGAAAAACATGGGCCTGCTATTCACTTATTGCTGTGTATTTCTTGAACCTTCCTAAAAGAAACAAACACACAAACAAATAAATAACTCTCCTTTCCTTGTGTGGCAGGAAGTCTCTATGTATAAATTCCACTCCCAAAGGAAAACTACCATATCATATTTCCTAACAGAAAACTGTGATGAGGGGGAAAAAGGACTGTGTCCAATGTCACGTTAGATATAGGCTTTTGAAAAAATGAATGCATTGGAAAGCAAATATATTGGCACTCACCATAACCCTGACATTTTGACAAATACCTCAGTGTCTGCCTGTGTGATCAAATTGATTATCTCTGTGAGTTTCCTTCAAAGCCAGTCACCTCTGCGGCACCTTCCTCTTAGTTCTATGAACCCCTGGGGCCTGACGTGAGCATGCTGCTTGTATTCTAGAATACTTTGCCACCTTCTTCCATTTTTTCTCATTGCCCAGAAGAAAAACAGTTGAAGGAAGGCAGTGGGAGCTGGCTTGAGAGTAAGGCAAATATCCTTAATTGTTTAGTTTTGTTGGGGGTGCTCTTTGATGGAAAGCAAGCTTCGTTAGAGGAAGTGCAAGACAATTCATTTCGTTCTCTTGAGAATTTCATTGAGAAGACTGTGTCCAGGTGAGTTGCATTGGCTTGTTTTAACTCTGCCATAGGAGAGACTGCTGTGGAAGCAGTGGAAGACACAATTCAATTGGATGAATACATCTGCTGACTACATTGACTCAAGCATAGGAAATGCCTAGCAAAAGTTAGTTGTTGGTAGTGATGGTGTTCTGAGGAGGAGAAGGAGAGGGAGAAAGAAGAGTATTTTGATCCTGATAGAATCCTTTAAAGAAGATAGAACTGCTGGGATTAATTTACCTTAATTTGCACTGAAGTATGAAGGCACTGTCTTCATTCATTCATTCAGCAAGTGTTCACTGGAACTTTACCGAGTCTCAGGCTGTGCCAAGCACTGAGAATACTAAGGACAATTGTCCCTTAGGTTAGAGGTAGTAGTTGCAGGTTAGAGGTAGGTGCCTCCAACCTAAAGGACGTGTCTGTTCTAAAAGACCTTCCTTTGTGTAGCACTTTCTAGTCTTTTGCAGGGAGAACAGGATGGAAGGCTGGAAGTTCGCGATCAATTTTTCCTCGTAAGAGAATAAACTAAAGGTGAGAGACATTTAAGGGAGTAGATGAGAAAAACAGATTGACATGAAGAAGTGACAAAAGGCACCTAATCTGTGTTGGAGATCAGTTTCTGTTGATATCTTGAACATTCTCTGTCGTTAGTCTGAAGCTATCCTATCTCCAAAATTACTCATTCATTCATTCATATATATATATATATGTTACCAAAGCCAGGATAATTCAAATTCAAGTTACTATCTTTTGCCTGCCTGGATTGTTAACTACACTGGCTTCTACACTGTTCTTTGATTCCAGGTTCACTCCAAATTACCTTCTCTTCAGCCACTGGCATGAGCTGTGTGGAACCAACAATTTCCCAAGTGCATTCCCCCGTCCCAACTCTCCCCATTTCAATCTATGGTGCAGCAACCACCAGATCAACCATATTATTGTGCAATTTTCTTCATGTACCTCCACGCTTCGATTTTAACTAAAGGAATATCATGATCGCCTGCTTTGTCTACTCTGCACCCTCCACAGTGCTTTGTACCAGGTTCATCTACCTCCATCCCCAAGTACAATTTATGCCAGCGAAGCTGGACTCCTGACTGGTCCCTGAAGCCTTCGGGCCTTCCTGTCACTTGGCCTTACTTGTGTTACTTTCTTCCTCAGGAATAGTCCTGAGAATTCCTTTCTCTCATGCCTGTAATTATTTTAAAAGCGTATCTCAGTTAGCACATCCTCTGTGCAGCTCTTTGGTACCAATTTTGTGCATCATACTGTCCTGACATGCTTTACCCTTTGAAACTATTCTGAAGACAATTGGCATATTCTTCCCCAAAGCTCCCCATGGGCCTTGGGTTTTGACCTGACAGTCTGTGAGAAGTTTTGAGAGGGTCGTGAAGGTGTCTTCTTTTCCTTGCCAAACTCAGTACAGTGCCCAGCACGTGATCGTATTATTGCTAAAAAAGTAAAAAAGCAAATTGACGGTGCCAGCACAGAAACAACAACAGGAAAGCTTTGGAACTAGATGCAGTTGTTGACACCTGCCTTGGTTCTGCAACAGGAATTGTCCCGTGAATGGACCTGAACAATGCCCAGATGATGACAATTTTGAGGAACTGAGTGGGTGTGGTTTTCTTTGATGACCTTCTTTCCATGTTTACTGGCCTCATCCTTGCTAGGTCAGTTTTATCAGTCTGATTAGTGGTCTGAAATGACTTACCACCATGTCAACAATGTTTGGTGTAATTTTGTCATTGTGTTTTAGTTCATTTTTGTTGTTGTTGTTTGTTCGGTTTTTAAATGGATTAAATAAATACATGACTGGAAAAACCTGCTTGCTTAGGGTGTAAACCAGTACCCCTATCAACTGGACCGCTATGTTCCTATTGATGGCATCTCTCAAATCCAGGTCTCTGGAGCTGCCATCCACAGGGCACTCCAGGGCTCACCTGGGAACTGGCCGGCTGGGGGTCTGGCTCAGCATTTTCAGGATGTATTATGCTGAACATAGGTCATAAACAGTGAGGTAGGTAAGGATCACTCACACAGATGAGTGTAGCATGGTCAGCCACTGAAGGTAATATGAATGTCCTGATGGTTTCAGCATCCCTGGAAAAAAAAATGTGCAAGACAAAAGGTAAACTAAGATAAAGCTCAAATGCACCTACAGAAATCGCTGTCTTTGTTTTCCTTTTGCAAGGGGTTGCAACTACTGATGCTTCTACCTGCTGCAGAGGGGCACACCTACTCTTTTCAGTAATTGAGGAAATGCTGTGTGAGTAGTGCAAACCTTACCTGGCTCTTCCTTCCTGCATTTACTGACATTTTGAAGCCAAAACCCATTACCTTAAAATTGGCTAAATAAGGTATTTCTAGTTAATTTTGCCTATAAAACAATTTTCCTATTCAAGAACACTGAACACCGAACTCCATCTCTCATAAAGAGGCCATTAATTCTCTGCTACTGCTCATTATTTTTATTAACTGTTCGCAGACTTTTTGCTGTAGGCAAAATGTATCTATTACAACCAGCAAATAGGGATTGCTAACATGCTGAGGCCAGCGTCCTCACCCAGGCACTCAGCAAAGCCAGCGACATTGGACGCCACCAGCTGGGCTTGTGCGAAGCATCTGTGTCGTCATGAGCCCGATAGGGAAGGTGGGAAGGCAGGCTGCTCTGGAGAGGGAGGCATTGTGCAGATTTTCTTATTCAGAGCCCTCTGTCTTGAATGTGAAGAGAAAACAGAAGTTTTCTAATGGTAGAAACTGATCACTTAAACTTTCCTTTAGTTATTTATATTTTTAAATGGAAAAAAATGGTTTATATGAGAAGAGAGTGAAAAAGAGGAGACATGGTACTCTGCCTCTGGCATTCCTTATGAACTATAATAAAGTGAAAGAGAGAGTAAAGAAATGAACATTTTCTGGGTAATTAACTTATTTAATTCTTGCTATTGGCTTAAAATAACTTTATTGGAGTATATTTCACATTTCATAAAACTTACCCATTTCAAATGTGAAATGCAGTAATTTTTACTAACCTTATCAAGGGGTAGAACTATGAAAATCACAGGAAATCAGTCCTAGAACACTTAATCCCCCCAGTAAGGTCCCTTTTGCCCATTTATAAATCATCTAACCCATATCCCTTCGCCTAGCCCCAGGCAATCACTGATCGACTTTCTACCCCTATAAATATACCTTTGGGAGACATTTTATACAAAGGAACCATACAAGATGCAGTGTCTTGTGCCTTCTTTCATTTACTCAGCCCAGGGATTTAAATTCATCCATGACA
Organism: Piliocolobus tephrosceles; assembly: GCF_002776525.5. Lineage (NCBI taxonomy): Eukaryota > Metazoa > Chordata > Mammalia > Primates > Cercopithecidae > Piliocolobus > Piliocolobus tephrosceles. The sequence goes on from NC_045446.1 coordinate 116,740,803, forward strand.
TAGCATGTGTCAGCACTTCCTTTTTTTTCATTGCTCAGTAGTAGTTCATGTATGGATAGAATGTGCTCTGTCTATCCAGTCAATAGTTAATGAGCATTTAGGTCATTTCCATTTCTGGTTATTATGAATAATGCTGTTGTGAACATTTATGAACATCTATGTGCAGGTCTTCCTACGGACAAGTTTTTAATTACTTTTGAATATACAACTAAGAGTGGAATTACTGTGTCATGTCGTATTGTAGGTTGAACTTTTTGAGAAACTCCTGAACTCTTTTCCAAAGTGGTTGCACCATGTCGCATTCCCACCAATAATGTATGAGGGTTCTTATTTCTCCATAACTTCATCAAAATGTCTGTCTTATTTAGTAAGCTATTATAGTGAATATGAAGTGGTATTTTGTTGTGGTTTTAATTTGCATTTCCCTAGTAAATAAAATATTGAGCATCTTTCTAATGTACTTATTGGCTATTCATCCTCTTTGGGATGGTATCTGTTCATATCCTTTGCCCACTTTTAAGAAATGGGTTGTCTTTCAATAATTGAGTTGTGTTTTTCGTAAATTCCAAATGCAAGTTCTTTATCAGATTTGTGCTTTGCAAATATTTCCCCCTGATCTGTTGCTTGCCTTTTTATTTCCTTAATTGTGTCTTCTGAAGTGCAAATGTTTCAAATTTTGGTGAGGCCTAATTTATGCTTTTTTTTTTTTTTTTTTTTTTGGTGTCCTATCTAGGAAATCTCTGCCTAGCACAATGTCTCCAGGATTTTCTCTTATGGTCTTTTATAAAAAATGGTTTCATCTCTTTACTAATCATGTTGAGTTAACTTTCAATATGATATGAGGTGAAGAGCTATGTTAATCTTTTTCATGTGGCTATGCAATGATTCCAGCCCTATTTGATGAAAAGACTACTTTCACCAATGAATTCATTGCCCTGGCACATTTGTAACACAATCAATTGTCTATATACTTAAGGGTTTATTTTTATAGTCTCAACTCTGTTTACACCTAGCATGGAGTTTCAGTTCTCCAGATGGGGAGCTGTGGCTGGTCAGTGTAGAACAGGCTTCCAAAGTCAGATCTTCCCTTTTTTAAATATTCATAATCTTTCTTTATATTAACTATGCAATATTGGAAATGTTACTTTTAAATGTTATAATATTGGTTAAGGGATCAGAAATCTAAGGTTTATCCTTAGCGACAGACTTATTATGAAGAAGGTTGTCCATTATCTTTTTATATTAGGAAAGGGAATTTAAATGTACAGAGGCCCCCTCTTTCATTTTAGTCATTGATAGTGCAGTAAACAGGCACTTCACTTATTTATTTATCCATACAACAAATCTTTATCGAGCTTCCACAATGTAGAGGAACTTACAAGTCTGTTAATAACAAGTATTTATGGTATATCCTTCATTTTCTTCTCAGGATGAACCTGTTATAAAGTGCTACTCCCCATCTTCTGACAGGCGTCAATTTGACCACATGTTTCCAATTATCTACTCCCTTCTCTGCATCCCAGCAGGGCAAGGCCCAGAAGTCATAAAGACTCTGGTTTGGAACTCAACAAGAAGTGTAAAAAAGCACCAGGCCTGAGGCAAAAATCTGTCTCCAATAGCAAACTCTGCCTTGATTTGTTATTTCACATCTGTTCTCTTGCTTGCCTGGCTCTATTCCTTTAGTGCCTGAGAATTTCTTAGTCTCTGAAGATTTCCTTCATCTTTTGACAACCTGCTTTGCTCTGCTGTGTTTGGTTTTGTGTGTTTTGAAATCCTCTCTCTCTACTCCACCTGTGTCTGATCTCCTCTACTGATGTGTGTGGTGACCTCTTAATTTGACCTGCACCCTTATCTCAACCTCTTTGGCTTGGGTGCCTTTGCACTAGGAACTACATGATTCCAGATGCTCAGCTCAGCCTTAACCATGAAAAACTTGATGGTTCTGACCTGGAACTGCCTTATTCTGGAGTTCTTAGGATCTGTCCTCTGTCTCCATTAATGTCACCAAGGTCAGAGTATTATATATAGGTCAGTGGTTATTAAGAATATGAGCTCTGGGCCGGGCACAGTGGCTCTCATCTGTAATCACAGCACTTTGGGAGGTCAAGGCAGGTGGATCACTTGAGTTCAGTATTTTGAAATCAGCCTGGGAAATGTGGCAAAAACTTGTATCTAAACAAATAAAAATAAAAAAATAGCCAGGTGTGGTGGCACACACCCGTAGTCCCAGCTACTCAGAAGGCCTGGAGTAGCCCTAGCTACTCGGGAGGCAGAAGTTGTAGTGAGCCAAGATCACACTACTGCACTGCAACCTGGTGACAGAGCAAGACCCTGTCTCCAAAAAAAAAAAAAAAAAAAAAAAAAAGAATATGGCTCTGGTCTAAGGCTTTCTGGCTTATGGCCAGGCGTGGTGGCTCATGCCTGTAATCCCTGCATTTTGGGAGGCCAAGGTGGGTGACTCACCTGAGGTCAGGAGTTCGAGACCAGCCTGGCCAACATGATGAAACCCTGTCTCTACTAAAAATACAAAAAATTAGCCGGGCGTGGTGGTAGGCACCTGTAATCCCAGCTACTCAGGAGGCTGAGGCAGGAGAATCGCTTGAATCCGGGAGGTGGAGGTTGCAGTGAGCTGAGATCGTGCCACTGCACTGCAGCCGGGGCAACAAGAGCTAAACTCTGTCTTAAAAAAAGACTTAAAAAAAAGACTTTCTGGGTTAAAACTTTGGATATGCATCACAGAAATGCAAATCAAAACCACAATGAGATACCTTCTCACACCAGTCAGAATGGCTATTAAAAAGTCAGGAAACAACAGATCCTGGTGAGGCTGCAGAGAGAAGGGGACACATATACACTGTTGGTGGGAATGCAAATTAGTTCAGTCACTGTGGAAAGCAGTTTAGAGATTGAAAGAACTGAAAACAAAACTATCACTTGACCCAGCAATTCCTTTACTCGGTATATACCCAAAGGAAAAGAAATCATTCTACAAAAACCACACTCACGTGCATGCCCATCACAGCACTATACACAACAGCAAAGACATGGAATCAACCTAGGTCCCCGTGGACTGTGGGTTAAAAAAAGAAAAGGTGCTAAATATACACCGTGGAATACTACCCAGCTATCAAAAGTACATGGGTGTACCTGGAGGTCATTATCCTAAGTGAATCAACACAGAAACGGAAAAACAAATAACACATGTTCTCACTTATAAGTAGGAGCTAAACATTGGGTACACATGGACATAAACACGGCAACAATAGACATTGGGGGATACTAGAGGGGAGAGAGAGGGAGGGGGACAAGGGTTGGAAAAGTACTGGGGACTATGCTCACCACCTGGTGAACAAGATCAACGGTACCCCAAACCTCAGCGTCATGTGATATATCCATGTAAAACTCTGCACATGTACCCCCTGAATCTCAAATGAAAGTTGAAATTAGAAAACAAAGACAAAAACTTTGAATATATCCTTTCCTAATTATGTAAACTTGGGCAAATGACTCAGTCTTTCTGTGTCCTAACCTCATCCACAAAACAGGAAGAAGAGTCACATTTACCTCATGGGGTTGTTGTTAGAATTAAGGGAGTTAACTCATATACGATACTTAAAATAGTGTCCAACACATAATAAGCTCTCAATAAAATTGAGCTATTCCTATACTATGGCTAAGTCCACTCTGGGAACCCATCTCCCTGCTTCTAGGCTGAGTTCCCTACAATGCATCTCCCCACTGCAGCCAGAATAACCTTTCCAACACGCAAATTTACAACACCTCTCCTCTTGCTTCAGGTGAAATCTGCAATCTTGACCTTGTCTACAAGGCCTTTCCTCTCCTGTCTCTGCACCTTCCTTGGAGTCATCAGACCAATTCCTCGTCAGTGCTATGGTTTTTTTTTTTTTTTTTTTTTTTTGATGTTTTCAACCTTTTTTTTTGTAAGCATCACACTACTTCTTGCCTCTCTGCTTTCTCTCATACTGTTCCTGCTGATTGGAACAAGCATCCCTTTATTTAGGTAACTTGTAGCTATCCTTCAGGTCTTAATAATCAATTCCTGTAGGAAACCATTTATGGTCCACCAAAACAGTTTATGTACATTTTTGTATGCTTCCATAGCATCTTGAATTCCCTATCATGAAAATGATCATGTTCTATTATGCGTTTCTCTTTCATTAGATTATAAGTTCTTTAGGTCAGAGGCCTCCTCTATACTGCTCAGAGTTTTACTTCTAAGTCCTAACACAGTGTTCATAATATAAAAAGCTTCCAGAAACGCTCTATTGGGCTTCTAAGCATTTGACAATTGTTTGCAATTGTACATGAAGGAAAGGCAAAACACAGACCAAAATGTAAGAATATTTACTGCCAGACTTACAGATAGTATTCCATGCATTCCATGAAGCAGCTTTATTTTTAAAAAGGGTAAAACTAGAATAGTTTTCTTAATGTAAAAAGACAAATGGAAGAGGATTGAGAGCTCTCTTATTCATCTGTTTATCTTCATAGAACATGTCTTAAACCTTGGGTGAAAAAAGTCAGACACATGGCAGAGATGGAGAGAGAATGGCAGGGTGTTGGTACAAACATAGTACCTCTGGAAGATTGGCAGCTTCTTTAGGATACCCAGATGGTGGCCTGTGAAATTGCCACCTAGTATAGAGTTCATAGGTGGTTTTCATAGGAATGTCCCCATGCATTTCATTTATCTGTCACTTTTGTTTACCCCAATTTATATACTTATCTAATTTGGCTTGACATAATCAGGACATGGCCATGAGAAACAAGAAGACATGTTTTAAATATTTCATTTAATACGAAAGCACTGGATACAGACTCCTGTTCCTTTTTATTAGGGAAGTAGACATGGACTAACCACCATTACTCACAGGCTCAGCATGAATTTATAATAAAATTCTCCAAGACATGTGCAATATCTACACATTAACTAATGGAAATTGATTTAGATTTTTATTTAGTTTTAATGAGTTGTAATGAACTTTTCTTTTATATTGTTCCCAGTCACACATTAGCCCTTTAAGTGCCATACAATCTAAGAGAAACATGTACACTATAACAACTTAACGATGGTGTTTGTTCTACCAAATGTGTGTTGGCTTTCCCCAGGCCTCTTGAATGTGACACGGCCCGATTCAACATGGTCGCTTTCTCACTGGCTTGGCCCTATTCCCTGAGAAAAATCAATGCAAAGGCTTGGAAATCAACTGACTCCAACTTCACTTGTTTGGTGGAAAATTAAGGGTTTATAAGAGAACTATCACATCTTTATGAAGCTGTGGTTTCAATGAGCTGAAAATTCAATTCTCTTAATGGCTCTTTTGTATTCAGTTCAGTTCCCAGAGACCCAGAAGGACGTTTTTAAGAAAACTAACGAAAATTTGCTTTAATTCTCATGTTGGGTTGCTCTAAAGGTAGTGCCTATATGTATATTTATGGTGTGATTTCCTTCCTCATTGGTGTCTGTGGCATTTTTTGAGCCTAATCTACTTCAAACCAGTTGTTCTTAATTAGTAAAATACGATCTTCCACCAAATGAGAAAAGGTGCCTGCTGTCTATAAACTGAAATGACTTTTTTCATCTAGAAATGATTTACTTACATCTTGCCTTACAGAAGTAGTCCATATTGGACTCAGCAAAAAATATGTATACTTAGAAGACTAAGAATAGTTGTTTACAATGGCTAAAAAGCAATAATTTGAGGGTAACTACATTTGAATACTCTGAAATGAATTAAGATATTATCATTCTTAGATGACAAATTATTTAATAAGATGACATGAGTCTTCATGTCACTAGTATGACCTGTACATTTGCAGATTTCTCAGAACAACTCTATATGGTCAGGAGGTGATGATTTCCTCCATTATTAATGCTCATGTTATCCCAAACATGAGACCCCCTTTGTCTCATCAGTGGCCACTGGCTGGTCACAGTTTTATAAATGTTGCCAAACCATCTCAGGAAGCCATAAAGGTAACATGGCTCATTTCACCTCTTGAGAAAATTAGATCGCCTGCTCTTCAAAATTTACTACCTCCAACCTCGTCCTCTCTCAAAGTCATATCTAGAAAAATATAAAGAAAGAAATTTTCTTAAGTTCAGGAGCTGGTTACAAGGGTTATTTTTTCCCCCTGTAATTCTATTCTACAAATATAGACCTCAGCCATCTGTTGATTCCCTTACTTGTTTGCAGGTGGCATAAGTGAGACTAACTAGGGACTGAAGTCCCACAGAGCTCTACCACTTTAGTCTTAGTCACCCCCGGGGCCAAGGAATACAGCTTCTAGGCTTGAAAAGACTAGAAAAATGTGCTTTTTCAAAATGTGTCTCTTCGTCTGCCTTGCAGCCATGGTCTTAAACTTTAGTACCTGCATTCATCCTAATTTAGAATCCTCGTCAATCACTTCTGAAGCCCTGGAGGGATAAAAAATTAAAGACAAAAAAATAAAATATAATGATTATTCCTGAATTCCAGGAGAGACTCAAAGAATTAACCATTCGTTCAGTGATTTTTGTTTTTTGTTTTTTTTAGTATGTATACTTTCAGTCACTCTTGTGAGTATGAGGAAATCAAAATTTAAAAGGCATAATCCTCTCCTTATGAAGCTTACCATTTAGGAAAGGAGATGGATACAAAAAGGAAAATAAAAGAATTATGCTTCTATCTTGGAGGTCTGTATGAATTACAATAAAAGCATAGGAAAAAAAACACCAAAATTTCCTTGGGGAGGGAAGCAGGGATGACTTCACAGAGGAAGAGGTCTTGGGCAGGGCCCTGTGGGATTCCCAGTGTAGGAGTAGGAGGAACAAAAGGGGTGACATGAGCAAAGGAAGACACAGGGCATGATATGGAAGGGAAGCCCTTGTAAGAGAAGACACCAGTTCCCAGCAGAGGTCATCCCTCTCCTTGGTGACCTGGAGGACATGTAATAAGTGACTTTCTAGAAGAAAAAGAGAGAGCAAGTCCAAGAGGCTGCTCATTCTTCTGGCTGAGCAGCTTCAGAATGTGCCACGAGGCCAGCTGCAACAAAGCAGAATCCTTGCTAGAAACTAAGCATCATTCAACTTTCTCTTATTTCACCTGATTTCAATCACAAACAAGGCGACGACCCATGACTTCTGTCATTCTGATTAGGCAGAAGAGATCTGTGGGTGTGATTCTGAAAAAGGTCTCAAATAAACACCCACTGCAGTTAGTCCTCTTTTGAATGTTGTGCACTCACTCCTTCGCCGAGCCAACTGTGCCCAGAAACGTCTGCTCCGTCTCTGGCGGGTGTCCAGGCATTTCTGTGAGCCTTGAAGCTGAAATATTCTGCAACTCTTGTGAGGTTTAGAAAGGAGCACATCACAAAGGGGATTTGGGAGTTCTGATTCCAGGAAATGAGCCGATAGTTCATTAGAAAACAAACGGTGTCTTTGTTGAGTGAAGATCATAACCCAGCAGGTGTACAGGGATACCAGACACCTTCACCAGTGCAGTGGAGGTAGAAAGAATTAAAAAACAAAAATTACAATAGCATTGCCTCCCCAGAAAGCAGGAACCTGTCAGTGGCACACAAATGTACCCGATTTCTCATCAGGCATTGTCTCACCAGCCAGTAACACATGGGGAAGATAACTGAGTGGGTGCTGAGTCCCCTCTGTTGGGTGAGCCATGAATCAGTGCATGTGTGATTCCAGATTGCAAAAAAATAATAATAATAATAATTTCAGAAAGCTTCTCTTTGGAGGGGACTTATTAAGAAGAAAACCCCAAAGCAGACTTCTTGGAAGAGTGCTGATAACTTCTTGCTGTCATTGGTACTTTTCCCACCAATGAAAAATAACGAGGACAACATAGAGCAGAAGGTGAAGATATTGCTTACCAGGCTTTGATATGGGATGGATGAGACGAAGCAGGGACCCCCTCTCAGGGGCCTGGTGGATCACTCAAGTGAAAATAAGGAAAAGTCTTATGTACCTTCAAGGGGAATTGCGGGCACCTATAGCTAGTCTTGAAAAGTAAGTGAGCGATCTAATAAGCAAGAAGATAGCAGCAGCAGTCTCCCCAGCAAACCACTTACATGGTGTTTGGGTTCAACAGAAACTAAAAGATGATCTTAACATATGTTCTTTGGTTGTTCTTGAGAAATCCCCACCAGATGGAAAAAGATGGCCACTATCACATAGACCTCAGATAAGGAGGAACTGAAGACTGAACTTTAACCACCATTCTTTGTTCTAAATTTTTTCCTAAGGGGCCTGGAGAGAGTCACACCCATGGGGCAAACCAACGTATAATTGCCATGGATTGCTTTATGATTTTGCCGGTAACATCTGCTTTCCTGAAAAGTCCCCTGACCTTTAAAAACTCTTGTCTGTAATCCACTGGGAAGGTTAGGTCTTAAGCATTATCTGCCCATTCTCCTCGCTTGCAGCCATGCAACACATTCCCTATTTCCCTCTGCAAGTCTCCGTGCTAGTGTTGGGCTTCACTGGGCTGTGTGAGCAAACCTCGGTTCAGTAACAGGTTCGGTTTTACGTTTTCTGTTTTGTAACCTGCCTTTGGACAAGGAGTGCCTCAGTTTCTCAATGTATAAAACTTAGAAATATGGATAACATAAAGAACAAGCAGTCATTAAGTGGTTATTAAGAATATGAAGAACCAAGAAGCCACCATGGTTATTAAGGCCAAAGATGGCATCTCTTAAACACTTTTCAAAACAAGGAATGGTAGCATGAGCTTGGAGGAAGAGATGCAGAAGGAATACCTTTGCCTCTTAGGAAGATGCTTCAACCCTGAGAGGCTTTTGTTAGAATATATGTTTGACAACAATTGCTCCATTTGATTTCATTTATTTTACATAAAGTAATTGGATTGGGGGGTACTTTTTGAATATAACATGCAAGTAAATGCAAACTAGAAACCATGTATATAAAATATACTGTGATTATGTCTGGATTTAGTAGACAAAAGAAAAATTATTTAAGCTAATTTCAGACAGGTTGGAGAGGATCTGCTCCAATAAAAACTGATTTCTCCTCAGCGTGGTGGCTCACGCCTGTAATCCCAGCACTTTGAGAGGCTGAGATGGGCGGATCACGAGGTCAGGAGATGGAGACCATCTGGCCAACGTGGTGAAACCCTGTCTCTACTAAAAATACAAAAATTAGCTGGGCATGGTGGCGAGTGCTTATAATCTCAGCTACTCAGGAGGCTGAGGCAGGAGAATTGCTTGAACCCAGGAAACGAAGGTTGCAGTGAGCCGAGATCATGCCACAGCACTCCAGCCTGGCAAGAGAGCGAGACTCTGTCTCAAAACAAACAAACAAACAAACAAACAAAAAACTGTGATTTCTACAGTGAAACACAGGGTGGATTCCAAGGCTTATTTGTTTTAGGATACTTTAACTACTATGCCCACACTAAGAATTTCTTCTCTGCATATGTGGTGGGAACCTTGGTGTACAGTGTGGTTTTGTATAGCAAGCAAGATACATGTGTATGTAAGTATATATTGCATGTATTCAGTCAGTTATACAGCACATGGTGAGGGAGAGCTTGCTACGTGGCAGACACTGTTCTATGTGCTGAAATGGGGCAGCAAAGAAGACACATGCAAATTCTGTCCTTGTGGGTTTTTACATAGTAATTGGGTAAGGAAGGCTTGGAGGAGTTTCAAAATAAAAAGTAAAATATATAACAGACACAGTGTCGTCAGTTCTGTGTAGAAAAATAGATGAAGGAAGGAAGAGAGTGCTGGCAAGACTATTTTAAATACAGTAGTCACTGAAAGGTGAGTTTTAAACCAAAAAGTTGATGAAGCAGAGCTATGAAGCTATGGAAGGGGAAACCTTCCAGATAGAGGGAATAGCAAGCTTGTGGTCCTGAGCCAGAAGCATACTAGACCAGTGGGCAGGAGCCAACTGAGGAAGCAGGAAAGTAGTGGGAGATGAGACTGGAGAGGTAGCAAAGGGCTTTGGGGTTGTGCCTGCTGTGTTTATACACATACGTGTGAAGGTGGGGTGGGGAGGGGCACTGGGCACTGCCCTATTCCCCATTTAAAATTGCTAGTGTAAGACATTTGCAGCAGGTGAGGGGCCTGAAGGTTGCAGATGGCCAAAAGTCAGTATACATCCTAGCATTTTAAGTGATCAGAGTTTGCAGAGTTTTATCTGGTAAAGCATAATATGTGTGGTATGAGGAGTAAGTCAAAAGTCAGACTTCTCTGTTTAATACTTTCTAGTCCTGACTCTGCATCGAAGCATTTTAAGGCCAGTGTTCTTAACTGGCTTAGTATAAATATATTTATTTGTATATTTTATAAATTTCATAAGGTATACTACCACTTTCTACTTTATTTGTACTTTATAAAGTATAAATGTCAATCGCACTTGAATAAATAAGTGAGTGATACAGTAAGAGGTCATTAGGGCGTATTGATATGTGATGACACAACAATTAAGTAGCATGTAATCCTAACATCGATCACAACTCTTCATTATGAAACTCTTCCAGCACGCCTCCTGTTTAATCACATCCTTGAGAGAGAGAGGATTGGCAGACATAAGCGTTTTCACATTATATGAATGTGAGCACAAGGAGAAAACTCTGTTTGGAAAAGAACATTTTGTAAAAAGAAAAAAAAAATCACTTTATCTTTTGAGGTAATGAATAGAGAGACAGCACCCAGCTCATCGTTTAAAACTGCTGAGTCATTTGCCACTTGAAATGAATTGAGGGCTGTTAAAGGTTTTATAGAAGAATTCATTAAATATGTATTGAGCCAGCTTAAGATGGGAATTGTTATAAAAACTGGCAACAATTCAAACAGCAAAATGTTTCAGTTTATGGTGGAGATATTTTACTCCCGCCTGCATTCAGTCCTCCATTAGTCCATTCGAACTGGCAGGGCGCGAGTCATCTGTAGGAGGCATGGTAATTGCTGTAACTGCTCACACCGCTGTTCTGGGAGCCAAGTAAAACATTGTGATTCCAGCCAGGTGTCCCCTGGCCCAGAAGGCATAGGGTGTGCAGTGAGATCGCTGTGTTCACCTAAGTGCTGACACCTTCTGACTGTCTGGAGGTAGGATTTGAGACCATTGGAATAAATGCGTGGATGAGCATACATCTGCATTCAAAGACACGCGCAGGCAGGAATTGCATGTTCTTCCCCCATGTGTTATTTCTAGCTCTGGGGATGAGGAGGTGATGGAAAGGTGGCAGGCAGAGTTGGAAGCATCATACTATCATGATGACAGCAAATGGCTTGGAATGAAATGGAGCTGGATTCATGGACCGGTGGTGTCACTCACTGCTTCAGTGACCATCGTCAGGTTCCTCGGTCTTAGCCTTGTGACCCCATGTGTTCATATCACTGTGATAATAATCCCTATCTGGTGCTTAGTACTTTTGCTATATAGATATTTCTGCTATAATACTATATGTATTTCTAATATTCTGAAAAAATTGTGTTCTAGAAATAAAATAACAGAGTAAAGGAAAAGTAAGGCTGGAGTTAAATGAGCCAAAGTCTATACAATTTGATAACCAAAACACAAAAATTATTTTTTAAAGTGCTAGCAATTTTATAAAGTTAAAGTCCTAATAAATATAAAGTAAATGTAATTTTTTTAAACTAAAAAGATGGGCCAGGTACAGTGGTTCACATCTGTAATTCCAGCACTTTGGGAGGCCAAGGTGGGTGGATCATGAGGTCAGGAGTTCGAGACCATCCTGACCAACATGGTGAAAACCCATCTCTACTAAAAATACAAAGACTAGCCGGGTGTGGGGGTGCGCGTCTGTAATCCCAGTTACTCAGGAGGCTGAAGCAGGAGTATCACTTGAACCTGGGAGTCGGAGGTTGCAGTGAGCCGAGATTGGGCCACTACACTCCAGCCTGGGAGACAGAACAAGACTCTGTCTCGAAAAAAAATTAAATAAAAAATAAAAACAAAAGAGAAAAGATGAAGATAGCTTGGCCGAAGACAGTAAAAGGAAAGGTGGAAACACTGTGTATGAACACAAGGTCAGAATGCATAAAGACTGGAATAGCCACCCTTCCAAAACAGAGCATGTGGTGAGACAGAGCTAAAAAAAAAAAGAACACGGGATAAATGGGCACTAGTTATAGTATTATTCTTTTGTAGCTTGCTGCATTCAACTAAGTTAGTATATTTTGTGTACAGGTGCTGTTACCTGGTGGCACAAAATGTAGTGGGCTGGGAAAAAATCACTTATTACCAATGAAACTTCTACATTTTACTGATCTCATTCCCCTCTGTAAGTGAGCTAATTTGCATTATAAAAAAATAAGAAAGATGGAGAGAACAAACTGTACTTAATGTACACTTCTGAATGTAATAAATAGTACAGAATTGGGAAGAATGACGTGATGAGGCAGGTGATGTATTAAAGGATTTGGCACAGTGTCTGACACAGAATATATGATAAACAAATATGTTTCCTACGGAAGGGAAAATGAAGAAGGGTATAAATGTTTAGAATTCTGTGCAGAAAAAGACCAAGAAACCAAGAAGTGGAAAAACCTCACTCTACTTAACATTTTGTTGGGGCAATTTTAGTGTCAGAAATGTGACAGAAGGTAGCACTGGAGAGGAGTAGCTATGATGAAGAGAAAAGCATTGGTATCTTTAACGGCTGCAAAGGAAAGTCAACCCAAAGCGCGATCTACCAAAATGCCCCAATAGCATCTTGATCTCCAAGGTGAATGATGACTTTTCAACTTTCCAAAGAAATCTCTTAATTACAAATTATCAAATGAAGTCTGATATTGAAGGACTTGCTAAATTCGTGAGAAGCATTGTGCCTTGGGCAATTATCCGTGCTGGGACTCTAGTGAAAGGAGTTTTATTTCCATCTTCTGCTCTCATAAAGCCTTTGGTAGTGACATATATTTTCACTTAATATCTAGCCTTGAGTTCTAGATTCAAACTTGAGACAGTGATAATAAAAGTCAGTGTTGATGAGAGCAAATATATTGTATAAACTTCATTAATAAAGCATTATGGAATTCCAATTTTATGTGGAATGTGGGTGGAGGGCATAATGGGAAAATATTTCCATCCTCTAATTTACTGTAGACAATATGAACATAAGTTTTCTGCATTTGTTTGTTTTTTAAAAGATAGAATCTCGTTCTGTCACCCAGAATGGAATATAGTGGTGTGATCATAGCTCACTGCAGCTTCAAACTCCTGGGCTCCAGTGATCCTTCAGGCTCAGCCTCCTGAGTAGCTGGGACTACAGGTGCACACCACCATGTCCTGCTAATTTTTTAAATTTGTTGTGAAGACTTGGTCTCACAATGTTGCCCAGGCCGGTCTCAAACTCCTAGCCTCGAGCAATCCTATCTTGGCCTCCCAAAGTGCTGAGATTACAGGCATAAACCACCACACCCTGCCAGCACAAGTATTTTGAGGTGAGTTTCATACCGTCACACCTACTGACTCAGTTATTTCTACAGAGCAGGTATCTGGAAAATCAATTCCCCCAGGATGCCCCTCCCACCCCACCACTTCCACAGAATACAGGATAGATAACATAGGTATAATGCTGTGCTTAGAGAGGACAAAGGCACAGCCTCTCATTTTGAGAAACTTATGGTCCAGTGTGCAGTGTGTCCAAAGAGGAGGATGCTCGGGAGGCAATGGGAAAGCATAGTGGACAGCTTCTCTTGGAGGATGAGGTAGGGATTTCAGAGGAAGAGCATACGGTTTGAGATCAAGTGAACCGATGAGCAAAGACAATGAGGTCTGAAACAACGTGGTGTAGAGAAGGAGTGCAAAAGCTTCAGTATTACTGGAAGATAAAGTTCAAGGCAAGGGGCTGTCAGCAAATGAGGATAGATAGGACATGTAATAAAGGCTACATCATAGGGCTTTATTTGCAATGCAAAAGAGCCCTATGCTTTTTAAAAATGTAATCTTGTAGCCATTAGGACAAAGAGTGTTAATTAGTGAAGGGAAATAGGTCATTGTGTGATGTAGGAAAGCTGAATGCTCTGATGAAGGAGACTGATCAGAGTGAAGTTACGTTTTGTTCTTCTGCAAGCTAAAGTTATACCTAGCTACTAATCCCATGCTCTAAGTGCCTGGTATCTAACCCGGCTTCCCTATCCTCATTAATCTTCCTGTCTCATCTTCCTCAGCTATCTATCTTCCCCCACCATTTGAAATGAGGGCCTGTCAAAATTCAACATAATCAAGCGCCAAGAAGTATGACATCAGGGTGTGTCATGCGGTGTTATGAAATAAGGAAAAGATGGTTGGTGCAATCATCGTGGACTTCATGGAGGAGGGCATTCTTGAAAATGTTATGCAGCTTGAATAGGTGGAAACAGCAATAGCAAAGAACACTGACGCAGGACTCATAACTGTATTCCAAACTCTATTACTAGGGAATGTGTGGCTGTTTTTGAGGTTATTTCACCTCTCTGCAAATCAGTGTCAGTATTGTTAAAGTAGAGCGTTAAGGCAGATAATTATTAAAACAGCTTCCAGTGGTGGCTGGTCTGTGTGTTTCCTTAAAGGGAAAGGAGTGTGGAGGATGTTGGTTCTTGTTGGGTAGAGAAGGAGATTTGTCATGGGACTGGCAGAGTGTAGACAAAGGAGAAAGGCTACGTTTGAAAGAGTGGAAGGTCATTTAATGTCCTTCAGCATTAAAGAAGCTATGGCATTCCAAACTAGTTCCCACTAAGGAATGGGACTTGGTCCTTCCAGAATGTTCAGCTTTGGTGAAAGGTTATTGGAGCCTTTTCCTGAGTCTGGTGCCTGGAAACAGGCTTCTGAGCTGGATGATGTTTGCTGAACTCCAGATGCAAATCACACTCTGCACCTCACGTGACGGTTATTTTTAGTCCTTACACTATGTGATTTCTCTCAAGGACAACAGGAATGTTCATAAACTATGCATAGGTCATGATGGTGCTTAATGGAGAAATAACCATTTGTTAACAGAGCATTAAATGTTTAATAGCCCATTAGCATAAAATCTTTTAAAAATTATTCGGGAATATTTTCAAATACGCCTCCTTCCCCTAGCCAGATGAGCGCTGCGGTATTGAAATTCATAAAGGTGCCTAGTCTTTTGACCCTAGCAAAGTCTAGTAGGTTTTTCACCTAATTCTCTGGAAATGTCAAGCTTAATCACTCTATAATTATCAGTTAAACAGTCAGCTGTATCTCCTCATTGGCCCTTTGCATAAACGTTTAGAACAATTAGAGACTGAATCACTGTGCGATCCCATTATGAATGGAGTTGGAGTGGATGTGCCATTTCTTGTTTAAGAGGCACCTCTGACAGTTACAAAGGCTGCACAGCTTGAGCTGCTTGGAGGAAGCCACGCACTCCTGGGTGCTGTGTATGCATCTGTGCTCCGAACGACTGGCCATGGAGTTAGATTTTACCTCAGTATATCTCAGCAAGAAGAACTGAAAGAAGGTTGATAGGAACAGGAGGCAAAAAGAGAAAGAGGTGGGTGGTGTTGCTATCCAGAGCTTTGCCAATCAAGCTGAGAAGAGCTGTAAAGTAGGAAGAGCCAAAATCTCTCCACGCCAAATCTTCCCCCTCCCATGGCCAGTTCAAGCAGGACTCATTTTAGTGCCAGGAAAAATGAGGTAGAGCTGTTCAGCAGAGCAGAAAAGGAGGTCAGTTCAGACCAGGTACCTTTCAGCCCAGTTCAAAAATGCAGCATTTCCTCTTCCCAGGCCATTCTTTTCTAGAGCTGGGCTTTCTCCTTGTCTGAGGGGAAGAAATCTGAAATTCAAAATCCTGGAGTGTGAAGACTAACTCCTGAATCTCGCAGGGCTAAAATACCAGAGTCCGTGGGTAAAGCCCTATCCTCGATTCCCATGAGACTGAGGGGAATGCATTGCAGTGCTATGACCAGATAATGGAATGAAATATTCATTATTACAGCAACTTTTGTTTCCTCATAGCCCTTGTGTCTCCATTTTACAAATACCCCCAGAGGCTTTAAATAGGGAGTATTTCTGAAAGATCAATAATAATTACAATGGTAGAGAAGAAAACAGATCAAAAGTTGGCATTGCCTTTTGAATTAGACTAAATAGGGAGAGTCATAGATCACAGATATTTAGACTCTTCAGACTGGCAAGGTCCTTAGAGATTGGCTAAGCTGACTCCTTTGTTTTGCAAATGAGGAAATTTACACAGGTTACATTACTTCCCCAAGGTAACAGCTTTAGTTGGTGGCAGAGCTGTTCCCAGAAACCAAATATCCCTACTTCCAGAGGAGACATTTCATGATCAGGCTTATTTGTTATCAATAACAACCAGAAAAATAGCAATTATATTTCCCCAACTAAACAGCTTGAGGTAATTTTGTATTTCGAATGGAAAATGATAAATATAAACCTAAGAAAAAAGAGGGTGGTCATGTATAAAAATATGCTTTTTTAAAACACTAAAAATGGTAAAGTTGAAGCTTAGGGGCTCACATTAACATTTTCTTGGACAACTGGAGATACGATTTAATTAACATCATTGATATAATTATATACACACATATATATTTAACAAACCTCAGCTACGTGCATTTATCATATTGGCAAAATGAAGCACATGCTGCTGTATTGAGGCCTTTAGTAATTATATTATTCATGCTCCTGATATATTGTAATGTTTTCTATCAGTTTATATTTGTCTTTCTGCATCTCAAATGCAAAACAACCTCCCTTAATGTTATGATGAGTTACAAATCAGAATATATTTATGTCATAACATGGAAAATTTAAGATTCAAAACCTTGTAAGTTTAATAGACTTATTTATATCTCTGAATATAGAACAGACCTTTTCACATTTACTAAATTCTGTGTGTTTTAATTTGCCGATGTAGGTCTGTTTTGAAATACATTTCCAGGGTTGAATATTCAGATTTAAGAAAAGTAAAATGATTTCAACTACTTAATCACTTTCCCATTTAGATGACCTCTGTAGGCGTGAAGTTAATACCTTACCGAAATGAGTGGGTGAAGGAAGGGACAGCTCACATTATTGAGGTTCACTGCAGAATTTTATTAAGGACTCATATCGTTGTCTTGCGTCTCCTTTTTCTACATCTTTTCTTCCATTCTCCTTCAGGAGAAAGTCTTGCCAAAACCAATTCAATGTGGTATTTGACTACCTTTTTACCTCAGTCTTGGGGACAAAATGGAAATGACTAAAAAGAAGTTATTTTCCACCTTTCTCTGTGATACCTTAACCTGCAAAGGGCTGCTATTTGTATTAAGAATAATGAGAATTGCGGTGAAACCTTGATAAACTGTATCTATGTCATTTACCACCTCTCCTGATCCGTGTAAAATCATTATAATGATTACATATTAGGACTTTTTTTCCAGGAAAAAAAAAAAATTGACTTAACTAAGATACCGTCTTATAAGTCTTCATTCTTCTTAGTACCTATCTTGTAACATAGCCTGTATGTTTAGGAAGTGCTTTCAGAAACTTTTGATAAAGAAAGATCTCACAGAAGCACTGCATTCCAACATGCCTGGAAATGTGTTTCCCCGGAATAACTTGCCTTGCCATCTATAATCGTACAAAGTATGGATCATTCACTGGGGGAAACAGGGAGTACACTGTCTTCTAGGGTTACAAATCAACAGGCATTTGTGTGCATACTAAACTTGCCTCCACAGTAGCCTTGCAGGTAGGAATTAATCAGGGCCACAATTACTAATGTCATTTCTGCACTGTACGTACATGAGTATACCCGAACAAAATGTTTGGATATGAGTATTGACTGGGTTGATTGGCATGTACGCACTCTGCAGGGTCTGGAAAATATGAGACTTCTCTTCTAAGAAACCAGAGGTGCCAGATAAAGCATATGAATGAACTGTGTGATTAAGAGCATTAATCCTATCAAGTTTCAAGCTTTTCCCCATAATCTTGATACAAGGTAGGAAGGCCTAGCAAGCCAGAAAGAAACATTTGGGAGTGTGGTGGATTACTTTAAGCCTATTGGAAAACTGATTTTCAAAACACAAGTGTACAAATAAATAGTAGGCCATGTCGTCTCATTCATTTACTTATTAATTCACACAATAAATGTTGTTGACTGCCTGCTACGTTCCAGGTCCCCTTCCAGGCACCCAAATAGGGCAATGAACAAAACCAACAAAGACTGGCTCTTATGGGGCTTATATTCTTTTCAGGAGAAAAGTCAGTGTTTGTCATGCATTGTTAACGATACCTAGAAAACCCTAGAAGAAAATCTAGGTAGTACCATTCAGGACATAGGCATGGGCAAGGACTTCATGTCTAAAACACCAAAAGCAACGGCAGCAAAAGCCAAAATTGACAAATGGGATCTCATTAAACTAAAGAGCTTCTGCACAGCAAAAGAAACTACCATCAGAGTGAACAGGCAACCTACA
>NC_045446.1:116844237-116999190 GCF_002776525.5 Piliocolobus tephrosceles
CCCTCCGATAGGTCCCAGAGTGTATTGTTCTCCCCATGTGTCCATGTGTTCTCATCATTCAGCTTCCACTTATAAGTGACAATATGTGGTGTCTGGTTTTCTGTTCCTGTGTTAGTTTGCTGAGAATAATGGCTTCCAAATCCATCTATGTCTCTGCAAATGACATAATCTTTTTTTTCTTTTTATGGCTGCATAGTATTCCATGGTGTATATATACCACATTTTCTTAATCTAATCTGTCATTGATGGGCATTTAGGTTGATCCAATGCCTTTGCTATTGTGAATAGAGCTGCAGTGAACATATGTGTGCATGTATCTTTATAATAGAATGATTGATATTCCTTTGGGTATATACCCGGTAATGGGATTGCTGGGTCACATGGCGTTTCTGCCTCTAGGTCTTTGAGAAATCGCCGCTGTCTTCCACAATGGTAGAAATAATTTACACTCCCACCAACAGTGTAAAAGCTTTCCTTTTTCTCCTCAACCTTGTCAGCATCTATTGTTTCTTGACTTTTTAACAGCCATTCTAACTGGCACGAGATGGTATCTCATTGTCTTTTTGATTTGCATTTCTCTAATGATCAATGATGCTGAGTTTTTTTTCATTTGTTTGTTGGCCGCATAAATGTCTTCTTTTGAGAAGAGTTTGTTCATGTCCTTTGCCCACTTGTAATGGGGTTGTTTGCTTTTTCTTGTAAATCTGTTTAAGTTTCTTGTAGATGCTGGATATTAGACCTTTGTCAGATGAATAGATTGCAAAAGTTTTCTCCTATTCTGTAAGTCGTCTGTTCACTCCGATAGTTTCTTTTGCTGTGCAGAAGCTCTTTAGTTTAATTAAAATCCATTTGTCAATTTTTGCTTTTGTATCAATTGCTTTGGCATTTTCATCATGAAATCATTGCCCGTGCCTATGTCCTGAATGGTATTGCCTAGATTTTCTTCTAGGGTTTTTAGAGTTTTGGGTTTTACATTTAAGTCTTTAATCCATCTTGAGTTGATTTTTGTATATGGTGTAAGAAAGGAGTCCACTTTCAATTTCTAGATAGGGCTAGCTAGTTCTCCCAGCACCATTTGTTAAATAGGGAATCCTTTCCCCATTGCTTGTTTTTGTCAGGTTTTTTTGAAGATGAAATGTTGTAGATGTGCAGTCGTATTTCTGGGTATACATATTGGTCTGCTGTGTTTTCATTCTCACTCATCTTGAAGCATAAAGTGTTTTTTAACTTCTCCTTGACCATTAGTTTTTTCATGGTGTTTTCATATTTTTGAGTTTTCTAATTTTTTTTCTGTTATTGACTATTAATTTTATCCTATTATAGCTGTAGAACATAATTTCTATCATTTTTATGCTATTAAGTTTATTGAGGTTTTTTTTAAGGCCTAGCAAATGATCTATCCTGGAAAATGTTCCACATGCACTTGAGGAAGACTTTATATCCTGCTGTTGGCAGAGTGTTCTGTAGATGCCTGTTATTGATTGGTTTACAGTGCTGTTCAAATCTATATTCTTATTGATCTTTTGCCTACTTGTTGTATCCATTATTGAAAGTATGATATTGAAATCTCCAACTATTACTGTAGGACTCTCCATTACTCCCTTCAATCTGTCAATATTTGCTTCATATATTATTATTAGATGCATATATACTTATAATTATGGTGTCTTCTTTACAGGTTATTCCTTTTATCATTACTAAAATATTTCCTTTTATTTCTGGTAATATTTTTGCTTAAGGTCTATTTTGTCTGATAGTATAGCCATGATGGTTTTCTTGTGGTAGATTTTTGCATAATATATCTTTTTCCATTCATTTACTTTCAATCTTTATTTTCTTTGAAACTGAAGATTGTTTTCTATAAACATCAAACAATTATATCTTTTTTAAAATACGGATGTAAAGCTGCCTTTCAATTGGATTATTCAGTCCACTCACATTTAGTACTATTATTTGATAAAGTCAGATTTACATCTGCCCTTTTACTTTTCATTTTCAAGGTTTGTTTTCTCTGAGTACTTTTAATGTATCCCACTGCCTTTTGGACTTCAGTATTTTTGTTAAAAAGTCAGCTCTGAATTTTACTGGGGATCCCTTGTAACTGTACAGTTTTTCTCTTGTTGCTTTCAAGATTTTTTTGTCTTTATCTTTTAGCATTTCAATATTATATGTCTGTGTGTGAGTGTATGTCTCTTTTTATTTATCCTATCTGTAGTCTGTAATCTTCTTGGATGTGTACATTATTGTTCTTCAATAAGTCCAATAAGTTGTGAAGCTTTCATCCATTATTTATTTAACTTTTTTTACATCTTTATCTTTCTCCTTTAATAGTGCCTCACATTTCTCTGATGCTCTGTTCATTTTTTTTCTTCCTCTTTTCTGTGTTCTTTGAGTTGTGTAATCTCCATCAATCTAGATTCAGGTTTGCTAATTATTTCTTCTTATAATTCAAATCTATAGTTGAGCCCCTCTAGTGAATTTTTATTCAATTTTTATGCTTTTTATCACCAGAATTTGTATATGGCAGTACTTTAAAAAAATTATAGCTCTTTATTGATATTCTTTATTTGATATAGTGTTGTCATACTTTCTTTTACTTTAATGATGGCTTCTTTTAGTTCTTTGGACATATTTACAGTGGCTAGTTTGAAGGTTTTATCTTTAAAAAAGAAAATTTTGATAGTTTTAGGGGAACAGAAGGTTTTTGGTTACATGGATAAGTTCTTTAGTGCTGATTTCTGAGATGCTGGTGCCGTAACCTAAGCAGTGTACACTGCACCTAATGTGTAGTCCTTTGTCAGATGACAATTTTGCATAGAGAGTGCAGATATGTGTTGAATTGTGTCAAGTGATTTTTATGTATCTCTTCATATGATCATTAGATTTTTTCCTCTTTATTCTGTTAATGTAGTGAATTATATAGATTTAATTTTGATTCTTTACTTTTCTTGGATACACTTCTCTCCACATAACTCCTTCATTTCCAGTGAACCACCCTGTACATTCTAAACTCTTTAGTTGCTGTAAATTTTTATCTCTGCCTCTTCAAGTCTTAAGCACTATGCTTCATTCCAGCTCACTTTGCTATAGTTGAAAAATGGTGCCCAAGTAAAAAACCATTGTGATCACTGGGCTCAATTAATGAATTTTCTTTCTCTTGGGGAGTAGCTTCATGTGCTTTTTTCCCGTTGTCAAATAATTTAAAACAATTACTCATATTTTGTCCAACTTACTGTTTATTGTTAACAGCAGAAAGTGAGTCTTATGCCAGTCACTCTATCACATTGAGCAGCAGAAATTCACAGGGGTTTAATGAAGGATATTCTTGCTGGGTGGAGAATTTCAGGTTGCCTTTCAAAAAATATTTTAAATATATAATCTTATGGCTAAAGGACACTTGGTGTTCTTATTGTTATTTACTCATGGCGATGTGTATCTTTTTCTCTGGCTGTTTTAATATTTCCTATTTGTCTTTGGCATTCAGCAGTTTAACAATAAAATGCCCAGAAGTGGTTTTATTTAAAATGTTATGTATGGATTTTATAAAGCTCCTTAAATATGTGTATTCATTTTATCAGTTTTAGAAAATTCTCAGCCATAGTTTTCTCAAAGATTGTTTCTTTTTCTCCTTCTGGTGCTGCAATTACACATATGTTAAACATTTTTGTGTCTCATAAGGTTCTGCCACTCTGTGTGCTTTTGTCCAAATTTGCTACTTAGCTGTCACTTTTCAATCTTTTTAAATTTCCCTAATCTACTGATAAATCCATCTATTGAAATTTTCTTTTAGTAATTGCATTATCATTCCTAAGTTTTTTATTTTACTATATTGTGTATAGATTACGGTTCCCTAGG
The DNA here is from genome assembly GCF_002776525.5 of Piliocolobus tephrosceles. Taxonomy (NCBI): domain Eukaryota; kingdom Metazoa; phylum Chordata; class Mammalia; order Primates; family Cercopithecidae; genus Piliocolobus; species Piliocolobus tephrosceles. The sequence continues at coordinate 116,848,093 of NC_045446.1, forward strand.
GAAATTCTGTATCTTTTCACCAAATATTTGAGTAATTTAAAGGCAGTTCCTCTAAAGTCTGAAAAATAAATCTTTTATTTGAAAATACTTGCATTCCTTTCCATTTTTTTTCATGCTTTCTATTTTTGCCATTAAAAGTAATGGCAAAAACCCAATTACTTTTGCACCAACCTAATATTAGTTTTCAATAATTTGCAGCTATATCCTAGTACTCCTGATAATTTTTATTTGAATCCTAAACTTACATATGGGACATCGTGTAGCCTTTGGATGATCTTTCTTTCTTCAGAAAAGATTTAATTTTCACCTGACTCGATGTTCGAAAGAAAGCATATCAGGTTTATTTATTGAAAGATGGAAATCATGAAATACTAAACTTCAGGGTTTGAGGGTGGATTTATTTCTAGTTTGCCTTTAATTCTAAGACATAACCTTTCACATTTCTAAAATAAAAGCCGGGGATATTTATCCATCTCCAGGAAGAAACCCTGAATTACAATTTTTTATTTCTCTGTTCTATTACACTGCCAAAAGCTCTCCTTAGTGTTTTATCTTCTTGGAAACCACTTTCTTCTTGTTTCCTCTTATTCCTATGTAGCATAGGATACGGCAAAGCTTTAAGGAAAAATAGTCACAAAGAACGTTGATGTCACACGTGTCGCGTCTTTTTCTCCATGTTTTTGGCTCCACGACCCTGAAAACTTGTTAGCCATGATCCTTAATAGTTGTTTTCTATCTCCCATGATATTTCCAGAAAGCCTTGTCTTCCATGTTGTTTGCCCATTATGCCTCACGCTATTCACTGGCGAATCCCCAACTGGAAGAAGCAGTGAATGAGGAAAAAATGAATAACTTTTTCCTCACCTCAGAATGTTCCCTTCTCTCCAGGGTCCTTTTAATTCAGCATTTAAAAAGTTACTCTCAGGAAAGGAATCTACCTGATACAAACCACTTCATCATTTTTAAAAGCAGAACTTTCCTATTCTTCCTTTTAATGCCATTTGCTCCTTTCAGCTTTCCTGAAGGGTGACATGTTTCGTCCATTTTTTGTATTGATTGGTATAATGAGTTAGACAAGGTTCTTGAATCTCTGAATGTTTATCCAGCTGCCTACTACTTTTGAGACTTAGAATGTGATACATTCAGAAACAAACTATTTACAAACCTCTATAAGAAAAATGCCTCCATTAGATTAAAGGCTTATCTAATCTGTCTTATCTAAGCCTGCTTTTCCCTATTCCTCATCCTTGACCTTTGTAGCAAAAAGAGAGACATCCAAGAAAGGGGAATATTCCCTTAAAAATCAGCTGTATGGGACTCAAATCAAGACCACCCAGAGAAGTACAGGTTCCAATAAAGAGAAAATAATAAGAGCATACAGAATTCATTTTAGAGTTGTAAACTCATTATGCTTCTCTTTATATGTAAGGCCTTCTCCCACAGATTAATCTCAATAGTGTCTTGAATCATGCCCTTATCAAAATTTATCTTCTCTTTCCTCCTACTCATTTTCTTTATTCTATTATCCTTGAATTTGATTAGAAATCTAAGTCCATGTGGCTGTCTAAATATCATACAGAACAACATTCCTGCTCTTTGCTAGCATGTGGTCTGAAAACAAATATGAGATTGTGGATAACGACACATTCACATATATGGAAAATAAAACAATTAGGGAGAAGATGCAACAGCAAGATCCAAGCCTGTGATTAAATGAGTAATTCATTGCACTAGTAGTAAATTCAGTGTTCTGGTTGCGTGCTGAGAAAGTGAGCAGGGCCTAGATAGGGAAGTAAATTTTCTTATTGGAGAAGGCTTCCTACTGTACAAGACACAGGCATGAATCAGCCTTGAAAATATTTTTTAAGACTCAGACGGTGTCTTCTTATTTCTCAGCATTCGGTTCCCTCTCCTCCCAATCCATCTGCAACTTGCCCTGCTCATCTCCTTTTAAAGCGCACACTCAGATTCTCCCCCAGTTGTATAATTATGTTATTAAATACAAAGAACCATTTAATATTAGAAATGGGAGAGAGCTTGTATATCATATAAGCTGAAAACTAGGTTTTATCTCACACACCAGCTCCAATCAATCAAAAGAGATTACTTGGAAAGCTGAGTTGAGAAGGTTGTAATACTATTTTTAAACTTAGTAGAAAAGAGGGGGTAGTGGTTTATAACAAGAAGATAGACTAGGGGATTAGCATGTTTACCAGGTATTTGTCATGCCAAATTTAATCCAATTCTTTTATTTTTTTTTCAAATGAATAAAGTGGAGCCTGGAGGGTCAAATGACTTCCCTAAGTCATACAACTGTTATTGGTAATATTAAAAATCAAATCTATGTCCCCTTTCTTAGTTTCTCAATACAATGCTTGTTCTCCTCTGGCCTATAATCTTTTAAATACTAGAGTAAAATACTGAAGTTCACTGATTTTAAAATCCAATCTGTCTTTCTGCGGGCAGATTCTTGGTGCTAAGAACCAATGGAAACCAAATTGCAAGAATCTGAACCCCAGATCTGACACTTTTTATCTAACGAAGTCATAATTAATTTATATGCAAATTGCATTTATTATATGAGTAAATTCAAAGCACTTGGACCACAACCTGATGTAGTAAGTGTTCAATAAATGTTTAGTCATATATGTTACCTTTATGGTTCTGATAATATACTTATTCAAGCTGATCATTTTCAAAATGAACTGAGTCTAAAATTAATTGCAATATCTCTGTTCTTCTCTATGAAGACCCTTTAACCTGTTCTGAAGTTTCCCTAATCTTCACACAAAAAATAAATCCATTAAGCTCATTAAAATTGGGACAGAAAATAGTAACAATCAGCATGAAAACAAGAGAAGGAGCCGAATCTGGCTACTATTTTTATTTATTCCAGTGTTTTACCTGTTCTGAGTACATCCTGTCCCTTGGAGCCTCATATATTTTACTTTCAAACAATAGAGTGCTCATTAACTAGAAACCTTTAGCTCAATTAATCTTTCATAACTTCTTCTTATGAAGTTCAGGGGGATGCTGTACTGTTAGTGAGAAAGAGAGAGGAAAAGATACATATCGGAATTGAGGAGTCCATTCATAAGATACTCAAAGCTGCAGACCAGGAGTGTTGCCTGATATTTTCACTTTTAAATATTAAATACATGAGATTCTCTTTCACTGACAGAATCCTTGAAGCTTCTAAAAGATCCTGCAAGTCACTGGCTGATCTCAAGGGCATGCACACCTGCATAAGGTGTTGACAAGAACCCTGTGTGAAGTCCCCCTTCTTGTACTAAGACTAACCTGTGTGGTGTAGGGAATATATCTGTTGGAGAGAGACCTGAAGGGGCAGATCTGAGGAAACACAGAAGCCCACCTGGAGAGAGCTTTCCTTCCCTGATGTCTCAGTGCCAAGGAGTCTGAGCACCTCAGCGACCACTCTAATTGGAATTCTGCCTGCATACCTTGTGAAGATGAAGCCCCATTTGGGGACAGGAAAACTACAGGCCTTGGCCAGCGCTTAGAGGATAGAGGAAGCTCAGACATGCAACATAAGATGACATTGCCACAGTGTGGCAATTGATTTAAAATTTGTGGGGGAAAAATGCTAACTCTCTCATTGGTGATAATATAAAGTCATCACATGTACTTTTCTTCAGGACTGTTTTTAAATTAAATTGCATCATGGCTTGTTGAATTACAGACCTCGCATACATCTTCCTTCTGATTAGTGGATACTCTACTGATGTTTAACAATCCCAGGCTTGACTTCCTGGAATAAAATTTCTAAATGAGGCCTTTGTAAAGTCATTTTAAAGATGTGGAGGAAGTTGATCCATTTTCCCTGCTAGTAAGCATCCTCTTCAGCTGCTCTTAAAAGTTCTGTTGATAAGGTAATACAGATATTACACAGCAGTGATTCTCAAAATTGTATGTTCCAAGAACCACTTGAAGTAAGCCTGTTTCTCACAGACCTCAGAAAGACAGCCAGGGATCTCAGTTTGAGAAACATGGAATTAAGAAAATAAGATCTTATACTTTGAAAATATATTTTGATAAAAAATTATCACTGTAAAGTAAGCCTTGTAGAGTAAAACCAAAATCTGTAAATTCTGTAAAAAGTACATTTTGTAAGAATATAATTGAAATAAAACTCAAAATATAACAAAAGTTAGTAATCTTCTCATGATATGTCCATGAACTTTAGTTTGGGAAAGTCTTGTAAAAGTGCTTTAGGGTTTCCCAAGTACATTCTCATGTCTATTGTCTCATTTAGTTCTTAAAACCATACTGTGTAATATGTAATATTATCTTCCTAGAAACACCTGCATGATCATTGCAATGCTGACATTTTAGCTCTGGTCTGATAACTCCAGGTATCACTACTACCACACTGAGGACTATTTTTCTCTTTTTTGTAACCCATCCTATGTGGACTTCATAACCACCAACAGGCTAGATATTATCTCTGTGAGCAGCCTAAGGGTAAGGTCCAAATACTCTTTATTCCTTTTCTGCATCCAGTCCCTTCTGTCGTTAGGAAAAATCTGTTCATACTGCCATTCATTTTAAGTTATTTGAGTATTATATTTAACAAGATGGCGATTATCCTAACTAAATCAACAGGTATTTGTGAAATGTTATTGTATCTAATTCTGAATAATAATCTAATCATTTAAAACAACATTTCCCAGAGTGAGATTCAAAAGAAAATTAGTCACGCCTTGGAGAGGGAGCTGGGGAGAGAGAACGACAAATTTGTTTAAAACAAAAATTAAATTGTCTCAAGTTTTTGAAGACTTATTATGCTGCCATAAAAGCTATGAGGTATTCTGCAGTATAAATCTGTTTATTTCACACAGTATTTCTTAGACATTTACCCCCTCTTATGACTGTGTGTAACAGTCTAGAAGTGTACATCATTCTGTAGTGGCCCATGACTCATTTATGGAAACTAAGGAACTCATTGCTTGAAGGCAGAAACATACTTCAGACTATCCTTCTGAAGTCTCCAGTGGCCCAAGCTCTCTGATTACCTGAGATGTGTCTCTTGCAAATTTCAGTTTCTCTTGCTCACTGAAGCTGAGAGAGTGAGATAGTTTCTAACAATAGCCTTTCTTCTGCCAAGGGTGACTCAAGCAAAGATTTGTGTTTCTCTGTTTAATACGATGTATTATCACAAGTGTTTTTACCTCCATAAAGGGTAAACTCAGTGTCACTCAGTAGGGCGATGGAAAGATATTTTGAGTAAACCAACAAGCGATCCATGATTGCAAAACATTGCAGGAGAGGTTTCTATGTATAAGTGTTTAATAAATGTTAGACATTATTATTATTATTGTATCATCTAATCTACTAAGTTGCTAACCTTATTCCATGCAATGCAGGTGTTTAGAACATTTGAATGTGTACTATATTTTCATAAACTAGAACATGTTTAAAGGTAACAGTGCAGTTGGATGTTTAAGGGAATCATGGTTAAAACTTAAAACTAATGATCGCTTGCAATATGATTTAAATGACCACACTGGTCAAGTATATAGTTTTTCCTATTATTTTGGGCCTTCTAAAAATGAGAATATAAGAGAATTGTGATAGAGCATCCATATAGAGAATATAATGTGATGACTGCCTCTAAAGTGATAGAATTTTGTAGAGAAGATGAGGAATGATTATGTCTATAAGGAGAATATCAATGCATTTTGCAGTTGTCTCCCTTCGGGAAAATCTCCTGAAACTCCATAGCATGTTTCACTGTTGAGACATTTATTCAGGAAAATGTTTTCACTGTCCTTTGCTCTGGATACCCATGCTCTGTGCTTTGTAAATGTCTGTACATGCATGTTATACACTGATGACATTTTCGTCCAGGAAGTGTATTGTCTCCATAACTGAACACCTGCCACAAATGATATCAGACTCAGAATGTGTATTTGAATATTCTAGAGTCAAAATATTAGAAGTTTTTGCTAAACACACACAAAAATTAATCAAAATGTCTTGTTTTAGCTTTGCTAGCAACAGCAGGGCACAACAGAATGCAGAACTGATTAGTTCCTTATTAAATAAGAATAGTGGCAACAAAGTTTTAAAATATCAAATTAGCTTAACAGAGGTCTCAGCAAAATGGAAAAACCTGAGCACAAGCTGGGCTGCAGACGCAGCAGGGGGCCATCCATCTATGAAAGGTAGAAAGAATAAAGGTTCTTGCTGAGGTTGCCTTCTGACAAACTTTTCATACTTTTGGGCTGTTAAAAGTTCCTCTGGCTTGTTCTGCTTTTTTTGATCTTTTCCATAGAACAAATTTTCCCGTTTGATCTCTGATGACACCAAAGAAATCAAGAGCACTCAAGATGTTAAACCTGGTATAGAAAATTCTCCTCCACCTGGCATAATCTTGGCTGCTGAGAAACTGGAAATGCACCCAATCTTGACAGTAAGTAAAGCCATTGGGCGGCATCACCAGATAATCTCAGTAGCCTATTTGAAACATAAAAGCCAAGGAAAGTTTTAAATAAGCAATCACATACCCTGCTGTCTTACATATATCACTAGTCACCTTTAATAATTGGCAACTCATTATCTGACAAAGTAGAATTAGCGGTTTTCAGGAGCTGGAAAGTATGGGTTAAGGTTCTGTGCAGCTCCCTCATGTAAGATGAGAATCTGTCTATGTGGGTTCTTCGTCTTTGTGAACTTTGAATATTGGTATTCAATGTTAAAAGATTGTTGAAGAGGTAGTACACACAACTTTCTCTAAAATATAGCACCATCCCAATTTGGGACCAAATAGATAATGAACTCTTAATGTTTCTTATCATCTATAGTTTCCTTTTCAAGCATTTTGAATAATCAATATATACTTACTGACATTGAGTCCAGTCAGGCAAGCAAAGAAGAAAAACCAGCTGTGAAACAGCTAAGGAGAAATTGCCAAGTTCATAATTTTCCTCTGTGCTGATAATGCCTCCAAATGGATGTATTATTTCCTGAAGAATTCATCCCCAAGTTAGCACATGCCCTGGAAGATCTTTCCAAAGCCTATCAACTATGTAAGGTGTTCATTATGGGCCTAGGTTTGGGAATGAGGCTGTTTATATCTTAAATTAACTCCTAGTCAGGCTTTCCTCCACACCTAATTGGCATGACCTTGGGTGTATCTACTCTTGAATATCCTTGACATCCATCTGCTATGAAGATGAATTAGTTACTTAGGTAGCAATCCCATCTCTTGGGTTAGCCAATGTGCATCCATTCCTCTTCAGGCCTATTAAGCTGGGGATGAACTTTCAAGTTAATGCACAATGCAATCACTACAACTCTGGAGATGTCAGATACCTAAATATTTTCTATTCACTAACGAAAAACTTCTTTCTAAAATAAGAGGGAGAGAAAGAAGAAAGGAGGAGGGATGAGGAGGGAAAAGTCAATGAAGACCTAGAGATTCAATTATGAGTTTAGGTATCTGCCAGTTTTTATTCGCTCCAACTTTGACTTACACTGCTAAGGTCAGCAAGTGGTCAGTATGGAAGCAGTGGGGAAGGGAAGGACTTGCATCAGTCTTAGGGAGAGGGAATATCAAGTCCTTTAAATGGGTAAGAAGAGACAGTTGGCCCTGATAATGGGGAAAAATCACTTTTCATTACTGGAAAAGGATAAATTTCTCTACATTACTCTAGCCAGCATGAGAGACTTCCCCACTACTACATGGCAGGTCAGGATAACCACCAAACTCCTTCCAAATGCTGACTCTCTCTCCTTATACACATACATGTAAGATCCTTAGGGAAAGAAAAGGTGTGCTATCCACACCTGACTTTAAAATAACACATAATCTGAGGGATTTGGGCGATTTATTTAGTAACAGACTATGAAATGGTAATATTTTTCTGAATGGGATTTTTGTTCACTGGAATAGAAAAACAAATATATATTTTAAGAAAATACTAGACAGGAGAATTTGACCAGGTGCAATGGCATACATTGTCCCAGAATGTCAAAGCAATATCTATTGGGTAAACATTATTGTCTAGCTTTAGAGCTAAAGACCTGGATCTCAGTGGGGTGTCAACCTTGCTTGAGGTAATTTAGCTGTTGTCACCTCACATCCAAGTGTTTTGATTTTACAGTATACTTACCGTCACTACTATATCCAAACAGGAAGCAAACATTTATCCAGCATTCAGCATCTACTATATGACAGTCAGTGTACTAGATACTGGGGATACAACTGTGCGTAAAACAAAAATCCCTGGTTTCATGGGTCTAGTGTTAAGCAAGGTTCCCCATGTTCTGTTTATTTTTCTTCTTAACACTTGAGAACAATAAGTAGATGACATATTTTGGTTTCCTCGCTTGTGTCTTTCTGTGTCAATATTTCTTCTCAATTATTCTAGGTCACATATGCCCAAGAGAGTCATGTTACTTTGGTTTCATCTAATTTTTAAAATACCTACTCTGTGTTAGTGACTAGACCAGGCACTGGAGATGCATAAATAAAACTATGATAGTGAGGGTTGAAAAGACAGTGGATTATAGATTTTAAGGAAATAACAGGATTCTTATTTAACCTGCTGGATTAAATACATTTGTTTATCCTACATCCCTTAGAAACATCACTATTTTGAAATTAAAAGAGTATAAAAAGTAGAAAGTTAGAAGAGTTAACAATATAGGAAATGTTAGCAAGAAATGGGATTACATGTAGGCAGACGGAAAACGGTTTTATCAGTGAAAAATGACTCAGTTTAAAGGGGAAAGCCAAAACCTCAGTGGTTGCAGGGGAAGGTAGTTAGGTGATGGCAGTAAGTAGAACTGTTTGTGTTTCCAAACACTGGAAAGGCTCAAGAGTTGAAGGATGTGGCACATCAGAGGTCGGGGCTCTGATGGGACTATGAGTGGGAGGATTGGTTGAAAATCTTCATAAGATGCATTTTATTAAATACTTCTCATCCACCACCCCACACAAAGGACCATCTTCCTGACCTCCATAGAATATAGGTAAGTAACTCTCCGGAGGAGCTGAATTGGAAAGGGTGTTGTTTTGGGGATGCTGCACATAGTGAGGGGCCATGAGAACTCAGTCCCAATCTGCCTTAAATGCCCTCACCATCCAGCCCATTCCCTTCTTGGACTCTGTGCTGGGCAGCTTCTGACACACACTCACTATTCCCACTTTCCAGTGCTTGCATCCTTTTGGAATTCCCACCCTTGAGTGTGGTCTGAACCTGATGACTTGCTTCTCCTTAACGGAATATGGCAAAGAGGTAGGATGTCACCCCCATGATTGACAAGGCTATGATGTCTGCCTCGCTAGCACTCTTGCTGGTATTTCTTTTGACTTCTTGTTTACTGGGTCTGACAAAGCAAGCTCTATGAAGAGATGCTCAGAGAAAATAAGGAAGACATTTATCCATTTGCCTGCATGGACCTGTATCTTACCCACCACTATATAAGTGAGGTAGGAAGAGATCCTTAACAGAGCTCTATGCTAACCACAGCCTTGTAGAGCAACTGTGTGTCCTGGTTTGCCCCAGACTGAGGGATTTTGCAGGACCCAGGACTTGTGAGGCTAAAACTGGGAGAGTTCTGGGAAAACTGGGATGATTATTCACCCTACTTATGGGAGATTCAGAGCCAGAATCCCAGCTAAGGTACATTCAAATTCTTGGTCACAGAAACTGTGAGATAACAAATGCTATTTGAACCCACTGTTTTGGGCTAATTTGTTATACAGCAGCAGATAACTCAAACTCCCATAACACTGACAGGCGGACTTGCACCAGCAAGTCATGCTATGTAGGTACTTCTTTCTGGGTAAAATGATGATGATAAGAGAAAAGGCAAATAGTCACTTGTTGTGGGAAGTCAGGGACCCCGAACGGAGGGACCAGCTGAAGCCCTAACCAAGGCAAGCCTACACGAAGGCAAGCCAGTGTCATGGAAAAACTCCCAAACCAATATCTGGAAACCTGGCACAATTATAACAGGGGGAAGAGGATATGCTTGTGTTTCATCAATCCCCTGTCTGGCTACCCACCAACAGACTCAAGCTTCGGGTGAATACTGACAATGAAAACACAGGGAAAAGATGTCAGTGTCAGAGACCGCCCTCAGATGTGGTGAGATCTGTGCCAACTCCTCAGAAGCAGGCACACCAAATCACCATGGGTCTAATTCAGTCCTCCCTGATGGCAATGGAGACCCACCTAACTAATCCCACTTTTCCTGATTACCTTTCTTTTTCTCCTTACACACCTGAAAATCTCACCATTTCTATTAGCCTGAAAATAACATCCCTCTGTTCTCTTCCTCCTTTAGCACTCAATCTCGCTTACAATAGGTTTTATTTAATGATTCTCCTCCTTATACTTTCTGTCTCACCAGTTTCCTCTCACACTGATTTACCTGCTACACAAAATTATTCTTACTGGGCTTATGTGCCTTTTCCTCCACTTATTTGACCTCTCACCTGGATAAATGTTCCTGCAGAAATCTACACTAACGATAGTGTGTGGATGCCTGGAGCTACAGATGACCATTGCCCTGCTCAAACAGGAGAAGAAGGCACTGCATTTAATGTTACCACGGGTTATAAATACCCAGCTCTGTGCCTCGGACATGCACCTGGTTGTATCCATCTAGAAACTCAAGTCTGGGCTGCTTATCTTCTGGAAAGATCAGCTACAGAGGAACCGGGACATTTGGTCTCTGGCCTCTCTCTTTCTCCTTAAAACAAATGAAAGGGGGAGTAATGGGAGATACCCCATATTTTTAATATAAACCTGCAGGAAAACCATGCACTAAAAATTTTGAGGGCCCATCTAAAACTTTAATTTGGGAAGATTGTGTTAACTCACATGCAGTAATATTAAAAAATGACTCATATGGTTTAGTAATAGACTGGGCACCAAAGGGCTGTTTAACAAACAGTTGCTCCTCTGGCGGAAAGGAATGCCTGGAGGCTACTTACTTTATTTCTAATTGTGAGAACGAGAATCATCATTCTACTTTGTATAGGAGGTTCAACTCATTTTTTCCCTTAAAATGGGAAGATAAAGGCATTACCCCTCCCCCCCCCCGCCGAGGCCTCATAAGATACTCCCCATTCTGAGCCCAGAACACCCAGAATTTTGGAAATTGGCTATTGCCATGTCTGGACTGTGAGTATGGGAAAGGGAACCTATTCTGTCTGTTGTCCCCACTACCATCCCCTTCTCTCAGTATCAACGTAGATCCAGACATTCTGCTTTACTTACCTCCAACCTGACTGTTCCCATACAGAGTTGTGGTAAGCCTCTTTACATGCTGTTAGTGGGAAATATCAAAATTTGGATGAACAATCAAACTGTCCAATGCATTAATTGTCATTTATACACTTGTATTAACTCTCATTTTGACTCCAGAAAAAGTGTAATGTTGGTTCGAGCTCAAGAAGGAATCTGGATTCTGGTAACTTTGCCCAGACCTTGGGAATCCTCCCCATCAATACATTTAATTAATGAAGTGTTACAGTGAATTCTAAAAAGATCTAAGAGATTTGTTTTCACTATAATCGCTGTGATCATGGGTCTAGTTACTGTCACTGCACTGGTCACCACTGCCAGAATGGCGTTACATCAATCTATTCAAACGGCTCATTTTGTTAATGATTGGCAAGCCAATTCCACCTAAATGTGGAATTCTCAACAAGGCATTGATCAAAAAATGGCTAATCAAATTAATGATTTAAGACAGTCTGTTATTTGGCTTGGAGATTGGGTAGTGAGTCTCAAATATCACAAACAAATGCATTGCGATTGGAACCCTCTGATTTCTGTATCACCCCATATTCCTATAACAAGATTGATCCTATAACAAGACTGATCATTCTTGGGGAATGGTCAAAGGACACCTTCTGGGTAGGGAAGATAATTTATCATTGGACATAACTAAATTAAAGAAACAATTTTTTGAAGCCTCTCAAGCTCACTTATCCATTGTGCCTAGAGCTGAGGCGTTAGATCAGGTGGCAGAAAATCTTTATGGACTAAACCCCATGACTTGGATTAAGTCTATTGAGGGCTCCACTGTAGTAAATTTTGGAGTTATGTTTCTCTGTTTAATCAGATTGTCTTTAGTGTGCCGGACCAGTCAAAGGATCCTGTGTCAAAATGGAGAGAACAAACAAGCCTTCATAGCCATGGTACATTTATATAAAAAGAAAGGGAGAGATGTTGTGGGAAGTCAGGGACCCTGAATGGAGGGACTGGCTGAAGCCATGGCAGAAGAACATAAATTGTGAAGATTTCATGGACATATATTAGTTCCCTAAATTAATACTTTTATAATTTCTTATGCCTGTCTTTACTGCAGTCTCTGAACATAAATTGTGAGGATTTCATGGACATTTACCACTTCCCAATCAATACTCTTGTGATTTCCTATCCCTGTCTTTACTTTAATCTCTTAGTCCCATCATCTTCATAAGCTGAGGATGTATGTCACCTCAGGACCCTGTGACAGTTGTGTTAACTGCACAAATTGTTTAAACAATATGAAATCTGGGCACCTTGAAAAAAGAACAGGATAACAGCGATGTTCAGGGAAAAAGAGAGAGAACCATTATGTCTGGCTTCCTGAGAGCCGGGCAGAACAGAGCCATATTTCTCTTCTTTCTAAAGGAAATATCGCTGAATTCTTTTCTCAGCAGCGAACATCCCTGAGAAAGTGAATGCGCTCCTAGGGGGAGGTCTCTAAAATGACCGCTCTGGGGACGTCTGTCTTTAATGGTTGTAGATAAGGGATGAAATAAGCGCTGGTCTCCCATAGCACTTCCAGGCCTATTAGGATGAGGAAATTCCCACCTAATAAATTTTGGTCAGACCAGTTGTCTGCTCTCAAACCGTGTCTCCTGATAAGATGTTATCAATGACAATGCGTGCCTGAAACTTCATTAGCAATTTTAATTTTGCCCCAGGTCCTGTGATCTCGCCCTGCCTCCATTTGCCTCGTAATATTTTATTACCTTGGGAAGCACGTGATTTCTGTGACCCACGCCCTATTTGTACACTCCCTCCCCTTTTGAAAATCACTAATAAAAACTTGCTGGTTTTGCGGCTTGGGGGGCATCACGGAACCTGCCGACATGTGATGTCTCCCCCAGACACCCAGCTTTAAAATTTCTCTCTTTTGTACTCTTTTCCTTTACTTCTCAGACCAGCCAACACTTAGGGAAAATAGAAAAGAACCCACGTTGAATTATCAGGGGCGAGTTCTCCTGATAGTTACTTACAGTAAGGGGCTTTCCTAACAAAATTCTAAGGTTCCTGCTCACACATCCCCACAATGAAGTCTACCTCTTGTCGGGAGCTGCCTCAGCACACAAAGCTTCCTAAAGGCATTTTAACATTTATCTCGTAAGAGAACTGACAACCAAGATTAAAATGAGATTTTCAAAGAAAGCTTCTAATACAAAGGTCAAAAATCAGAGGAAATGAATAGAAAAAAAATGAGAGGAAAGAGAGTGTGTAAAGAACAAAAGAAAATTTCACCAGCATCATTAATGCACCCATGGATATACTCAGAAAGGTAAAAGAAGACATACATCCGTGAAATCATAACAAATGCTCTAAAAGGAACATGAATGGAATAAATAATCTTGGAAATGGAGAATATTATGAAAGATTATTAAATCATCACAGAAGTGTTAAAAGATAAAAGTAACTGTCTCAGAAAAGGAGAATTGAAGATATAAAAGAGAAAAAAGTATTAAAGCATCAGTCTAATAGGAATTGCAGAAAATCAGAGAACTGAGAACACAGAGAGAAGAAAATTACCAAATAGTTTTTGAAAACCCAACTTGAAGAAGCAAATATTCCACACAGTAAGTAAGAAAGACCCACATCAGAAACAAAGAAAAATTCATATCACAAAATTTGAGAATACTAGGAATAAAGACAATAATTTAAACTTTGAAAAGGACAATAAAAACCCACATACAGCAGATAAAAAATTAGAACTGCATCAGGTTTCTCAAAAGCATCATTGGATAATTTAACAATCCTCAAAGGAAATGATTGCCAATTCTGTTTTTAGGAAAAAAAAAAAGTAGACAGTAGTTTACTGGAGAGGAAATGGGATAAAAGGAAATGTGGGTGGTAAAATGCAGACCACCAATGGCAGAAGTTTAGCTGAACAGTGGGAGAAACCTACGCCTGTTGAGCAAGGGTGTGTGTGTTTATGGTAGACTTTCATAGTGCTCATTAACATTTTGAGAACCCGATTTATTCTGGGCCCACAACTACATTTCCCTGTTTGATCCCTAAATTTAGACATGGCCATATGACTTCTTTGGTCATAAATTTAAAAAGGAAGTAACATATGTTACTTCTCCATATTCTGTTTGAGCACTGAACCCTGAAGCATTGGGTTAACATGGTGGAGCTTTGGTCATCCTAAGTCTCTGAAGGACCAGAACCGGCAGAGCTCTGTGACCACTGACAATAGACACATAGCCCACATGAGGAGGAAGTAAAGCTAGTTTGTTTCACAACGTTAATATTTTTGAGTCATTTCCAAAGCATGGTTTAACCATCCTGGTGAATGAGATGTACTTCCTGTCCATTTGGGTTTAATATGGGAGATAAGTTGTCATAATTGTATGATAAAAAAGCACTAAAGAAGGAGATGGAGAATATTCCAAGCAGAAGGACAATAATAAAGATACAGAGGACAGAGATACTGAAAAATTACAGAATAATAGAAGAATTATCCTTCAACAAGGAAGTAAACAGTTCATCATTTGAAATAGAATGAAAATAATTAACATGGCATAGAAATGCAGATATGATAATGAATGGGAAGTCAGCATTTTTTTTTCATATACTTCTGTTTTCTTTTCTGAAAAGTGGGAAGTGAGATTATTTGTGCATTGTTGAAATTATGGGGGAAAATGGTGGAATGTGAATGTGTCAAGTTTAGCTGGGACAACAGAAGGCATCTTTATTCAAATGCAAGAATGAGGGATTTTACTTCAGGGAACTGGTGGTTTGTGCAAATATTACATATGCTGAGAGAATGAAGGTCAAGTGGTCAACACTAAAAATCTTAGCCTTCAATTACAAACAAGAGATTCCTAAAAGATTCTCATGAAAACTATGACAAATCACAAAAGCCTTTAGAAAGATCTAAGTATCTTGGTCTGCATAAGCAGGTGAGTGGTTCTTAAACTGCTGAAAATTCTTTACCTACGCATCTGGCTACCATTGTCTCCAGAGAAAAATGGCTTTTTCTCCCCCTCCACCTGGAAAATCCCACCTGAATCTCTCTCACTGGCAGATAACAAGTGGCTATGGGAAAGGGGACTCTGGGAAGTGTGATTTCCTCTCAGCAATGAAGAGGACATTTGTGAAGTTGGCAGTAATGATAGCATATTGAATGTCCTTTTCACATTTTGATAGCTTCTCATAGTGCAAATCCTATTTTACCAATGTGGTATTCTCCCCAAAGCTCTATCTCCTAGTTTCCCTTGTTGTTAAAAACTAGACACGTATTTTAGTTTCTTCAATTTGATATACTGTGAACAACTGCTTCAGAGCAGAGTTCTAAGGAGAAGGGGGCAGAACATGAAGAATGTGGCCTGCCCACACAGAAGACAGCAACACAGTTCTGAGCTCAGCTGAGGTTGTGTATTTCCGATGTGAAAGCTCCCTGGGCATGGAAGAGGCAAAGCTCCTTTGGTGGACTAGGTCAATGGTGTGGCTCTGGGAGTTATTTCTAGAACCTTAGCCTAAAATCTGTTCTTCAACCCTCCTAACAATTCCATAAACTATTTCTAGACTTAACAAAGACTTGTCTACTACAATCAGGTAATGTTTTCTGTTTTTCTCAACAAATAACCCTCGTCAATACTGTGTGATTAGGGAGAGTGGTGACGGCTTGGAAAAGCTGCTATAGGGATGAGAGAAGAGGATAATTAGGGGGCATCTCAAGGGATGGACTGCGAGCTGATGTAGTTGTGTCGTGCTGACGATTCCCCCAATGTATGAAATTTCTCACTAGCAGTCTGAGCAGCTTGTGTTATGAAGTGGAGAAGGTAGATGTTTGCATTAACTCAGCACTCTCCTAGTTTCATCATTTCAAGAACTGAAGAACTGAAAGTTGATGCACGGTCCCAGGCAAAGAAGCAATGGAAATGTAAATTGAATCCACATTAGTTAAGGTCCACATATAGTAATGAGTTTCTGGGAGGTGATGGTTTTTTTCTCACAGTTTTCTTCACTTAACAACTAAAAAGCGATTCCAGGGAAAGTAACTATCTCAATATCAATTAAGCCTTGTTGACAAACATGGTTTCTTACATGTATAAATATTAAGATATTTAATATGAGTCAAGTTTATTCATTAAATTTGTCATGCTTAGTTATCTAGAATAAGAGTTGCTGGAATCTATCAAAATTTCTCTATAATTCTACTTTGGTAGTTAATTCTCTCATCGCCCTACCCAAGTGTATATCACTGTTTAGAAAGTTGCCAATAAGAAATACGATTGGTCTGCTAGGTTACAAAACAAAGGAACTAATGTCCACAGCTGAGGTAAAACAAAGAAACAAAAAATTAACTATAACATCACATTATCACTCTTTCATTGTGTTTAAACTTGAATGTATTCAGGAAGATGTTTACAAAGAGGAAATTCGTGAATTTAAAGAATTGTCTCTATAATTTCATATATATTCCCAATTTTCATTTCTAATTTCTCTAGACATTCTACACTTATCTATTCACAAAAACTCTTTGCTAGATATTACTAGGTAACGGGGAAGTAGGAAAATCAAACAGAAAAGGTCCCTGCCCCTAATGAAATATAGAGTTTTGTGGGAGAAACTGACATTTAACAAATGATGAAATACGTAAAGCATCATACATTGCTATAAGAATGTAAAGGAAAATAAAAATTAGCACGTAATGGGCACTATGTTTCATATTTGGGATATTGAAAAGGTCTTTCTGAGAAAGTTATGCTTAGCTAAGACAAGAATAATGAGTAGGAATTAGCCATTTTAATAATGAGTGTCACTCACTTCCAGATAGGAGAAATAGCACATGCAAAGATCCTGATGCAAGATGTAATAGCCTATCAAGTCCTGCACAGAAACAATTATTTGAAAAACATAATAAAACATGTTGTCAGGACCGGGCATGGTGGCTCATGCCTGTAATCCCAGCACTTTGGAAGGCTGAGGCAAGTGGATCACTTGAGGTCAGGAGTTTGAGATCAGACTAGCCAACATGGTGAAACCTCATCTCTACTAAAAATACAAAATTAGCCGGGCATGGTGGCTCACACCTGTAATCCCAGCTACTCGGGAGGCTAAGGCAGGAGAATCACTTGAATCTGGGAGGCAGAGTTTGCAGTGAGCCGAGATGGTGCCACTGCACTCTAGCCTAGGTGACAGAGCAAGACTCCGTCTCAAAAAAAAAAAGAAAGAAAAGAAAAAGAAATAGAATATGTCATCTATTTGACATAATAGAAAGCAAAATTCTCATAATCCCTGTAACACCAACATGCGCACACACACACATACACACACACGATGCATGCACATGCACACATGCTTGTGCTTTGCATTATTATGACTTCTAAAAGATTTCTTTTGCTGGTGAATTTGGATGGCTAGATTTCTAAATTTATATTTTAAGCCTCAAAATAAATGTTTCAAAACCTTTAACCGAATATAGGTACAGAATCTATGCTGAGCTCTGGGATCTGATTTGACTGGGTCTCCTATGGCAATTCATTTTGAATATGCTCTCCTGTGCATGTGGCCACCTGGTGGTTAAGCCTTCATGTTTCTGTTGCCTCGGTGTGAACCGTCTATATGCTTGTTTCATTTCCTTTCAAATCTTCCTGGCCCTGGATTAACCCTCTTTCTTGAGCTTCAGGTTTTCTAAACAAGCAATGTTACCTCAAATGACTAAAAATGATTTGAGAGCTTTCCAAGCCTTGCTTAAGCGAGTACATTCTGAATATACTTCAAATCCTTAACTATGAACTTGTCAGGGAAAGAACACTCAGCACATAAGTAGGAGGAATATAATACCCAAATATGACACTGTAAGAAGAGGTGAAGCCTGCAGAACATGTTATCAAATTAGCAGTGCCAGATTAAACAAACGAAGAGGCCTGTAATATCTGCTGGTGAATTATAATTGGCGACAAAGGAAAATAAGAATACCATCAATGCTATTTCAGAGTCGGGCTGGCTTGAGAATGTCGTGAAGTGTTGAAGAAAAGGACTAAAAAATGAACTGTGCTCAACTCAAAGAACAAGGTAAAGGCAAATTTCATTTTATTTATGTTTTTGAAGACAGGTAGTAGAAATGCTAATTTTGCCATTTTAAAACTTACTTAAAGCTGAAATCGATGGAGCAAAAGCAAAGAAACCCACAAGGCCAGCCAGCCTTATGGTTTGGATAATGCCC
Source organism: Piliocolobus tephrosceles (assembly GCF_002776525.5). Taxonomy (NCBI): domain Eukaryota; kingdom Metazoa; phylum Chordata; class Mammalia; order Primates; family Cercopithecidae; genus Piliocolobus; species Piliocolobus tephrosceles. Next base: position 116,866,555 of record NC_045446.1, read on the forward strand.
ATTGTGTGGTTCATTAATCGTGTGTCTCATTCATCATCTGTCCCTGTCCCTTGAGAGTTTCCTGGGAGCAGGGCTGGAGGCTCTTCCTGAAGTACGCTGAGGATTTGGAATATGTGGCTCTGGGAATTCAGGGTAGGCAGAGATTTCAACCCTGTCAAACCCAATGTCTCTTTTTTATTATAGATATTTTGTAGACCCCTTAACAATTTTGAAATGTACCTATTCCTATGCACATATGCATGCTTTACCATAATGTCAGCGTAGACAGAGAGAAAAGACTTTCCAGAAAGCAGCAATGGTAAAGAAAAATTAGAACACCTGAAAGCCTTGAAAATAACATAAAATAGAAACAAAAGAAAATTAATTTATAATAATATACTAGCTATACTATAAAGTTAAAAATTAAACATTTTTTATACTAAAACAATAAGTATTACAATATGTAAATGCTCAGGTATATGGCATGGGTGGCTTAAAATGAGACACTTTCTTCTACATATTGAAGCAGTCTAAAAGCAATTGCCCCCAAAACAAAAGAATTCAGATATGCCGTAGGTGATTCAATTACTACAGGAAACACTGCAGTCTGCAATATAGCTTTCCAAAATGGTGAATAGTACTTTTTTTTGAAACTTCTGAACCAAACTTAAGGGTGATATTTTCTTGATTTACATAATAGTTGCTTTCCAGGGAAATACAATAGATATTAAAACTGTGCACAGAGTACTTTTTTGTTTTTATGTAAAACTGAACTACAGTCTAATCACAGATAATTATAAGTAGTTTGTTCCTACACACTATACACACTATAATTGTGCATCTCCATGATGGAAACATGAATATGTAGGCATGAACATATTTATTTTTCTGATCTGTACCTCTTCTTGGGCTCTCAGCACTCATATATCCAAATTTCAACTCAAATATTTTTCCTTAAAGATACAAACAGCACTTCTAACTTGGTGTGTCTGAAACCAAATTTCTGATGCGCTCCCCACCCCCAACTTTGCCCTCCAAAATAATCTCTCCCTTTCCTCCGTCACTATCTCTCCCTTCAGTGAATGTCCCCTCTATAGTTCTGCTTGCTTGGGCCAGAACTTTGGGCTGCTACTTAATTCCACTCTTTCTATGTGAACTACATCCACACACCAAAGACTCCTGTAGGCTCTACTTTCAAAGCTATCCAGACTGATCCAACAACTTTTCTATGACAGTTACCACCTGGGCCTACGATGCTAACAGCATTCACCTGCATTATTCTAACATCCTCTTGACTGTCCCCTTTTGTGCCTGTCCTTTACATTCTGTTGCAGCAAGCTGAAATGGAATTCTGATCACATCTCAGTCATTTGAAGCCCCTCAACACCTTCCTTGGCTCCCTTCTCACTGAGTCAAAGTCTATACTCCCACCATTTTTCCCTGCCTCCTCCCTTACTTCTCACCTTGCCCTCTCATCTCCCTTCACTAGGGCACTCCAGCCCGCTGCTCAAAGACACCAATCACACTCCTGCCGTTGGGTTTTTGCCTGAACTCTTCCTTGCCCAGGTGTCTACATGCCTTGCTCCTCTCCTTCAGCCCTCTGCTCAGTGGGATACTTCTCATCGTGTCCCGCAGGGATGGGAAGAAAGGGCATTCCAGACATCAAAGTCAACCTGAAAACCTTCAAAAAAATAGCAGAGAGACCATGAAGACTACAGTTTGACTGTGGTTTAGTGGATAGAGAGATAAATAATTCTGAAAATGTTACCAGGAAAAAGATCTAGAATGATGTTGAATCCTGACTAAGGAGTTTGATGGTCACCCTATAGTTAATGGAAAGTTGCAGAAGCTTTTTGGGCAGGGAGTGAAATAATTCAAAAAGGTTCATCTGGATGAATGGTGTGGAATGGGTCACTAGGGAGAGAGATGGATATTGAACAGCTAAGCCACAGTGTTATTGCAACTGTACAAATGCAAAATAAAAAGGCACTAATACAGACAATTTATCATTGCATGAAGAGATTATCCACAGAGAGATTAACCATAAAATATGTCAACTGAATTGATTCGGAAGATAAGTGGTATTTGCTCAGTTAACACCTTCTCAGTAAGGCTGTCTCCGAACACTCCACTTATTCATTCAGATTATATTTATTACTTATAGTTATTATATTATATAATACTATAGTAGCATCTCCCCACACTATTTCCTTTTGCTGCTTTATTTTACTCTATTATATTTGCTATAAACTGAAATACTATTTACCAGTGGTCAGCAAACTTTCTCAGAAAAGGACCAAATAGTAAACATTTGAGGCTTGCAGACCATACAGCCTCTCTTAAAACGATTCAGCTTTGCCATTGCAGCATGAATACAGCTATAGATAATATTTAAACAAATGGATGTGCTCTCCTCCAATAGAATTGTATTTCCCAAAGCAAGTAACAGGCCAGATTTGTGGCAAGTGGCTGACCTATGCTCTGTATGATAGTTTGATTTTTTGTTTATTTGTTTTATATTGTCTATCTCCCACTCTAGAATGTAAGGACCAGGAGGATAAACACCTTGTCTCTTTTGTTCATTACTCTATCCTCAGCCTTTGGAGCTGTGTGGGTACCGAGTTACCATAAAGATTACTATCTAGTGATTAGTCACGTGAAATTAGGTGGGATGAAAAGAAAAGGAAACGTTCCCCAACCTCGTCCTACCCATACTTGACAGTTCTAAATATTTACTAAAACAGACATATGCAAATCCCTTACTTAAAAAAATAAATGTTGGCTCTCCATTGCCGTCAGATTAAATTTAAACTTCTTAGCACAGCACATAAAGCGTTGTTTTAAAGAAGATACCGAGGAGCTGGTGTAGAGTGACCTAGAGGAGGGTCACGTTTTTAAGAATTAGAAGTGCAGTTATGACTGAGACAAGTCAACTCAAAAGGGACAATGAACAAATGGGAATTCCAGTATATTCATTTACATGAGAAATACATCTATTAGATGAGCTGTTTTTGCATAGTTGCATCCCTGGCACCAAGAACAGAACCTGTTTTCTGATCAGGTTATCGCCTTCCTGTAATGGAATCTATTTGGGAAGAAAATTAATAATCAGAAGGTTCCTTGATGAAGTAAGAACTGCCACAGCGAGATGTAGCTTGTTCAAATATTAATTGTATTATTACTATAGATATGAAGGGAAACTGAGTTCCCTGGAATCTAGGTCTTCCAAGTCTTCCTTATCTAAACAGTCTTTTCTTCTGTATTGTATACTGAATTTATACATAAAATTTCATGTGAAAAAAAAGGATTTACTCTGAAAAATGCAATCCACTGAATTTCTTAGTTTGATGATACTACCAACAGTCTCATCATCTTCTGATGTCCTGATGAATGTTTTGGAGCAAAACACATCCTGCTCACTAGAATGCAGTGCACGCAGAATGCAGCTGTTGGCTTTGATTCATTTCTGTGTGATTCTATTGCTGAAAAAAAATTTCGGATTAACTTTTTAAAAAAGTAAGTTAATATATTTAATTAGGTCATAGTCAAAGTCTTAATCTTGGAAAGTGCCAGTCTATTTAAATGGAATTTGCATCTTGGCTCTAATCCCTTACATATTTATTTCATATTATAACTTTCAGAGGTTAACGCTATCTGCCTATTTCCACATCCTCATTGTTCTCCCAGTTATTATCCTCAAAACTCTTTATCTCACTTCTGGTTTCTCTCTCAACACAACTTACATTTGAGCGGCACTGAAATCCGCACTTTTGCTCAATACAAAGACGTTATAAGCTGGTATCTTTGCATTCTATATTTTTTTTTTTGGCATGTCTAATGTTCCCTTCATCTTTTTATTTCTATGTTTAGAATTTAAATTCTGAAACCTGGCTGGTTGAATGTGAAGCCCAGCTTGATTACTTCCTAGCTGAATGACCACAGGAATTTACTTCACCTCCCTGGGCTTCAGTTCCTCATCTATGAATGGGGGCACAATTATAACTTGCTAGTTGCAGTGAAGGTTAAATGAGCTCATTCCGTTTCTGGCATATAGTAAGCGCTCAATCATATATAGTTCTCAGCATTTTTACTAGCCTTTCAAGTCCCATATCAAATGTCACCTCCAGTGTTAGGCCTTCTCCAGGGACAGAAAAAACAGTGTTTTGATGTCATTCTGACTTAACAGTTATATGGCTATCATTACACAGAGGCAAATGAGAAGACAACGAGACAATGTGAAGGCTCAGGACTACTGTTGACAAACAGTGAGGTAGAATTGAAGGGAAAAAAAAAAGGTCACTTTCGAATTAATCTGGATCTCCTGGGGCTTTCCTAAGAGTAATCCACCTCTGGATTTCTTTCATGCCTCTAAGCAGTCTGGCCAATGATGAAAATCAAAGGCCAGGATAAAAATGCATTATTTTATTAGAGTTTTATGTTAATACGTTGGTTAAAGAAGGATGCTGTTCCCTGAGGAAAAACGCACATGCCAGATAGATGGGAAGAGGAAAATGTCACATGGTGCAGGAATGTATGCAAAATTAACTACAGGCACAAGTGTTAGGAATGGAGAAAATAAATAATGATAGAGGAGAAAAAATGTATTTAGCTAAATATTATGCAGTTTGACTGAAGCTGCATCTCCCCAGTGTAAGGACCTCTGAAGATACCAGCATCAGCTGTGACTTTCCTTCAGTATTCAGATGTGCCTTCTAGGGTTCATAGCTGCAAATAAAACTGCTGAGAGGATAAGAAAGAGGAATTCAGCTTAGTGCATGCTACTGAAACTGTCCCTGACCCTGATCCTTCTCCAGCCTCGAGTATGTCAGGCAGGCATGGCCTTCTGAAGATAACTAACTATATATTAACTACATATCCCCAGCCAGTGGATGCATATTTTAATTTTGTATGAAGCCTAAAGTAAACGGAAAGAGAAATCTGTTATGAAAGGGCAATAGCTCTCTGAGCTACCTATTATAAAATAGTAAAGGACTCGGTGATTCAGGGAGTTAGTGGGGACTACTCCAGAGACATCATCCCACTGCACTTATACATCTAAGGAAAGAGACATTTTAAAGAAAATAAAAAATAATGTAATCTTACAAACAAACCACATAAGTTGGCACGTCTTCCAAATGTACCTTCGAATTTTCAAACTCTGTATATTTGCTCCTGTATTTTCCTATACTTGGAATTTCTTCGATTTTTTAAATGATGAGTCTCAGATTATATTTAAACTCCTCCACGAATAATTTGTTTTTAGCAGTCTAATATTATACTCTAATCTTTCAAATTTCTAGAATTTACTTGGCTATCCTCACACAAATTGCAAAAAGCCCCACTAGCCTTTAAGAAATTATTTTCATTTCTCTCTTGCTTTTTTGTTTGAATTAACATTTCCTCCTGTATACTCTTACAGTAGTTTTCTTGTTTGAATTTGTGCTAATAGTCTATGATCATAAAAGTAGTATAGGTTTATCAGAGAACATTTGAAAGATGGAAAAAGAGTAGGAAGATAATTTTTAAAGTATCTTTTATAATCTCATTATGCAGATGGAGATAGATGTTCTTTACCTCCAAAGACACAAATAGTTGAAAGCAAATGGATGAAAAGAAGATATTCCATGCAAATAGTAAGTAAAAGAGAGCTGGGGTAACCGTTCTACTATCAAACAAAATATATTTAAGTGTCAGGTCTAAGAACTTTTTGCCTAACCCTAGATCACACAACTATTTTCCCATGTTTTCTTTTAAAGTTTGATAGTTTTAAATAAATTCAGATCTATGATTCCTTTTGAGTTATTTCATGTATAATACATAAAGTTTAGCTTGAAGATTTTATTTGGCTGGTCTCTGTTTTGACCTGAGTCGTCCAACTGTTCTGACACCATTTATTAACCAGACTAGTTTCTCCACTGAATTGGTTTTGTACCTTTGCCAAAAATCATTTGATAATATTTGTGTGAGTCTATTTCTGCACTGACTGTTCAGTTGTGCTATAGGAATGGTCTCTGTCAATACTGCACTATCTTAATTACTGTAACTTGCTAATATTTTGTTGAGAAATTTAAATCCCAAGTACATGAGGGACAGAGTGATTTGTAGCTTTTTCTCATGCTGTTTTTGTTAGATTTTCTTATTAGGGGTGTCCTGACTTCTAAAGATGAGTGGGAGAGTGTTTTCTCCTCTTCTACTTTCTAGATATTGTGTATATTGATATTATTTCTTCCTTAATAAAATTTGACCCTGAAACCATATGGATCTATAATATTCTCTTTAAGTAAGATCGTTAAGTACAACTTCAATTTATTTAACATATTTAATTTGTTTAATAGATCTCTTGTTCTTCTGAATCTCAATATTGATAGCGGTAGGAGGCAGGCAAATTCCTGGGCAGCTAGGGATGGTCCCTGGTGAAACTTGACCTTCAAGCCAAGGACTGTCTCAGGCCTGAAAATTGAGCTGCCGGTTCTGGGTAGAATCCACAGACCAGAGTGAGGACTCCCACTCTCATTTGGTGTGCTTCCTCCTTGTTGGTCCTTACCTTTCACCTATTTTACATATACCTATCTTTGTGTGATTGGTCACTGGCCGACTCTTCATTTACATAGAGTCAAACGTCACTCCAGCCCCCAACTGGTTGTGGGTCAAGCCTTCACTTCTGCCTTGAATTGGTTCTTTCCACTATGGTGTCTCTTTCTGAACGGTGCTCTTTCCAAAACGGCCCGCAGACCAGTCAACACACTTCTCCTCCTTCCCAATCCACAAAAACCCTGAACTTAGCCCTGCAGCCAGCACCCCTCTTTCGGGCCCTCTCTCTGCTGAGAGCCTTTTCTGTTGTTTTAATGATACTCCGCCTTGCTCACTCTCTGGTGTCCAAGTGCCTTATTCTTCTTGGTCATGGAACAAAAACCTGGAACTTGCTGTTCTGTGGGAGCACAGGAACTGTGGCTCTCCAGCTTGCCAAATGTGGGTGGCAGGTACAGAGCTGTAACACTCTCTCCCTCTAGCCCAATTACAGGAGTGAAGAAGCCACTGGGTATTACTCCCTCCTGCTCCAGTGAAAGTAGGAAAGCCACAACAATAGTCTGTAAATTTTAAGGAACTACTACATTTTATCTCCATTGTCTAATTTTGGGGTATGATTTTATTTATAGTATCCTATCATAATCATATTACTGTATGAACGATATCTTCTCTTTTGTTCCAATGAGGTAATGTGGGTAATATGTGCCATTTCCTTTCTGTTTTGGCCTGTCTAGAAGTTTAGTAATTTTATTTATCTTCCCAAAATACAACTTCTGGTTTCACTGATATTCTTTTATTGTTTTTCTGTTTTTAATTTTATTGATTTCTTTTCTGTTTTCCTTTTAGGTTGGTGCAAAACTGCAATTACTTTTGCATCAACCTGATATTCCAGCTTGATCTGGATCTTATTCTAGGTTTGTAAAATGGAAGCTTAGATTATTTGTGACCTTTCTTCATTTCTAAACTAAGCATCTAATGCTATAAATTTACCTCTGAGTATTGCTTTAGCAGCATTCCAAAAATTTTTTGTGTTGAATTTTTTATTTTCAGTCAATTCAAAATATATTCTCATTTCTCTTAAGACTAATTCTTTAACACATTGGACATTTAAAAGTTGTTTAACCTGCTGCTATGATCTGAATGTTTGTGCCCTCCCCAACCCCTGCCCAAATTAATATGTTAAAAGCTAATCACTAATGTGATGCTATTAAGAGGTGAGCCCTTTGGGAGGGGATTAGGTCACAATGGTGTAGCCTTCCTGAATGTGAATAGTGCCCTTAAAAATAGGCCCAAGGGAGCACACTTATAGCTTCCACCCTGTGAGGACACAGAACAAGACATTATCAGAAAGCAGAAAGTATGCCCTCAGCAGATACCAAATCTACAGGTACCTTTTCTTGGATTTACCCATCTTCAGAATTGTGAGAGACACATTTCTATTGTTCATAATTCACCCAGTCTAAGGTGCTTTGTGATAGCAGCCTGAATGGACTAAGGCACCTGTCTCTATCATTACATTTAACGTAAGATTTTTGTAGACATTATATAGTTGGGTCTGTGTTTTACTAATGAAATCTGAAAATCTATATATTTTCATTGGTGTATACTTGCATTTAACATAATTATTGACAATGGCTGGATTTGGTTCTACTGTTTAGTTATGAATTTTCTCTCTGCTTTTTCAGTTTTTCTTTTTGTTTTACTTGTTTCTTTCTTACCTTTTTTGAACATTTTTTGTATTACATTTTAATTCATTTTTTGTGTTATGAACTCTGTCATCTATCTATCTATCTATCTATCTATCTATCTATCTATCTAATCTATCTTTCTATCTCTACCTATCTATCCATTTATCCATCTTCTATCTATCTGTGTTTGCACTACACTCAAATCTTCACAATTTATTCATAATGCATAGAAATGTTAAAATGAAGGCCCTCCTGCCCTTCTCCTTTTGTGTAGTTGTCATATTATTACATTTGTGTACATTGAACCATCAGACGTTATAATTTTTAATTTTAGCAGTATTATGTATTTTAAGGAACTTAAGAGGAAAGAAGTAATTTATTAAATTTGCCAGATATTTATTGTTTCTGATGCCTTTCATTATTCCTGAAGCCTTAGGTTTTTTTCCTATCATTTTCCTTTTGCATTAAGAACTTCTTTTTGCATTTTTTTTTTTAAAGAAGTTTGCTGACAATATATTATTCTAATTTGTATTTTATCTGAAAATGCCATTATGTTACCTTCATTCATGAAGAGTTTCTTTACTGGATCTAGTATTTGAACCTGACAGTTTTTTTCCTTCAGAACTGCCTCTGGCCTTCAGGACTTCTAGTGAGAGAGATCTGCAGCAATTTGAATCATTGGTCCTTTATCTGCTATTTGTTATTTACCTCTGGGTTTTTATGAATTTTTGTTAATCTTTGATTTCTAGCAATGTGATTATAATGTGTCTGTTTTTTGTTGTTGTTGTTTATTTCCTTTCTTTTTCTCATTCTTTGTGTATCATATTTAGGGTTTGGCATAGCTTCTTGAATTCATGAATTTGTATCTTTCACCAAATTTGGGAAATGTTTAGCCTTTTTTTTTTTTTTTACTTTTTTAAATACACTAATCTCTTTTCCTTCTTCTTTTGGGACTCCAAGAAGATTGACACCAGACCTTTTGCTATTGTTTATGAGACCTATTGCCATAGGTCCCTGAGTCTATGTTAATTTCATTTCAATGTCCTTCATCTACAGTGTTTTGAGTAGATAATTTCTATTGATGTATCATCAAGTTCATCAACTTGAAGTTCAAAAGTTCCTTTGTAATTTCCATTCTTTTCCTGAACTAATGTAGTAATTTTTAAAATTTCAGATCCTGTAATTCTCTATTTCTAAAATTTACGTTTCCATTTTCTTCCATCTGTAGTTTCTATTTCTAGGTTAAAAACTCACCTCTTTTCATTGATTTTTTTTTTTAAAGTTTCCTTTCACTTCACAAAGCATAGTCGAAAAATTGCATTAAAGTCTCTAAGACTTCTAGCACTTAGGACATCTGTTAATTTTACTTTCTGTTGAGAATTGGTCACATTTTCCTGTTTCTTTGTCCACCAAGAAATATTTTAGTTTTTGACATTATGAATTTTGTGCGATACAGACTCTGAGTTCTGTTATAATCTGCTAGAGCAAAGGTTGGCGGATATATTTCACAGGGCCAGTTAGTAAATATTCTAGGTTTGTGGCCCATGCAGTCTCTGTGTAACTTCCCAGCTTCACTGCTGTAAAGGCATGCATTAACAATACGTGAATGAATGGACATGACTGTGTTCCACAAAAATTGTATTTACAAAACAAGGATAGTAGGCCAAATGACCCTGCATGCTGTAGTTTGCTACTCCCTACTGTTTTCATTCTAGTTGTTTATTTCAGCAGGTGGCCAATTCATTTAGGTTCAGCTCTAAGATCTGTTTCAGCACCCGTGGTCAGGGGTTCAAATCTCAGTTCAGGTCTCCACATTTTTGCTATGTCGGCTACAACTTATGTGGACTTGTGCACAGTATCAAGGTATTATTTTTCTCCATCTTTCACGGCTCTATGATTCTCCTGTACTCTTTGGTCTCTAGGACTTTTGTTTCTTTTTTATGCCATGTTTTCTCTGACCAGAAAGATAGGGTTTCTATTGATGTTTTACTGAACTACATTGACACCATTTTCTTCATAATTGGAGTCCACACCCTTGGAGTAAAATTGTGAGAAAACAAAACATAATGGAAAAAAAACTCACTCCTTTGTTGTTGTTGAGTTTTGACTTCGCTCCAAAATCCACCTGTATTATTTTTTTTTTTTTACCCATACGAGGGTCCAGGTACTTGTATGTTACATTTTCTCTAGAGCTTTTGGTTGTAATCAGTGGGAGGGATGGACAGTAGTCGCTTCAGCCACTGAAGAAGAATCAGACTCAGACAATTCACTTTTCACGCATACATCTACTTCTCCATAGATCAGAAACATCCTGGGGAGAGGGACCGTCTCAAATTCTTCATTGCACTTCTCTCACCTTTGAGGAGAAGGTCTTGAAATATTAGTTCTTCTGAGGTATTGGTTAATTGACAAGTTAGCTTCTCAGGAACTCGAGGTTGTCAGAAATAAACTCAAAAGTCATGTATTCCAAGCTATTTATTGAACAGGTGAGGTCCAGATAGGTAAAATGGCCCATCCAGATTTGCACAGTTCATGAACATGGCAGAACTGGGACTGGAAGAAGGGCCCTCTGTGTGCCATTTTTTTATGAATGATGCTGTCTCCTCTTGCCATGCTCATGATCTAATCAGGAGAACAACATAAAAGAATAAAAGATGAGCTTTCCTATGAAAGACCAATGAATGAAAAAGAAAACTGACTGAAAAAGTAAAAAATATTGGGCCTAGAGGCATTGCCTTTCTTGATGGGCACATAATTATAAAACTAATTTCGCTGAAAATGATAAAGCTGTATATAACACTTTTTAAAGTATATGTATCAAGCACAGTTTTTATTACTTTCATATACATTGTCTCATTCTTTATTACCTCTGTAAGTGCTTTTTAATCCACATTTTAAAGATAAGAAAACTGAGACACAGAGCTATTAAATAATTTGTCCAAGGTCATTCAAGTTCTTAATAATCAAACCAAGACATTTTTAGACACTATCTTTACTACACTTGTCCTCAATCTTGGCTGTGTATTAGGATCACTTTGAGAGCTTTTAAAAATGTTCATGCTTAAACCACAATTAAATCAGAATCTTTTGGGGTGTGGCCCAAGCCTGTCTGTATGCATGCATATATGTTTGTACGTATGTATGTTTCCTTTTTTACCACTCCCCAGGCGACCTCGACTTGCAGCCAAGATTGAGAAATATTATTTTATTGTCTCCCATTATATATGATACATACTGGGAAGATGTGTGATTCTTTATGGACTAAAGGCAGGGCGGCTTACATGGTAACCATGTCAATTTCTTAGAGTTGGAATTAGGAAGGGCAACTCATTACAGCTAGCTACACAGTGTACCAAAATTCATTTGGAAATACAGGGAACAGAAGTAGGCAGCATTTAACATCGGATAAGATTTAAGTCTAGGCTGTACTGTGGACTCTAGACCTGGCCCCACTGTTAGTATTCTTAGTCCTTTCACCTCTTTGTGACACTATTTCTTTTTTTTAATATTTAAATTTTTATTTTTAGTTCTGGGGTACAAGTGCAGGATGTGCAGACTTGTTACATAGGTAAACATGTGCCAGGGTGGTTTGCTGCACCCACCTACCTACCCATGTCTATGCCACTATTCCTAAGTCTGACAAATAAAGAAGTTATGCAAACATTACACCTCGGTGTCCCTTAGTACCACTTTTCCAAGAATGGGTGACCATAAGTATGGCCCAGTATAACATTTTTAATTATTATTCCGATAGAATACAAACTTCAAGAGGGCAGAAAATGTGTCTGTTGTCTCTACTGCTTCTAATCTGATGCCCAGAACAGAACTCAGCTCTTAGCACATGCATGAATGAGTGAACTTGACTTTCTTTAAAATAGCAACTATGTGTTATTCATGTGTATCCCTCACAGCTCCTAGTGCAGTGTCTTGTTTATCCTAAGCGTTCATTCATTTTCTGAATCCTGAATTTGACCAAGAAACTCAAATTTAAATTTTATTGTCGGTTTGTTTTATTAGCTCACATATTTTCTGGTTCACTGGCCCTTTCATTTGCATGGATAATTCAGAACTGACTTGGAAGAAGAACATTTTAACAGCTCAACTGTAGGAGTTTATACCTCATAAAATGCATACAATCCTCATTCTGTATTTTCCACTGAAGTTGCATCATTACTTATCTAGTCACTGGCAGAGGTTCTCAACCTGGTTGCTCTTTAGAGTCTCTGGCACCAACCCAGATAGAGTAAATAAAATTGGCTAAGGACATGGTTATATTTCAAAAGATCTTCAGGCTATAAAAATGCTCAGTCCAGATTAAGAACAACTGTGAATGTGTTACAGATATGATATTGCTTCCATACTCTTTTTCTTCTTTTTGACTAGAGTCAGGGCTATTTAATCCTTGTGTTCACATAGAACTGATTCTCCAGGAAGTTCAAGCCTCGGCTTCATTAGCAAATAACAAAGGGCACCCTTGATGTGTATTTGTAGCTTCAAACCAGTTATTCCAAGATTCAGCTGTTTGTTCTAAGCTTTTGCTCAGACTCATTTCGTCCGTTAAGATCTACGATCAAATGGCTGCAGTGCTGAGACCCGGACAGCATGGAGGAGAAAGTTAAGGCAGGAAGATTCCAGGTTGTACTTTTTCCATAGACTGACAATCTCCAGAAATCTGTCAACACTTTGCTCTGCACTATTTGGAGGACAGAAAACAAAGGATCATTAGATGATAATCAAAGAATATTGAGAACAGGTAAACACTTCACTTTGCATTCTCCTTGGTTCCAGAAATACTGGGCTAGACCCCAGGGCAGTGGCTCATCCCTGTAATGACAGCAATTTGGGAGGCTGAGGCGGAGAATCCCTTGAGCCTAGGAATTTGAGACCAGCCTGGGCAACATAATGGGATCCTGTCTCTGTGATTTTTTTTTTTTTTTTTTTTTTTTAAAAAAGATCTTCATAAATACTGGACTGAGATGGACAAGTGAGCCCAATGGGTTGGGCAGATTCCTCAACGATCTCAGGGAAACTTTTCAACTGAGAACAGCATAAGCGCTTATTCAGATGTCAGGGCGATCAAATCAGCCATTCTGGAATGTGAACTGATTACTTGTGCCTTCTGTAAATGATCCACCATGCACAACCTTAGTTCTAACAGTTGGTGTGAGCTGAGGAAGTAAAGCAGCTGGAAGTAATTTGTTCTCCTTCTTCCTTTCCCCCAGTTTAGCAAGTGTGGAAATCCAATTTCCTGAATGCTTTCAGGAAGATCTTGCCATTCCTTCTTCAGAACCATCTCCCCATCTTATCCACAAGGTTGAAGAGGCAGAAGAGGCGGCTGGCAGGTGGCTTTCCCAGTGTGAAGCCCTGCAGGGGAAGGTCGGAGAGGGGATGATTCTTCTGGGGGCAATGCCCAACATCTCCGTCTGTCACTGCTTGGGATTTTAAAATCCCAGATGGCGGGTATCCATTTGTTTTAAGAGCATCTTCCTTCTGCGCCCCCAAACCTCCTTCTTAGACATACACACAGAATAAACTGCTTGACGTGACTTTCTGGAAATCTCTGTAAAGGGAAGGGCCCTTGACACGCTACTGATGGTTTTCCTAAAGTTGTCAGAGAACTCCAGCCATCTTTTTATTTTACTAAAGCCAGGCAGTCTCTGAAATCCCAAGGCCCTTGCTCCCTTCCCTCCCTCCTTGTTTCCTTCCCTCCCTCCCCCTCCTTCACCCCAGCTTCTCCCCCAGGTTTCCAGAGCTCTTGCTCTGCCTCCTGAGAAAATCTGAGAGAAGGAAAGGCTTCATCAGTCCTGTAGTCACAAGTTACTCTGTTACTTCCCCTAGCAGGAGCCTTATCTAATGGTGGGATAGGAGACCTGAAGGAGATAAATGTTTCCAGATAAGAACTGCAAGGCTAGAGATTCTCCCTGGGGCCCCTGAAGTCCTAATCTTGACTCTTCCTTTGTGTGAAACTCTATGATTGCTCTGATGTGCCACTTCCTGAGGCCCCACTCCCCACAAGGAAGCAGTTACTTGGCTAAACAACCTAATAGAAATTTCTGTATTGAGTAAGATTAGAGTCTAGGTAAATATGTATTCTGAGGATAGAACAGTGGAATCTTCTGTTTGTGTATTTTGCTTTGTCTTGCTTTCTGTTTATGTTCAAATGTCAGTTCCTGTGTGCATGTCTGGTCAGCTGCCTCATTTCTAACTTCTTACAGCTTACTCACACTGTTTATGCCACAGTCACTGCCACAGCGGTGAAGACTGAGGAATGGTAGACATTTAAAAAAACTGACAACTGCTTGAGAGTTATGACATTTTAACTTTGTATATTATGGTTCAAAGTGTTTTCGAATCCACTGCCAAATATTATGAGATAGTAGCCTGCCTTCCTTCTCCTGTCCCTTCCTCCCTCTTTCCCTATCTCATCTTATCCTTCTTTCTTTCTGTAAATGATGTTGTTTAATATGTAAAGAACTTTGATAAATGCTGGGGGCGGGGGGGGGGGGGGGGGGGGGGGGGGGGAGGGGGAAGACATCCAGTCCTAGATTCCATGATGTCTTACAGATCTTGACTATCTTAAGCTAACTTTTTTGCAAATAAATAAAAATGCTTTGGTTTATTTCACAAAATTTCTTTGTGTATGTGTTTTTTTTATAGGTATGCAATATATAAATATATCTCTGTGTAAATATCTGAGTACACGTATGTATGTGCATACACGTGTTATATGTATATATGTGTATGTATGCATATAGCTCTCCTATTAAAAATAATTTATTCTTATTATAGAAACTTGAGAACAATAGACAAAACAGAGAAAAAATAATCACCTATGGCTCCACTACACACAGCTAAAATACTGATATATTTCCTTCTAGCATTCAATTTTGCTAAGTCTCTCTTTTTACTTAGCATATTTTAAGCAAAATGCTTCTCAGCCCTCTTCAGTCAGATGTCAAGTCTTACACAGAAGG
This sequence comes from Piliocolobus tephrosceles, assembly GCF_002776525.5. NCBI lineage: Eukaryota > Metazoa > Chordata > Mammalia > Primates > Cercopithecidae > Piliocolobus > Piliocolobus tephrosceles. The sequence continues at coordinate 116,881,724 of NC_045446.1, forward strand.
TTTGAGAATGGGATTGGAATCTTCTTCTGGAAGCCAGGCTGGGACGGAGACCTCCCAGGACATGAATCTCTCTATGGGCAACTCCCCCTGAGAACAGCTGATCTTTCCCTTTTAATGATGTGGCCTATAAATATTAAACGGGAACGGCTTACACTTTTATCTCTCAAGCGTTTTTTAATGTAGAAAGTGTGTAAAGGCACATCATTAAGATCTCAGGGGAGACATTTTAGAGCATTTTCATGCCCACCAGGTTAAAACTAAAGCTTTGAAAATCGCCCCTCTCCGTGGGATGGGACTAATCTCTCTCCTGCAGATGTGCTGGGCCAAGCCTGCACCGGAGGAATTACTATATGACGGTGTGACTGATGCTAAATAGCACTGACCGCTTTTTTAAGATTTGACAGGATACGGAGAATGTATTAATAATTCCCCTTTAATAAGGAATCATCTCTCTCCTTATGAGTTGGCACTTGTTCCTTTTTTCTCCCTCATTTTGGCTCAAGAGCATTCTTTTTAAAACCTTGAATGGGATCAGGTCACAACAGGGAGGAAACGCAGAGCCAGAGAAGTCTGCAGTGAATTTCCAGAACACTGTGGCTGCTCTGCCACCTCACACAAATGGGATTGGCTGTTACCTCCCTGTAACTTTTAGAAAGCTCTTCTTCCCTCTCAATCTTTTGTCAGTAGTGACGATAGCTCTAAATATTATGTACCAGCTTCCTGGGTACCTCGGTTTTCAGGCTATTCTCAAAGCCTTCCTTCTTTGTTTTCCCAAACCCCTGTTCTGTAACACTGTTGCTTGCCACCTCTAAGGTCAGCTTCATGCATACGCGGCCAGCACAGTCATACAGGGCGCTGCTCAGAAAGGCCTCACACTCAGGTTTAACGCTCTGTGAACTCAGGGTTTCACGGAGGGCATGCTTGGGCTGAGAGCTTCAGCTGAGAGCTCCCACCTCCATCTGCCTCTTGGCATCCTGGGCTGGGTGGCTGGGTTCTCTGTTTTCTGTTACCTTTTATTTGGTTCCAGTAACTGCTGGCCTTGGCTCTCATTCCTTGCCCTAGCTTGACGGTCTTTGCCATCCTCTGCTGTCCAACCTGGGTGTAGGGGAAGCCCTCTGTCAGCCTTCCTTCTGCCCCCAGGGGGCGTTGGAGCAGGTTTGGCATGATTGGGTTTTTACCTACACCCTGTAGTCTTTTTGGGTAAAGCAAGGTGGTGGCCATCCTTGCCCTGGGTTGGCAGTGCCGTGGTGCATTTGATGGCTTGTTGGGGAGCAGGGGTAGGAGAGAAGTGTCTCTCATTTACCCTGAACCCAGGGCAAAGTGACATTCCCTTGGGGGTTGCCCTTTGCTATGGGAAGGGGAGACTGCATTTTCAGTTTGCACTGGCTCTGCACATTATGTAGCTGGCCCTGACCACCTGGCATTCACTCCCTTCTCCTTCCTTAAAAGAATCATGATTTCCGGGGTCCATGCAACCATGTTCACAGCCGAAGTTGACCTTGGCCACGGCTGCTAGATTGGGCCTGACTTGTCCAAGAAACCAATGTATTAGTCCATTTCTTTAGCCACGAGTTTGACTTCAAGAATGGAAATGTGACATAATTCCAATCACAGGGATTTGAGAGAATGTGTTTTGAAAATTTTTAGACAATTTTTTTTTTTTTTACTTCAGAAAAGAAAAAGGCCACTCTTTCCCTTTAGCATGGATGCTTTGGGGTTCAAATGTCATGGCTGGGCCTGATGCAGCCACAGTAACAGGAGTCAGCAGACAAAGCCATGCCTGGGAAAGGCAGAGCTGAGAGAAGCAAAGAGCCTGGCTTTGTGAGCTGCCAGCCTTACGGAGAATCACTGCACCTATCCCATGTCTGGACTAGGGACTGTCCTTTAACACCTGCTGATTTGTACCCATTTGATTTGCAGCAAAATTTACCCTAACTTACAACACCCATTCTTCCTCTTTACTTTCCACTTCTATTTTCAGTCAGCATCATTTTCCTGTTGTAAGCTCAGTCCTCAAGTAAGTTTATAGAAAGCTGCAAAAGACATACAATGCATATGTTTGTTTTCCTTTTTTAATTTTGAAATAGTTGGCAGTCTTATGATAGAAGGCTCAGAAAACACACCGGGAAGAGATGAAAATACATGCTCTTAATGCAAATATGTCAGTCATTTTCCTTAGATTTCATCTTTTCTTGTTTATATATGCAAATGCTAATGTAAAAATGTTTGATGTTTCTTTTTCTATTCTTTCTTTCTTTATTTTAAGAGACAGGGGGTCCCTCCATTGACATTTTGGTGTTTCTGACATGACACCTCTACCTCTATCACCTAAAAAGATATTCTGAGAAGTAAGAACACAATAACTTGTATGTCTATACGTATAAGTTCTCTCTTGTTGGAGGCTGTGTATATGGGGAAGGAGTTGATTGAGAAAGCAGGTCATGCTTACATACATGGTGACCTGTAGTTATTTCTCCCTGTTTTAAGGGAGCCTCTCCCATGTCTTCTTCTCCCAATAATGTAATGTAATTGAAGGCAGAAATAATGTCTCATTCATCTTTGAAACTCTTTACTCAAGAGAGCTGAGTACACAGAAAGTGCCCTGTAAAAATGTGTTGGCTAAATGGACAAAAAATAAATGAAACAGTAAATGAATAAACACCTATTACTGCTACTGTTCTTATGATTTAATATTTTATTTTATAAGGCCCTTTTTCCCCTCTCACTTCTATAGCTAAGTTGTAAGTCTCTAGAAAATTGTGAGTTCTTCAGGGGTTGGGAAGATTTATTAGTGTCCCTAAGTGTAGGATCCAGTGTGTTACCATGCCTTTTTACCTAACAGATACTTACTGAGTGCCCACTTTATGCCAGGTACTACTCTAGATTCTGAAGATAAAATAATGAACTAAATAGATAAGGTCCCTGTTTTGAAGAAAATTAGAATCTAGTATGGGCTAACAGAAAATAGAATTTCAAAAAATCAATGAATTAAGAGGATAATTCCAGATCACTTGGGTTCTAGTTCCTAACTGATATAATGGTAAAATTAGGAATATGACCAAGGCAAGTGGCTGGCTGAGGGGGAGAGGAGGAATAAAACTGTGGAAGTGAGTGAACAAAGGAACTGAAAGACAAAGAAGGAGGAATAATGCATGTGGATGCTGAAGTCACCAACAATGATGACAAGAATAAAGATGGGGTGAAGACAGTATGCCAAGACATAAGAACTTCCATGAAAGGAAGAAATGATGGGCAGTTGGTGATGACAAACACAATGTGGGGTGGGGAGTGGCATAGCCTGATGATGGCACAAACTCCAGAGGAGGTAGAACAATGGATGGAAAACTGTGAAATAATTGTTTGGAAGTGGAAATGAGGAGCAAGACAAGCACCCACTCTAATCATCAGGTCCAGAGGTTTGTGTAATTTGACGGGTAGTAGCATTCTTAGGTAAAACTTTCATTCAGGACAACAGAGGAAGAGAACATTTAAGGAAAGATTGAGGATATTAAAAAGTTTGCCAATGGAAAACTATGAGGTCAAGTTCCATAAGGTGCCTTGGAAAGGAGCATTGAACAGTGGAAAGCTGGGTCAGTTTCATCGATGTTCAGTGTGGAGATGGATGTCCTGGTGACAGTGATGTTGCAGAGGACACAGTTTCAATGATGTGAAAACACAGTTCATGGTTTTCAATCAAGAAAACCATGATTCCAGACAAGATGGCTTAATTTTAAGCATAAGTTCTGGCTGTTTGGCTATCAGTTTAAGGTGGAAAATTTGGGAAGGCTGAACAGCTGACTCAAAATTTGTATTCATAACTATAATTCTACATCAAATTCAAATTTGTCGCTGCTTTGTTGAGAAACAGAGTGGTACAGCAGAGAGACTGCTAATGTGGGAGGATTCCGAAACGTGGATTCCAGTTCCAGTTTTACTAACTAGCTGCATACACTTAGTAACACCAGTTAACCCTTTAACCCTTAACCCTTAAGTGGTGTTAACACCACTTAACACCACTTAAGTCCTTTCTAGCAATATGTGAATCCTTCTTCACCTGTAAAATGAGCAAGTTGGACAAAATGACCCTGGATTCGATCTCTGAGAGGTATCAGACTGGAAAATTGGTTGGTGTGGGTTTTAAAGTTGATGGTTCTCCTTTAACTCATTTAGTTTTATTTTTTCTGAAAAGCACACATTCATTATGAGCTATGGTTCAACAGTTAAAGTAGGATATTTATCCCAAGTCTATGGATACTAGTTGCAAGACCTAACTCTAAATTTTTCTCTAAGCCCTGATTTTCTCATTTGGAATGTATGATAATAGTAACAATATAAAATAGTTATTATGAAATTAAATGGCAGAGTGCCTGGCAAATAGTGAACATTAACACATTTTAGCTGTTTATTAAAAATGTGAGAAAAGTTTCTTGACTGCTTTCATTTAAGTATTGAAAATATATGATAATTATTCTATGCTTCAATATTTTAAGGTACTAAATCTTCAGCATGTTGATGATTGATACAGCCTCTGGCATTTATATTTTCAGGTGAAGAGCAGAAATGCATCTAAATCAGGGTGAAAAGTCCTTTCTAGCAATATGTGAATCCAATGACTAAAACAAAGTTATTTTTTTCTGTTTTTCCTTTGTTAATTACAAATGCAAAGATAATCAATTGTTCCCCAAACTAGTTGTTTTCCTATATTTCAGAAATAAACTTCAACATGAATTATCACTTTAAATTATCCATATTTCACAACACAGTACAATTCCACAACTGTGCCAGTGGTAGTGGGACAAAATGGGTTCGTCCCATATTTCCTTTTGTTTTGACCTTGACAAAGAACAACATCTATTATAGAAATAAACTAGGTAGGATGACTGGAAAGATATAACACATTTGGATCAATATATGAAGCTACACTATTCATCATTTTTCATATAGGCGAAATGGGGGATTCTAATATTTTTCCTCCCTCCTGCTATTTACCCATCGATTCATGCATACCACTGAGACACTGAGGATGGTGATAGTGAATGTTATCAAGGTTGAGAAGTCTTAAGAGAAAAAACAAAATCAGAAACAAAGAATGACTACCCTGGCCCACACATCCTTGAGAAAATAATCGAGATCAAGCCATATTTGTGTCCTCACTCACTCTCTCCCCCACTATATATATATACACACACACACACACACACACACATGCATAGATATATGGAGAGGGTGTGGTTTTGTGTTTGTGTGTGTATATACATATACATATATACACACACACACACACACACACGCACGCATGCATAGATATATGGAGAGGGTGTGGTTTTGTGTTTGTGTGTGTATATACATATACATATATACACACACACACACACTTATACATAAACATATATATACACCCACACATATATGTATACACACTTTTTTCCTTTTCTCATTAGTATTTTAGTGTTTTGAGGAACAAGTAGAAAGGTGTCTTTAGAAATAACTTGGTTCAGTGTTAGTTATGAAGTTAGAAGAACCATGCCCATTACCTCTCTCGTTGATTGCCTGCTCACGCGTAATCCACTGCATTTCATCTAGGATACATTTTCTTCCCCAACACAACCAGTCCCTTTAATGCTATCTTACAGTGTGCGGTTGTTTTGAGACCAGAAAAAATATAAGCCCATCACTACTTCTGGAAACCTAACTCACCACTTGTGTTCTGAAGGATTACTGGAGAGGGTTATATGTGGATGGAAATATTATGGTTATTAGATCAAGACATAGCTAGACTGAATATTAATTTGTTTGACTATGTAAGCTATGAACAGAAAATTCAAGAAAAAGCTTCCTATGTGTCCTTTTGTTAAATAAATATGCCTTTGGAGCTTTCTTATGCCTATGCAGGGGGAACATGGTAATGAACAATATAGAGATGGTCCTGGACCTTTCGTGACATGTGATCTTGTGAAGGTGTGACTTAATTTAGAAGATATATAATTTTTGTTGTTGCATGTGTGCATGAAAAAGGCAATTGGACCAGAAATTAGGAAAACTAGCTGGGAACACTAGTCCCAGCTCTGTTACCAAATAGCTACGTAAGTTTGGGTTATACAGACTCCCTCTCTGATTAGTCTCCCAATCAGTAGAATGAAGGAGTTTAACCAGGTCATCTACAAATCCCTTTACAATTTCTAAAATTCTATGACTCTCTGATTATTGCTATTTCCTGAGTAGTGCCACAAATATATTACCAGAGTAGATACAGTGCTTGTGCCTTTCTCCTCCTGCCCCATGGGAGCAGTGAGCTTCTCCCAACACATACAAGGAGCAGTGCAGAAAGATAAAGTTTGGGAAACAAGGGAGAGCCAAATGTAGCCTGAGGAGCACCCACCAATCAGACCTGCCCTCACAAGTCACATTTCAACCATGCAAAAAGGAAACATGGAAGTTCTCCTTTGATGGATACAGTTGACACGTGGCCCAGGAACAAAAAAGCAGAGGCACTGTCAATATGCTGTAAAATATTAAGGCATACAACTTTGGAAATAAGATTTTTTTTTTTTTTTTTTTTTGAGACGGAGTCTCGCTCTGTCGCCCAGGCTGGAGTGCAGTGGCCGGATCTCAGCTCACTGCAAGCTCCGCCTCCCGGGTTTACGCCATTCTCCTGCCTCAGTCTCCCGAGTAGCGGGGACTACAGGCGCCCGCTACCTCGCCCGGCTAGTTTTTTGTATTTTTTAGTAGAGACGGGGTTTCACCAGGTTAGCCAGGATGGTCTCGATCTCCTGACCTTGTGATCCGCCCGTCTCGGCCTCCCAAAGTGCTGGGATTACAGGCTTGAGCCACCACGCCCGGCCGGAAATAAGATTTTTAAGGGGTGTTATGTCCACCAAGATTTTTCAATACCTAATCAACAGTTAAATCATTTGAAGTAAAAGAGATGAAGCCAGACTAGAGAATTTAACTGACAGTATTGGGCTAACATTATTTCATTACACAAATCAATACTATGATTTTCTTTTCTTTTCAAAACACATTCTGTTTGTGTGTGTTTATGCTCGTGTGTTTATATGTGCATATACATGACTTAGTTGACAAAAAAAAGCTTCTTCAAAAATTAAAATCATGACACAGAGATTCTGAGGCATTCAGGGATGAACCCAGGCTTGCCGTCCAATTCAAGGTCACTGGTGCTCCTGAATATGCATCCAGGCAGCTGTGAGTACTGCAAGCTAAGAGAACCAGAAAGGCAATAGGAAACAAGAGAAAATCTCTAGCTTTGCAGGCTGTTAATTTTCTTTAAGAACAAAAAATGACTATATACCATGAATGCTGTCTAAGCCATAGATAAATTCAGTTGTTTATCTAGACCTGATGCTTAATGGATAAATGAGTCTTTTAAAAATGCAGATTCTGATTTAGTGTACCTAAGATTTTGCATTTTAACCAGCTACCATGTGATGCCTGATCGGCTGATCTATGGGACACATTTGAGTAACAAGAATTCTATAGATCCTGTTTCTAGGCAGAATTGCTTTCCTTATGCTCTCTAGGAGAACGTTTTTAAATTATATTTTACTCATTTGTTCCAGGACCTCCTACACCTCACAGAAAGGGATTTTTTATAACTAACCTGAGGTTTTTCTACTACAATCAGTCACATTTCTTCCCATGTCTTTCTCAGTGAAGGATGGCTGGCTCTCTATCTTCTTAGATTTAAGGATAATATCACAATATTACCCTGCCTCCTCCTCTGCCAGGATGATATATCCCAAGCTTTCTTTTATTTTCCTTTTTTTCTTCTTCTTCTTTTCTTTTTCCGAGTTGAATACATTTTCAAATTGATTTAGAGATGGGTTTTGAGTGTTTTTTCTATAACTTTCCAAAATTGGTTGTTTTCTACTGTTTATCTCTTGCCTATTTTGGATACAGGACATTCCACCACTGAAGAGAGTCCCTAGTGGCCAATAACACATCTATGCATTCCCAAGCAGCTACCATTTAGGGACATAAATGGAGGGATATATGGAGTTCCATTTATTTATTAAGGGTTCTGAGAAAATGCCAGCATAGGGATGCACCATGGTAGCATTCTCCAGATGTTGAGAAGTCTGACTTGGTTTGGGGGCCACTAGTGATTATTTCTCTTCTAATGTAATCATAGCACCTGAAGGGAATATTGGGTCTCCAAGGATGAACAATGCAAAGAAATCTTGAATTGAATGACCCCTATGGGTACAAGTCTAAGCTGACTGACTGTGACTGTGACGGTGACATTCATTTCCTGCCTGCTGCCAGTGCTGAAATCATGGTTAGACAGCAGAGCAGAAGTTAATTGCCTCAGGGAAAAGATCCCTGTGCTAATCGTCACATTAAAGTTCACACTGCATTAAAGTTTCTAGCTCAGGTTTATCCCAGCAGCTGGGCTCAGACGAGCCATGGAATCTCATGTCTGTACGTAATGACTCTTCTCCAGAGAAATTTTCCACTTCCGTTGAGACTGAAATGGGAAAACATTTAGTTTGAACTAGAGTTTGAAGACCTCAGTGGGTCCAGGAAGCCTGGAGTGGGAGAGGAAACTTGATTTTGTCTTGTGTGGGCCAGATCATACCAAGAGGGGCTGGCTCTCAGACCCAGAGATTCAGGTGGGCTAAAGGGTCATTTATTAGACCTGATAAAGATGATTCTGAGTCATGTTTTCAACTCACCACAGCAGGACAGATAGCAATCACAACCAACTTAACAAAGAAACTCCAGGAAATATCAACATTTGATTGGTTTATTGGGTGGAAGGCAAGAGCTTAAGATCAGGAGTTATCTTTTTTTTAATAGATGGGGCCTGGCTCTATCACCCAGGCTGGAGTGCAATGGCGATTTTTATAGGTGCAGTCATAGCTCACTAGAGCAAACTCCCGGGCTCAAGCAGTCCTCCTGCTTCAGCCCCCTGAGGAGCTAGCATTACAGGTGTGCACCACCACGCATGGCACAAGTTATTTTTTACGAGCACTTAGCATATCAGAGCCATTCTCACCTTCCCTATAATCCGTACCCTTTTACATCTCCTTCATGTTACATTTATTATACAAGGCAAATCTGCAGAGTAAAGTCAGCAAAGTGCTGCCAAGGTAACCTGGACTCTAATTATGAGTCCAAGTTAATCATTTAATAGTGCCACGTGGTCTCAGACAAATGACATAGTCTATTTAAACCTCAGTTTTCCAATCCTTAAAGTGGAAACAACAACATTTATTTTGCAACTTAAATTTTTATTTTATTTTTTCAGCATTAAATGAAATTGTATGTAAAACGATTTTAATACTGTGCAGATGGCAGACACTTTGGAAATCTTCTTCAGATCTCATCTGTTTTGACTCCTTTCTTCTGAATCCTTCTAATCTGAAGCTGTTTAATTGTGTCCTGCTTGAGGTTTTTATATTTTGACTTAAATGTAGGTCATTTGTTTACCAGATAGGAAAGTCAAGTCCCCAGGGATAATATTTCTTCATCTGTTGCTTTAAATTTCCCTGAGAGACCCAGATAGTTTTGTTTATTTAAATCTACTTTACATTTTGAGCTTCTGCTAGTGCCAGGCATCCTACTGGGCATAGGACATGGCAACTGTCAGGAGGAAATATGGTATTTATTAAAAAACTAGCTAATTATATTGTAAAGAAGACTCTGATAAACACCATAGAAAAGGTGGAATTAATGAGGAGGGAGAAATTAATTATCTAGTGGGAGTAATGAAGAGAAATAAATCAATTCCTTCTTAGGAGGTAGGGGAAGACTTTTAGAGGAGGTGGCATTTATGCTAGACCTTGAAGGAAAGACCTCTATTTCAACCTCTTGTTCTTCTGTACTTAAAAAGCAATCACTCTTTGAATCATGCTAAATTGCTAGTAGTCAATTGTGAAACCAACCCATAGCATTGTCTGTTGAATTCCTGCATCACTGCATTACGAAAAGAGCATTGGATAGTCCCGTAGAACTGTACTTCCACTTCAAGGCAAGGCATTCAACCTTTCACTGCAAGTAGCTGTTTTTTTGTTTTTTGTTTTTTCTTGGCTTTACACATTGCTATGGTTTGAATGTTTGTCCCCTCCAAAACTCATGTTGAAATTTAATTGCCATTGTAACAGTATAAAGAGGAGGCACCTTTTAGCAGTGATTAAGCCAGGAGGGCTCCACCTTCACAGGCGGGATTGGTGTTGCTATAAAGAGTAGGTTCAGTCAGACCCCACTTTCCCTCTCTTGCCCTCTACTATGTGATGACATAGCAAGAAGGCTCTTGGCAGATGCTGGCACTGTGTCATTGGACCTCCCAACCTCCAAAACTGTGGGCTGATAAGTTTCAATTTTTATAAGCTACCCAGTCTCAGGTATCCCGTTATAGCAGCACAAAACAGACTAAGACACATTTCTTTGCAACTTACTATACCTCAATGTAGTTTAAAACCAATTTTCTCTCATTCAGGAGAAGCTGTATTGCTATATGCCTCATATTCCAGAAGAAAATAAGCTTTTTAATGTAGTTAAACACAATACTATTTCAGCCATTATGTTAAAACAATTATATTATTTACTTATTCTTCATCTTTATTTATTTTTAATTAATTTATTAATTTACTTATTTTGAGACAAAGTTTCACTCCTGTTGCCCAGGCTGGAGTGCAATGGCGTGATCTCAGCTCACCGCGATCTCTGCCTCCCAAGTGCAAGCAATTCTCCTGCCTTACTCTCCCAAGTAGCTGGGACTACAGGCGCTTGCCACCATGCCGGCTGTTTTTTTTATTTTTTAGTAGAGACAGGGTTTCACTATGTTGGCTGGACTAGTCTCAAACTTCTGACCTCAGGTGATCCACCTGCCTCAGTTTCCCAAAGTGCTGGGATTACAGGCATGAGCCACATCGCCCAGCCTCATTATTCATCTTTAAATGTCTTCCTTAAACCCTATCAGCTCCTTCACATCTCCTGTCTGTTGAAACATACAGAACTGGACATAGGGTGCTGGGGAGGATGCAGCCAAGATTTGGAATGAAGAAACTGATTATCCTCAGCTACACTTTGCTCAAGGCCCACCCATTTCAAACACAACCAGATACAAGCTGCCTTGAAGGAGTGTGACCCTATGCACTCTCTGTCAACTGACCTAAATTCCAAATTGTCTCAGTTAATAAAAAATAAAAATAAAACAAACAAAACTAGCCTTTAAAGTGTTTCTCTAAGTCCCAAGACTGTGTCTGCTTGCTTGCTGCATGGGTGGCATTGGGCTCTCAGCCTCAGAGCTAGCTGAGAAGCAAGATATGCTCCACTTGCCTCCTGCAGGATTTCTCCCTCCTGGGTTAAATGTGTTTAACCTTTGGAATAAAGCAATATGATATTCAAACATCTTCTAATGAGGCTCTTCAACTTAGGTCTTTGAGTTTTTATTCACCTGAGTGATTTCCCTTAAGCCTGTAAAAATAGACAATTGCCAAGCTTAATACCATCTTTTCTTGTTAAGAAACCAGCAACCAAAACTGTCAGTCAGCTAGGACACTGTAATTGTGTTAGTGCTTTAGCCACATGAAAGCACAGACACACTGCTGCTCAGGCTCATCTGAGGTGTAGCTTTGGTTAACACCACTGATGGTATCAATAGTCTTTCACAGACTCTAAAAAGAACTATTTTCTGAACCTGCCGAGAGAAGTAGGAGGCTACTATTTCTGTACATAGGCAATATGCATATTTACTATGACTGTTCCAGGAGAAGAAAAACTAACCCCCATACATAAATCTATTCCTAAATAACTACCTAAGGGAGTGTTATCTTTTAGGATAAACACTAAGGGGAAAAAGCATCCTGACTCTGTAAAACGTCCTGTGTTTGAAATGAAGAGCTCCAGAAAAGTCTAGTTTGGTCATGACATCCATTTGGGTCTTAATTTTGTTTGTGTTTTGATTTTCTTTTACTAGGAGAAGGGATACTAATCTCTTTTGTCCCTAACAATTAAGGATATTGTGCACATTATGTAACACAAAAGATGTAAAACGTCTTTGAGAGTAAAAGCAATAGGAGAAAATTAGTAAGGCAAAAATACTTTTTACTTTAGCTCCCCAACTATTTCGATGAAGTGAATCAGACTTACCTTGCATTACTTTCTCTACATCCACATCAAGGTTTTGTGGATCGAGGATACCAGGCATACCTGAAGGATTCATAGTTGGGAAACAACGTGATGCTCGGAAAAATCACTGGGCTGATGATTCCAGATGGGAGAGAGGATGCAGGATCCTGGGCCTAGGGAAAGAGCAATAGAGGTCCTGATGTCCTGCTCACTGCCTACTGCTTGGCAGCGTCTTTAGAATTAAAGCGACAGGAAGAAACAATTATATCACATTTTTAAGTTAAAAGAGACTTTTACAGATGAGCATCTCTAGAATAAGTCACACTGATACTGAAGTAACCAAGAGGGTTCTGTCCTAGGGGACTGAAGACAGTATATCTGAAAAAGGGTGACTATAGAATCGCAGTTCAGTGTTGTTACTCACATATAGAGCTCTTTACCCCCAACTTGATAAAAAACTGAGCACTATTTCTGGTCTTTGTCTTGACCCATATTTGAAGCCAAGAAAGGGGACATAATCATTGTTTCCTCAGGGACACAGAATTCATGGGCCTGGCTTCAGGAATCCCTGAAGACAGCTTGTCCTGGTGATTGGGCTTCTTCAATCCTCCTACCGAGGTGCATTTAGGCCATGCACAGGGAACGAGGAGTTCAGTGGTGTTTTGGAGGCAGGGCTCTACGACTTTCACTCTGGCTTCCATCTGATTGGAATCACAGTCTGCACAGGTCCTTATTGGACATGGGTCTTTTCACACTGCAGAATTCAGAGAAGTAGAGTATGGGCTTTGAAGAGCATAGAGTATAAACTAAAGAATAGGGCCTGGACTTCAGAGTCAGACAAATGTCAGGTCAAACCACAGATCTACCCATTATCCAGTCAATGACATATTCTGTCTTCATTTGTCAGCTAGTAACAATCATCTGTTTCCTCTGTACTTGTGAGAATTAAAATGCAACCCAGCATATGTCTGGCACAACTAGAAAGTTCTGAGCAATAGCTCACTTCTCTCATGCAATCTTTATGACTGGTACACAGCAGGCACCTTGCTAGTGGGAACAATGGTTATAGCTGAATTTGAACAAGTTCAAGAGAAAATGTAATCTATGGTTAATAAAATGTTAATTTAGAATATTCCTAAAGGAGCAGGAAGCTGAATTCTCTAAACATGGTTAGTATTTTATAAAGTAACTCTTAAGACTCTACAATTTTTTGTTTTGTTTTTGTTCCTTTTTGTTTGTTTGCTTTTTTTCCTCCTAGCTGCTGAAATAAAGATAGTATCAGCATTACTATTTGCAAAACTTTATTCACAGCAGCGGCACATATCTCCCAAGCATCTAAGTAGCCTGGGGTCTTCCACGAAGAGTTGTATGCTTAATCAGCCCCCAACTCCTTGAGGATGAACTTGAGTATAAATTGTTAAGGTACTTGCTTACCCTGGGAAATGAATTCCGTCTTTCTGGCATAAATGCCCCATCTGATAAATGAGAATATGAGGGTAATGAACAGAATCTGCAGTCCCTGTGCTTTCTTGTAGGAGGTAAATTACTAAGAGTGACTTGACCCCAAAACATGTCTTTCTGGCAACTCCTTCTCATTCTCTTCTCAAGAATGTCACTGTCTCCTTTCACTTCCTGATGATTTCCCCACAACCTACCACCAATGGGTCCACCCATTCATTCCTTCTTTATTGACGAACAAGCTCTGAAGACTTAAACACAGCACCTGTTCACAGAAAAGCTAGGGTCCCTTAACTAGGTAAAGTCTAAGGTCAACTCACAGATAAAAAACTATAGTGAAAATATAAATATAGCCAGCTCTGCAGCACTGCTGACTCTCACAGCAAAGCTAACGAGGTAGTTGAGGACAAGGCTTCTAGCCTGGGTCAACTTGGATTTGAGTTTCCTTTCTGCCATTTAATCATGATATGGCTTTAGGAATCTTAAGTCTCTGAAACTCATTTTTTTTTTTGGTTTGTTTCTAGAGTGGATATCAAAATAGCAGCATTAAAAAAATTAACATTTAAATTAAAAAATACAGCAACACTACATATATACATACATATGAAGAGAGAGAGACATTATAGTGTCCCTCACAGCAAGTCCTTGATATGTCTCATTTTGTTTTTCTCTTAATTAATTCAACTAATATTTTTTATTATATGCAAGTGTCTGTCGCTAGCAGTTGAGATAGAAAGTATGGCATGGTTGATGTTATAACGGAGGAGAAAGGTGTTGCAATGATGGTAGAGTCTCAGAAATCCTCCAAGATTCCAGGAGGGAGGAGGGTAGAGTAGGTAAGAGTGGAGACACCGGCATGAGAGGATGCTTGTCAGTGAGGGCTAAAGAGGAATGTTGTACACATAAAAGATATACTGAACATACGGATTTCAGGAGCTGCACGGTTTTTCAGACAGCACTGAGTCTCTTCCATCTTTTTGTGACCCAGATGTGAAGCGAGGCTTTATAGGATGTCCACTCTGGCTGTTGGAAAGTCCTGCTGGATAGTCTTTAGAGTGCTTCTGGGATGACACATCAATTCCACATCCTCCTGGAGTCCTTTGAGGGAGTGGTAGACTGGGAGGGGAAGAAGGAAGGACAAATGGAGATTAGAATCATAAGAGCTTCAGTGATAGCTCACCTTACTACAAGTTCCAATATCAAAGCAAGTCTTCTAATTTTCCCAGACACAGACAGGTAGCTCTGATGGTTCTGGAAGGTTCCCAGGGTACGCTGAAAAATAGATAGAGAATTTGCATAATTCCTGATAAATCTTCTTATATGTTAGGGGTACACATACCTGGGTTCCACTTCCAGATTGGCCTCTTATCGGCTGTGCAACCTTACACAAGTGTATTTAATTTCTTAAATACCCATTTTTCTCACTATAAAATGGAAATAATGAGAGAATACAATGGGTTTATAATTTTTGAGATGCACAAAAGACATGATACTTTTGATGTATTTTAGTGTCTGACCTTCAATAGATAGCAGCTATAGTAATTATTATTCATTTATTTATCTATTATTTGAAATGCCTATAGTCTGGTTCTATCAAGGAATCAGCCCATTTTAGAGATCAGGTCTATTAAGGATAAACAAACAGAAACTGCAAACTTTAACAAAGGAGAAGAAAAAAGGTTGGGACAGTTGCATTAGATGAGCTAGTCTAGTAGACTTGGTGAAGGGCCTTCATGCTAAGAGGAAGGGGTTAAACACTGGTGCCATTGGAGAGAATGGCACAACAAGGTTTGTGGGGAGAGGGGAGGGCATGCATTTAAACCAATAGACAGAGAAGATGCCTTTCACATTTCCTACCTTCTAAGTCTCTGCGGAATTGGAAGAATTAATGAACTAATATCTATAAAGTACTTGGAGGCTATCAAATAAAAGACCTATAGAAATCCCAAGTAGTAGTATCATGTTATTAAACATTTATTGAACATAGTACAGAATATATAGGAGCTATACTTTCTGCCCAGAGGGTTTAGAACCTAATTGCAATATTTTATTAATCATCTTGAGGGCAGAGGGAATTCTAAATAAACAATAAGTTTAACATGTCTCCAAAGAATTATAATAGATATTGCATCTGATCGCCATAATTTGCTCCCTGAATTTCTGGAATGTAATTTTATTGTCATTATACAATACAGTTATACTGATACTAATGATAATGATACAAATCAAATAAATTATATGCCAGACACTTTTCTAGGTACTCCGTGTATGTTATCTCCAATCCTGACAACAAATTCTGAAGAATGGGATTAATATCCTCATTATAAAAATGAGTAAATTGGGGCTTAGGGAAGTTATCCAAGATTATAGAGCTAGAAAATAATGTATTTGGCCCCATAAAACAGCAGAGACAAAGATATTCTAGCTTATAGATTATCTATCTTTTCCCCATAATCTTTTAAGATAGTTGAATAGTCTAGCTGTATACAAGCACTATAACTCTAGTATCTGTCTATTAAATTAATAACTAAAAGTTCTTAACATAGACTCTATAGATACTCTTTAAAGTGTTCATGGAATGCTGTAAAATTCTTTGCAAATTTGTATTTCTAATGTGTTCTACATTTTTCAGAGGAGTGGATTTAGAAACTTCATTAGATTATTAAAGGAGTTCATAGTCCAAATAAGATTAAAAACACTGAGCCCATCTTGGGCCATTTGTGTGTATTGGACAGGGTCCAGAAATATGCTTAGCATGAACCCCATCCTTAACTTCATATATGGCTCAGATATCAAGGGAGTCAGGGATCTACATGTGAATGACAGATTCAACGTTCTTGCAGCTTTCCCCAGTTGATGTTTGTACTTCCTGTTTTTCAGTCACCCCTTGTGAGCCAGGGATATTAACTATACTACCAAGGGTTGTACCAGTCTAGTCCCAGGCCCCTGTCAAATACCATCTCTTCTGTAATATATTCCTTAACTCTCACAGAAAAGTTAATTACTCCTGCATTTATGTGTATCTCAGTATAAACCGATATTCAAGACATTATATAGCATTGCAATTATGTATGTGTTTATCTCCTTCATCAGAGTCTGCATTTCTGTAGGGCAAGAGCAATATCATAATTCAGTTTTTTTCCTATCTATATCATGGGACCGAGAATATAATCAGTACTCAACTAAAACTTAATAAATAGACAGGTAGTTAGACAGATGAGATATACTGGCACATGAATATTCTTTTTATAGTATTGAAAACTAAGATATTGAGGGGCATGTATTAGGATATAAGAACCCACTAATTTTAGGCCAAGTTATACGCAGACTTATATTAGTAAAATTGGTTATGACCATGGGAAGAAGATGCCTATCACACATGAATTGATGCTTTCCTTTTACTAATGGTTATAGAAGAGTAATTCAATGTAATAGAATTTTGCAAAGGGCATAGCTTTTCCATTTAGGATAAAGTTAGGTGATTGGCTATAGTGTGCTATAAAACTTATTTCAGTTTGCTAGTTCTCTAAAAAAGACACACTCCAGTTGACTTTCCAGCTCCTGCTTTATGTAACTTGGCTTAATAGAGCAAAAACTTCTCATGATCACAAAAGCCTAATATTAGCACCTCAGTAACGTATTTAAGTTGCCACCTACCCATATAGGCTACCAATCCTTGGAGGAGCCTAATAGGACAGGAGAATTCCTGCTATTTTAGAGTGCCATTGACAGTGAAGAGGATAATAATCTTAAGCAATCTATCAGGCTTACATTTAGTGAAAATTCATAGCTTGTTAGCCTGGCTAATCTTTGAGTTACCTGTGTTTGTACAGAAAATCCTGTTATCTCTTATCCTATCTATTCCTGTGGTGATCAATGGGACTGTATTCACGGCAGAAACCAGTCCTGATGATGTCATCCTCATCACCATGGGAACACTGTCTTTTTGCAAAGATGAGAGTTAAGTCCATCCTAACAAAAGTCCAAGGACTCTCTTGAAATATGATGAGAATTTTCCAGTGGGATTTAGCTATAATCCATGAGGGGTGACATGAAAGAATAAGCATTTATGAATTTTACTGAAAGCCCATGAATTCTAAGACTTAAAAAAGAAAATCTTATCTTCAAATAATAAAGAGATAAAAAGAATCCACTTTTACAGAGGCAGTTAGGTGTTTACCCAATAGAACAATCTGTGTGTTTTATGCTTTCCTCAGGTGTACCAGAATAGCCTTCCAACCCTCCAATCTGCACTGCTGCCTGGCATCTCAGGAGAACCTGGTCCTAGAACAGAGAAATGTTTTCTGGACTATTTTGGTATAAATCTCTTATTTCTTCAGGCTGTAAAACAGGGTTGTACATTTACTACTCTTTGGTAAAGCATACTGACTTCATGAATTTGTGGCTTATTTTTTTCTCATTTGTTCAGTGGTGGCTATAGTAAGAAAGTTCTGAGATTTTTGCCCAGGCAAAAAAAAATAAAAATAAAATAAAATAAAAAATTATAGTGGCATGAAAGATAACGCTTTGGTTTCTGAACGGACATGTTATATATTCCTTGGATACAGTATCCTCTAGAGTAGGAGGCCCCAAATTCCGGGCCGTGGACTGGTACTGGTCTGTGGCCTGTTAGGAACTGGGCCACACAGCAGGAGGTAAGTGACAGGCGAGCCAGTGAAGCTTCATCTGTATTGACAGCCGTTCCCCATCAGTCACATTACTTCCTGAGCTCCACTTCCTGTCATATCAGCGGTGGCATTAGAGTCTCACAGGACTGTGAACCCTATTGCGAACTGTTTATGTGAGGGATCTAGATGGAGTGCTCCTTATGAGAATCTAATGCCTGAGGATCTGTCACTGTCTCCCATCACCCCCAGATGGGATCATCTAGTTGCAGGAAAACAAGCTCAGGGCTCCCACTGATTCTACATTATGGTGAGTTGTATAATTATTTCATTATATATTGCAACGTAATCGTTATAGAAATAAAGTACACAATAAATGCAATGTCCTTGAATCATCCCAAAACCATCCCACCTCCTTCCCACTCCACCCCCGGTCCATGTAAAAATTGTCTTCCACAAAACCAGTCCCTGGTGCCAAAAAGGTTGGGAACTGCTGCTCTAGAGGAAACCTTGTCTGTGGCAACATGGAGGTCACAGAGAAATATTTTGTTTTATACTTTATTCTGTCACTGAAGTTTCACATTCATGAGGAGTCTATTTGCATCTTCCATAATGTCAGAAGTCGTGGATAAGTCTACGAGAAGCTGAGGATATGGGCATGACCTCTGTGTTGCATCCTTCAAACTTTCTGGCTGGTGGTTTCAACAGCCAGTGGGGCCCTAACAAAGTAGGCAGAGTCCTGTCCTTTGATGCTTGGAACCAATCACTCTGCTGTGGAAGTTGAGGAAAGGGGGACATAAGTACTAAATCCATGACTTCTGGGGTCATAAATCCCTGACTCTGAGATGCAAATATAAGAACAATTTGACTCTTCAGGAGTTAAAGGCACTTCTAAAGTGCAAGACATCGTTTCCTCTTACATCTGAAACCCCAGTGTCCCCCAGACTCAGGCTTAGAGAAGCACAGTAGCTTACTTAAAATCCCAGAATTGATGGATGATAGAACTGGATTTGAAGCTGTACTCTGAGATCCATGCAAAAAAAATTTGAGTCCTGTTTAGTAAAAAGATTTAAAGCTGTTAAAGCTGTTCTTGTATTTTATCCAGACACCATTCTAGTCTGTGAGTTGCTTACCCCATGTGCCTTATTCCCCACCTCACCACGTTATACTTTCATCTTCACAAAAGACACTGCAGTATCAATGACGCAAAAGTTCATCTATTATTTTTCCAACATTAATAAGAGACAGGACAGATCAGCAAAGTTACACAGCAGAGAAAACCTGAACTTTTACTTAGCTTCAGCATTGAATGCAGTGTAATTTTTGAAACTGATTAACTTTGGAAAATTTTGCACTTACTTGGAGATTATAGGAAATTGAATTAAGAGGCTCTTTGACTCTCTGCTACCTGGGATATAGATCAGGGCTCAGACTGGCTGCTGCCTTATGTTGGCAAAGTAATTTAGGCAATTCATCCACAGCCTGCCTTTTGATCTGTTAACATGGATGTAAGAACTCGTGATGGGTTTAGTCTTATTGATTGGGTGCTCGAGTGCTTGTGGGAACTAGGATGCTGTGATATCGCAGGCATAGTTCAACACGTGGCCCATAGTGTTGCTAATAAAGAACGCTTCTAAAATGCAAAGCTGATTGTTACTCTCATTCCCCACTCCAACACTCTAGTAACTTTCTTTTCCATCAGAACAATACCAAGCTCCTTTTTCTGACATTCAGGTTAACCACAATCTGGCCCCACTTCACACCTATCAGCTACCCTTTCTACTACACAGACCAGCACCTGCTCCTTTGCAAATGCCAAATTCTTCATTTGGGACTTTATACTCCTCACTTCTCCAGGAACTTCAGGAAACCTTCTCCCTGTCTGCCTGAGTTTTGTAGGAACTTTTTCTTTACTAACATAGCATCTTATATATGGTATTCAGCACACTGTATTGTCATCAGTGGTTCTCTTGTACATACCACTATAATTCCAAGACTCTGGGAGCACGCACTCTCCTACCTAATCATATATTTATTCCAAGTATTTACCTTGGTATATTTAGTAAACTAGTAAATGAATACTCAGGGTTCATACTTCAAGAAGACACTGGGGATACAAAATATACAACGGGACTTGCTTATCACAATTGTATAATTTTTTAATCTCAACTTTTGAAACCTAAGTAACTTATGTGCCAGGAAAAAACATGCACATTTGCTCTGGGCATATTCTATGACTTTACATTTGTAAACTGGCATTTGTGGTTCAGTTTCAGGTACCAACTGAATCCCCAGGTTCTGAGCTACAGCAAGGCTGAAGGTGAATTTTTTTTAAAAAGGCAGCTGAGTATAGGCTCTAGAAGCAAACATGTAAAATTCAGAAGGGTTGAACTGGTGAGCTGATTGGTGGGAAGTGATGGCCATGTCCAGAAACCAGTTAAATGTCAGTACCAGCATGTCGTAAATAAAAGAAACAGCCACACTATTTATCTGGAAAATCTCCACAGAGATAGAAACTGGGCAGACTGTAGAAATGTTCAAAATAGCCATAGACCTTTAAGGTCTACTTTTCACCTCCAATAATGCATTGATTTATTTTTCCTCGCATATCAGTTCCTTCCATAGATTTTATTATGTCTTTCAGGGTGCCACTAACTTCCCAATAACCTAAAAACATGACACTTAAAGATGTGGGTGATTTCTTAAGGAGGGAAGAAGGAAGAAAAAAGTTATGGTTGGTATATGGTTGTTTACATAACTGGCTACAGGGAAGTTGCTTCTTTGCTCAGAACCAGAGGTGGTGCCTCACAGAAGCATCGTTTCTTTGGATGAAAAAGATATATAGAGAAGGTGTGGTGCCCCTTGGAGATGCATCAGCAATCTGAGAGAAATAAGTACAAGGAAATAAGTACAAGGGGGGATATTAAGAATCTTAAAAAAAAAAGAAACAAGATAAGCAAAGCCATATTTTATCTCTCTCCACACCACATGCATCATCTATTAAATTAGCTGCACTTGAGGATATGGTTAGACAAAAGCAGTCTATCCACAAAATACCTTGGAATGGAGCAGAAAAAGCAAAACAAATGAAAACATTAAATTAACTTCATACAAAGTGACTCTAAAAAAATAAAGACATAAAATAGGAGTAAAAGCATTTAACCTCTGGTTTCTGGTCTGGCATGTAAAGAGGTTAGAAATTACTGTTCCATTCTAACACCATGTAAAAGTCTGAACAAACTGAAAAGAAATAAGCAACTGTGCGTAGATCCATCACAGGGCAAACTGCTGCTCCTAAATTGGCAAGATCAACAGACAAATACAGAGAAGCACAACTTACTGGAGCAAAAACCCCGTAGGGGAAACCACCATGGGAATCAGTGCCAAGGTAGGAAAAATCTAAACTGTAATTGACAAATTGCTTGAGGGTTAGTGTGGACACGTCTGAGAGATTAAAAATTTTAGCTTCTTATTAAATCCTGCCCTCAAGAGAAACTTTTTTATTTATTATTATTATTATTTTGAGATAGGGGGTCTCACCATGTTGCCCAGGCTGGTCTCAAATTCCTAGGCTCAAGCAATCCTCCTGCCTCATCCTCTTGAGTAGCTGTAATTACAGACACGTTACTATGTTTAGGGGAAACAATTTAATCATGCCCTAACCTGCCAGTGTTTTTTCAAAGCCTGACTAACCTAGGGGAAGGAGAATGCCCAATTCCAGCTCCGTCTAGCCATCCTGCCTGACTTAACATGGCAGGAGGAACTGAGAAGCACTGGCAAAATTCACAGTCCAAGGGCAGAGGCCCATCAAAAGACTAATACCTAATCATAGAGCTATCAAACCCTTCCCCTCCCCCTGCATCTTACCATATTACTAAGGCCTATTTACGACCTAGGACATCATGTCCACCTTTTAACAACAGCAACAACAAAATTACAAAGCACACTAACAAGCAAAAACAGTTTGGAGGACAGAACATGCATCAGGACCAGAGTCAAATATAGCAAGACTTGGAAGGATCAGACCAGGAATTAAAAAGCATATAACCTGAGGATTTTAATGAACAAATGCAGACAACATGCAAGAACAGATGAATACCATAAAAGGAGAAATGCAAATTATAAAAAAAAATAAAAAAGAAATGCTAGAAATCAAAAAACCTTAATGGAAATAAATAATGCCTTTTGTGGGCTCATTAGTAGACTGGACACAGAAAAGAATCTCTGAGTTTGAAGATACCTCAATAGAAACTTCCAAAATTGAAGAGAAAAGACAAAATACTAAAAAAGAATTTCCAAGAACCATGGGACAACTACAAAAGGTACAATATATGCCTCGTGAGAACACAAGGCGGGGGAGAGAGAGACAGAGAGAGAGAGAGCACACATATACACACACAGAGAGAGATGAATCTAAAAAAATTAAAACAGTAATGACTGAGAACTTCCTTAAATTATTATGACACAAAACTACAGATCCAGAATGTGCAGAAAACACCAAGCAGAATAAATGCTGAAAAACCTACACCTAGGAATACCAGATTCAAACTGCAGAAAATCAAATACATAGAAAAATATCTTCAAAGAACCTGGGTGGGTAGAAGGCCAGGGAGAACCTCTACCTACAAAGAACAAATATAAAAATTACATCTGACTTCAGAAGCCATGCAAGAAAAAAGAGAGTGGAATAAAATACTTAAGGTGTTGAGAGAAAACAACAACAACAAAGAAACAAACAAACAAAAATCTCAACCAACTTAGAATTCTGTGCCCTATAAAATTATTCCTCAATAGTGAAGGAGGAAAAAAATACTTTATCAGGCAAACAAACATTGAGGAAATTTGTCAGTAGGCCTGTCTTGCAAGAAATGTTAAAAGAAGATCTTTACAGAGAAGAAAAATAACGTAGGTTGGAAACTCAAAACTACATAAAGAAGGGATAAAAGAGGCATACCTCAGAATGAATACATGAAGGCAAAATAAAGACTTTTATTCTTCTTATTCTTAGTTGATCTAACAGATAGCTTGTTTGTTTAAATAATGATAGCAACAAAGTATTTGTGTACATATGCACATACTTATGGACACTTACAGATACTTATATATAAGTGAAATGAATAACAGCAATGATAAAACAAACAGGAAAGAAGAATTAGAAAAATTTTGTTATTATGAAGTACTTGTGGTGCCTCTGAACTGGAATAGTGTTATTTGAAAGTAGACTTGGATCCATTGTAATATATATGACAAACTCCATGCAACTATTTTAAAAAGTGAAAAAGAGACATATAATTGACTAAGAAAGGGGAGATAATGAAATTCTATGAAATGATCAGTTAAAACCACAACAGGCAGAAAAAGTATGGAAGACAAAAATAAGAACAAAGAGAAAAGGCAACAAAGAGGAAACAGTCACAAACATGGTAGATATTAATCCAACTATATTGACTTTAAATGTTAATGGCCTAAGTATGCCAGTTAAAAGACAGAGATTGTCAGAGTGGATCAAAAACAAAACCCATGCATATGTTGTCTTAAGAAATCACTTTAAATATAAAGGCACACATATACTAAAAATATAGGGGTGAGACAAGATATATCAAGCTAATGCCAGTCAAAAGAAAGCAGGAGTAGCTATATTAATTTCAGACAGAGCAGCCTTGCAAGAAGACATAATAATCCTTAATGTGTATGTGCCTAACAATAGAACATCCAAATGTGTGAGTCAAAAACTGATAAAGTTACAAAAAGAAATAGATTAATTCACTATTACTATTGAAGACTTTAACACTCCAGCAGGCAAGAAATCAGTAAGGACATGGATGGACTCAAAATCATCAACTGGAAATAACTGACATCTATAGATTATTTTGTCTAACAACAGCTGATTATGTATTCTTCTCAATCTCCCATAGAATGTTTTTCAAGATAGATCACATTCTGGACCATAAAACACATCTTAACAAATTAAAAAGAAGATATATCATATAGGATCTGCTTTTAGACCACAATGGAATTAAACTAGAAATCGTTATCAAAAAATAGTGCGAAAATCCCAAAATACATGGAGCTTAAACATCATGCTTCTAAATAACAACTGAAAATCTGAAGAAAAAATTTAAAATTGAAATCTTAAAAATGAAAATCTTAAGAAAAAATTTAAAAATGTTTTGAACTAAATAAAAATTAAAATATAAATTGTCAAAATTTGTGAGATACAGCAAAACTAGTGCTTGGAGAAAAATGTTTATCAGTGGATGTATATACATATTTAAAAGAGAATGGTCTAAATTCAATCTTCTAAGTTGATATTTTAGGAATCTAAAAACAAGAACAATTTAAATCTGAAATAAGTAGAGAAAAGACATAACAAACAGTAGTATAGAAATCAATGAAACTGAAAACAGGAAATCAATAGAGAAAAATCTACAAACCAAAAGCTGATTAGTTGAAAAATCAATTCAATTTAATTTAAGCTTTTAGACCAGGCTAAACAAAATCTTTAAAATTACTAATATTAGAAATGAAAGAGCGGATATCATTGCAAATCCCATGGACATTAAAGGATAATAAAGGAATTTTATGAAAAACTCTATGCCTACAAATTTTATAACCTAGATACAATTATACAATTCCTTGAAAGACATAATCTGCCTAAATATATATTTTTAAAAAACACTCTGAATAAGCCTATATTTATTAAGAAAATTGAATCATAAATCAATAAACTCTCAAAACAGAAAGTAGCAGGTACAGATGGGTTCACTGGCGAATTCTAGAAAATATTTAGGAAAGAAATTCTACCATCTATTTACAATCACTTCAAGAAGATAGAGCAGAGGAACACTTCCTAACTCATTTGATTATGCTAGCATTTCCCTAATTTGAAAACTAGACAAATCATTACAAGAAGAGAAAAATACAGACAAATATCTCTCACTGACATAGATGTATAAATCCATATCAAACTAATAATAAATCAAATCCAATGATGTACAAATAGAAGAATTCCATACCATGATCCAGCTGAATTTATTTCAGGTATTCAAGGCTGGCTCAACATTTGAACACCAATTAATGTAAATCATCACTTCTCCAGGCTAAAGAAGAAAAATTATATGATCTTAGCAATAGATGCAGAAAATAATTGACAAAATCCAACACTTATTTATGATAAAAATTCTCAGTAAACAAGGAAAAGAGGGGCATGCTCTCTACTTGGTAAATAACATCTACAAAAAACTTACAGCTGACACTGTACTTAATGGTGAAAAAGAAGATGCTTTCCAGGTAGTATGAGGAACAAGGAAGTCAAGGATGTCTCCTCTCATCACTGATTTTAATATTGCTCTGGAAGTCCTTGATAATTCAATCAGATGAGAAGAAGAAATAAAATGTACGCAGTTTGGGAATAAAGAAATGAAACTATCTTTCTTCACAGATGATATAATTGTATATACAGAAAATCCAAAGGAATTGACAAAAAAACTCCTGAAACCAATAAACAATTCTAGCAAGGTTGAAGGATACAAGGCTAGTATACAAAATCAATCATTTTCCTATATACCAGTAATAAATAAGCAAAACATGAAAAATTAAAAAGACATTACCATTTACACTACCACTCAAAAAATAAAGTACTTAGGAATATATGTCACAAAACACACAATAATCTATTTCAGAGAAAACGACAAGATGCTGATGATAAAAAATAAAAAAATATATATATGGAGAGATATTCTATATTCTTGGTTAGGAATCAATATCATCCAGATGATTGTTCTTCCTAAATTGATCTATAGAGTCAATGCAATCCCAATAAAATCTTAGCAAATTATTTGGAAGATACTGATGAAGTGATTCTGAAATTGATATGAAGATGCCAAAGACTCAGAATAGTAAACTCCATTTTGAAAAAACACCAAGTCAAAGGACTGACATTGAATGACTTCAAGGCTTACTCTCAAGCTACAGTAGTCAAGACAGTTTAGTATTTGCAAAAGATTAGATAAATAGCTCAATGGAACAGAGTGGATAGCTCATAAACAGACCACATAAATACAGTCAATTCATCTTTGACAAAGAAGCAAAGTCAATACAATGGAGTAACTGGACACCTACATAAAAATAAAATAAAACTAGACACAAACCTTACACCCTTCATGATCTACTCTAAAACTCCTAGAATATAACATCACACAATACCTAGATGATCTTGGATGTGGTGATGATGTTTTATGTACAAGACTAAAGGCATAATCCATGAAAGAAATAATTATATACTGAAGTTTATTACAATTAAAACTTCTGCTCTGCAAATGACAATGTGGAATGACAAGACAAGCCACAGACTGAGCAAAGATATTTGCAAAAGATTCATCTAAAAAAACAGAGTTTCTAAAATATACAAAGAATATTTAAAACTCAACAATAAGAAAATGAACAACCTGATTAGTAAACGAGCAAAAGATCTTAACAGATGTCTTATCAAAAAAGATATATAGATGGAAATTAAGCATATAATATGTTTATCATCATATGTGATTAGAGATTTTGAGAAGTTCAAGACGTCAGTGAGGAAGTAACTGCAAATGTGGTGGAAATAACAAGAGAACTAGACTTAGAAGTGGAGCCCAGGGATATGACTGAATTGATGCAATCTCATGACAAAGCTTTAATGGATGTGAAGTTGCTTCTTAAGAATGAGCAAAGAAAGTGGTTTCTTGAGATAGCACCTACTCCTGATGAAGATGTTGTGAACATTGTTAAAATGGCAGCAAAACATTTAGAATATACCATAAACTTAGGCGATTGAAGCAGCAGTAAATTTTGAGAGGACTGACTCCGATCTCGAAAGAAGTTCTATTGTGGGAAAAATGTTACCAAACAGGACTGCATGCTGTAGCAAACCCTTTCACGAAAGGAAGATCCAATTGCTGCCATCAACTTCATTGTTGTCTCATTTTCAGAAATTGCCACAGACACCCCAAACTTCAGCCACCCTCACCCTGATTGGTCCCCAGTCATTAAGATTGAGGCAAGATCCTCTGCCAGCAAAAGGATGACCACTGCTGAAGTCTCAGATGATCATTCGCATTTTTTAAGCAACAAAGTATTTTACATTAAGGTATGTACATTGTTCTTTAGACATAATGCTATTGCAACTTAATAGACTACAGTATAATGTAAACATAACTTTTATTTGCATCGGGAAACCAAGAAATCCTGTGGCTCAATTTATTGTGATGTTTGCTTTATCGCAGTGGTCTCAAACTGAACCTGCAATACCTCCAAGGTATGCATGTATATATACACACCATCATATTATATGCTGAGACTTAAGGTGCAATAAGGAATGGACTAGTAATATGTAAATGTTGTATTTTCTGAAAAAAGATAAAATCATATAACTGGAAACTACTAGAAAAAAGGACAAAATAGAATAATAGTGACTGTTGTGTAGTTTACATGTGAGAGTCTAAAACTACTGACACTAAATAGTAAAAAATTAAAATCAAACTGTAAAATATTGAATAAGAAAAAAATATTAGATATATGATTTAAAAAGAATACAAAGGTCATTCCCAAGAAAAATACAAATTTTTCTAAATTCCAAAATATACTTTTAAAAATAGCAGGAAGACATACTTAATAGAGAAAAACATTGTACATATAATATAAGCAGTAATCATATAAGTTATAATGCAGTGTTAAGGTCAAACATAACAATCATATGTTAAAGAAGAATAGTTTTGGCTCGCCTACTTATATAAAGTAGGTTTTCAAATTGGATAATAAAGTTAAACTCAATTATTCTGTACATAGGAGATATATTTAAACCATAAATATCTAAAATAAATAACATAACCACATTGAAAGGTCGGGAAAAAAGAACTAAACCAACCAATTTTTATCACAGAATTTTTACTATATGTTCTTAGTACTGGAGGAAATAGAAGTACAAACACATCTTGAACTTTTTGTAGGTTAAATATTTTTGTTGGTTGGATGTAGCAACTATGAAAACTATTTTGTGTATATTTTAGAATTAAACAGATGAGTGGCTGTGTGTTAATACTGTTGGAATCCAGAGTTCTTACTGTGGAAGAAATATGCAAATATGCAAATATGGAAGGTGGGAAGGGAAGGAGTTGTGGGGTTGAACTAGCAATGGAAGTGGTGATGTGCTGGGGGCCCTGGGGCTCTGGTTTTAAGAAATTTTGCTTGGTTGAGGATACATTTCAGTGTATTCCATGGTAAAATCTTAAGTATATTTGTGCACTCGGTGCCTAAATATTCCAATTTTTCTTTATTACTAAGACATACTTGGGATGACCATATGCTTCTCTTCCAATATGGACATTTTTCAGAGTGAAAGTGCTATTATTATAATAATAGCTACCCTGGGTCTGCCCCAGGCAACCTGGGATTTGCGACCATCCTGCATATATTCCTCAGGCTGCATGTGGTCCATTTGGTTTCTTTATCCCCATTTAACAGCTTTCACCTTGATAAATACATGGGTAGTAAGGAAAGACAATCCTGAACTAGACCCATCATATACACTGGGCCAGCAATTATGGGAGGCTTAAGCTATCCTGGAACTTACATATTTGGATTGGTTAAAATCTAATGCCCGTGATTAACTCATCAGAGACTGGTTTTCCGCCTTTGTAAAATGTGGGGAATAATAATTAGCTCTAGATTTCAACAAGATAATATAAATTACCTGGAATAGTTAATTGCTCTCAATAATTGCTTTTGTTATTTTTATTGTTTTTACTTTTGTTGTTATTATTTTTTTCCTTAACATCAACTTCAAAGGTTAGCTTAAAAACACAATCAAATTTTCATTAATAACCCATTACAGATCAGTCATCTATGAATTTATTTAAACCCCTTTAGGAACATTAATTCCTGTTTTACTTCTTAATGAATTCCATAAACTTTATTACCTGCTGTGTAACATGGCATTTCCTTTAAATTGCTTTAACTTAGCTTTTCCAAGCATTGATAGATTCCTTAGAGTTCTAAAATCCAAGTATTTTGTATATAAACCTCTTTTGATCTAATTTCCCTTTATGAAACTGTTACTGTTGCCAGTCATAGCCTTTCATATTCATCGTAATTCTAGACCAAACGATTTTACTAGTATTGTTCAAAATTACATTTGAATCCAGAAATCTGAAACTTAGCTCTAGCTTCATGAACAAGATGGAAGAAGCAGGTCCCTGAAGGACGGAGTCCACTCCTTGGTCTTTAAAACCCTTATGGTCTATATCACCATAGCCTTTAGAATAGAATTCTGAAGGTCCGGATGAACTTGGTCACTAACTCAATGGATTACATGAGAGAAAGTTATCCCTAACTAGGGATATTACTATATAAGTATCATGACACTACCACATCCATATAAATTCTCTGCCTCAAATCGAAGGGAGATTTCCCAGAGCCTTCCTTTCATTGCACCTACCTTTCTGATTTTAGTCTTGTTGAACTTCAAATAGAACATTGTTCCAAAGATTAGAACAGTAGAATCAGTAACATGCACTTATTGAGTGTGTTTTAGGATTCAGTGCAGCGTTGTCTCTTTGTGAGAGAGACTCAAGAGAAATATGAAGTATGATGTTTGTCTTGGTGGACCAAAAGTCTAACTGGGTAGACTAGATAAAGACACATAAAAGCTAGAAAACAAGACAGTACAGGTTACCTGTGCTGTACAAGTTTAGAAAGAAAATTAGTATGAGGAAGAAACTGATGGACCTCACTACTATATCCTGGGCAAGGGGAGGAATAATACAGGAGAAATCATATAGGAGAAACAATACACATCTATAGATAGATAATGTACACACGCATATATGCGCATGTCTATAATTGTTTTATCAAATATAAATGTATCTATTACTTTATAAAGATTTTTATGCATATGGCTGAAAATCATAGAATCAAAAATTTATAATTTAAAAAGCAGTTCCTGGCCCCACCCCTCCTCAGCACCAATTCCCAGATGTGAATCATTTTCAATAGTTAGAGATTCCCCCCCCAATATTAGCCTCAATATTTCAAAAACATTTAAACATTTCTAATCTCTATTCTTTTAATTTTTCTATAGTTTCTATCAACTTTTTACTTTGTAAAAGGTTAACTTCAATTTTCACAACTCTAAATACATACGTTCTCTCACATAAAAACATACACTCTTACACATATACTCTCAAAAACTTTACCTTCTCACATCTTCCGAATATAGCTATGCTATAACTTTTATTTAAAACACATCGCTCTTTAGGCATTACTTACTGCTGAGCCACATTGTTTTAAATTTAACTTTCCTGTTGGAAATGTTGGTTTACATCTTCTTTCCTGCGCCTTCTTTTTATGTTCCTTGGTGTTGATGACAGAATCAATCTTCTCCCTCTCTTCCTCTCACTTCCTTAGTTTTCCAGGGACCTAATATCCATTTATATCCCAACATTACGTCAGCAGTATAAATATTTTCTCAGAATTGCCCATCTTTATTTGTGGGCGCCCTCTGTCTTCTCTAGTTCAGCCTGGTACTTGCCGGCTTACTCTGCGCCGGCTGTCCCCCCATTGCCTTTGTCATCCATCATCCAGGAGTTCCCCACACCTCTCTCCTGTACTGGATTCCTCACTTTTTGGATATCATCTCTTATTGGTTGTTGATTTGCTTCTTCATTGTACTAAAGCATGTCCTTCAGTAACCTCCTTAGAAAGAATACTTGGAGGCAAACTTTTGAGTACTCACACATCTAAAAACATCTTTATCTTCGCCTCATATTTATTTCATAGTTTAGCTGAAGGGAATTCTAGGTTGAAAATTCTATTTTCTCAGAATTTTGAAGACATTGATACATTCTTTTCTGTCTTCTAATATTGATGTCGAGAATATGATTCCTGATTGTCTACCTGTGACATTTTTTTCTATCTAGAAATTTTTAGAATCTTGTCCCCAAGGATTTTGAAACAATATACTTTTACATGGCTCTTTTATTTTTTCAGTCATTATTTTGAGTATATGTTGAGCCTATTTAATCAAGAAACTCATGTTCTTTGTTTCTGGAGATTTTACTTTAATATTTTTGTTATTATTCATTTATTTTATAGGTTCTTACTCTGTTTTTCTGTCCTTTCTTTTGCTACTTATATCAGAATAAAACGTTAGTCGGATATAGACGAACTGCATTTTCTAATCATTTCTCTTATTTTCTTAACTTTATTTTATTTTACTCTTTTTTGTTTTCTGGGATATTTCTTTAGATTTAACCTCCAATCCTGAACTGAATTTTTAATATCTGCATTCACATTTTTAATTTTAAGAGCTTCCTAGTTCTCTGAATATTTTTTCCACCTCATTTTCTTCTTATTTCAATGATCAATAAATTAAATCTTGTCCCTTTGAAGACTGTACATTTTTAAAGTTTTCTTCTGATCATTATATTGCTTTTCTGTCCTCCAGTTCCCTTTTTTAATATTTTTGTTTTTATCTTTGTTTTTTATATGAAAGATTTTCCTGAAATGTCTGGGATTTCTTAGTTGACCATTCACATTTGAAATGTGACTGACTAAACATCTCTTGCAAGTCTGTACCCCTAGAGAAGCTTCCGGGCTGGCAGGTTTTCCTGACTGGGGTCATTGTGTGACCCCTTCCCATTAGTCTGTGCAGGCCTCAGTTCAGTTTCTCAGAAAGAAATCTCTATTCTAGATCTCCAAACCTCTAATCAAGAAACAGGAGTTTCTTGGTTAAAGGGGTTCAACATACGCCCCAGATAATTTCAAGCATTACAAGCCTGGCTTTCAGCCTTTTGAGAGCCAAGAGGGCAGGAGAGCAGATGCAGCAGGGAGCAGTAGCAGGCTCACAGTCCTCCCTTTCCAGGAAGTCAACTCTGTGCCCAGGAAGCAGTCCCTTGGGTGTGATGGTTCTATGTCCAGAAAGTTTCTACTTCATCTCTTCTAGGAGTACATTTCTAGTCTTCTGTCTGGAAGAGGAGAGATAGTTTCCTCTTGGTTCTGGGTGGGAGAGAGGATCTGGAGTAAGGCTGCCAGGAAAAAGTACAGGACACAGTGAAATTTCCCTTTTTATTTTTTTCTTTTTGAGATGGAGTTTCGCTCTGTCGCCCAGGCTGGAGTGCAGTGGCGTGATCTCGGCTCACTGTAATCTCTGCCTCTGCCTCCCAGGTTCAAGTGATTCTCCTGCCTCAGTCTCCTGAGTAGCTGGGATTACAGGCACATGCCACCATCTCTAGCTAATTTTTTGTATTTTTAGTAGAGATGAGGGTTCACCATGTTGGTCAGGCTGGTCTCGAACTCCTGACTTCAGGTCATCTGCCCGCCTCGGCCTCCCAAAGTGCTGGGATTACAGGCGTGAGCCATTGAGCCTGGCCTGAAATTTCACTTTAAGGAAAACAATGAACATTTTTGTTTGTTTGTTTTTGTATAAGTATGACCCAAATTAAAATACATATTTTACATTCAATTTTATTTTGATTTTTTTCAACTTTTATTTTAGTTTCTGGGGGTATATGCGCAGGTTTGCTGCATGAGTATATTGCATGATGCTGAGGTTTGGAATACGAAAGCATGAAGTGAGCATAGTACTCAATAGGCAGCTTTTCATTCCTTACCCCACTCTCTTCCCCTCCCTTTTGTCTCTGCAGTGTCTATTGTTCCCATCTTTATGACATGCAATTTTAATTGGGCATCTGCATTTTTTTATTTCAATAGGTTTTTGTGGAACAGGTGGTGTTTGGTTACATGCATACGTTCCTTAGTGGTGATTTCTGAGATGTTGGTGCACCCATTACCAGAGCAGTATACACTGTACCCAGTGTGTAGACTTTTATCCCTCACTCCCCTCCCACCCATTCCCCCAAGTCTGTATTTTTGTTTGCTAAACCTGGCAACCTCAATCTGGAATGACTTTGGACTTTTCACTACTATTGTTCCTTTTAGGCCAATCTGCACCTCTACCTTCCAAGGTATCTGGCTGGAATCATTAATTTTTCAAGTTTCTGGAGTTCTGTGGTAAAAGACTGCATCTGGCCATTCTTGCCACCCGCCAACATAGGTTTCAGTTTTCTCTTAATAGTCAGCTAACGTTTCTAGTTTGCTTCTGGAGTTTCAGGTAGTGTTACTAATTCCTCTTAGTTCCTCTGTACTTGAGGGTTCATACTTTAAAAACAAACAAACATTCAAACAAACAAACTCTTTGCTCACATTTTGGTGGGATCTCCAGTGTTCTTCAATTCACTATGTTTAGTCAAGAATATTCAATTATATTATTTTTAAATGTGTGAGTAACAAGTCGTAATGAAGATCGTTTGCTGTCTGGTTAAACAAAGCAGTTTCACCACATGCATTTATCTTCCCCTTCTTCCCTTTCTCCCTAAACCCCACTCCACAATGCCAACATTTTCTTAAGGGTAACAATTATAGGAGAACAAGTTTCAACTAGTTTTTTGGAAGACAGAACAAATGAACTGACTGTCAAGGACTGAGAGGACAGAGGGAGCTCCAGCTTAGCACCCGTACATGGTGAATACTGTCAAAGAACAGTCCATTTGCCCGCCCCACCCTAACTCTGCTTGTCCAATAGAAACACCAGGTGTCTTGGCAGTGGGAGATGATACGCCGAACTGACAAGAGGCTCCCTAGTTTAAGGTCCTTGTACTGGAAAGCCCCTCACAGACCTTCCCATGTGCTGGGTGTCCAGACGATGCTCCCTTCACCCCACCCCACCCTGACGCAGGAATGATTATTCTCTGGAGATATAGAAATGGAAATGGAAAGGGCTTATCATGTGCATCAACACAGAAGACAGCATGAATGAGGCATGAGGCCCAAAGTAGGGAAATGGTTTGAGAAATACCTACAGAGAGAACCTCAGGGCCCTTCCCTGATCTGGCTTCCAGAATTCTGCCTGGCATATATCTTCCCATCTCATCCGCATCCCTCATATAAGGGATTAGGAGATTTCCTGGAGACGTAACAGCCCAGAGCAAAGATCTTCCTGCATGTACTGATAGTGACAGGTCTTCGAATAAAAAGGACAATTATTATTCAATGTATTTTAGTGCCCCCAGAACTCAAGAGGCCCACACGTATCTACGCAGAAACTCACAGTCTGCCTTTTGTGGCCTTGCTCTTTAATATGAACAGACTTTTATGTGAACAAACATGCATTACCAGACTTCAGAACTTTGAAGAAAATCTTTGACTCCAAGAAAAAGGGAGAAAAGGAACTAAGAGAAAAGTGAAACAATACAGAGAGCACATGCACACAAACCCCCTTCAAAACATCATGATTAATGTTTCCTGAGAACAAATCGAAGATATTGAATCCATCACAAAAAGCAGGGTGCTGTTAAATAAAATAATCAAACCAGAAAGAGAAGTGGTAAATATAACTAAAGTAAGAATAAAAGGTGGAAATATAAAATTAAGGAAATCTTCTAGAAAGTGAAACAAACTAAAAGAAGAATAGTAGAAAGATAATAAAAGTAAAGTAAGGATAAATGAGTCCAATATTCAACTAGGAGTCCAGGAAAAATAAAACACAGAGATAAAAATTACCGAAGAAATAATGTGAGAAAATTCTCAGAACGGAAGGATGCTTGTGAGTCTTCAGAGCTCCTGAGTGCTCAGCATAATAAATCATGCACACATGCACACACAGGCATGCACACACACGCACACATGTGCACACATATACACACATGCACACAAATGCACACACACATACACACACGCATGCACACATGCACACACATGTGCACACACAGGCACGCATATACATGGGGACATAAGCATATTATTTTGAAACTTCCAAACAATGGGGCAATAGGAGAGAAGAAAAATATGGAACATCACATCAAAGATCTTGGATAGAACAGTGACAGATATTGTCATCAGCTATCTGATTTGGGATGATAATAATGTCTTAAAATCCTGCAGGAAAATAATTCCCAATCTAGAAGTCTATATCCAGCCCAAACAGCTCTCGATGTTTAGAGAACTGATTCTCAAATCTTTCTATGTAACCAGTCACCTGTAGGTGGGGCTCCACACTCCGTGTCTCTTACAGACTCCCTGGTGATGCCAGTGCCACCTGCCAGTGACCTACGCTTTGAGTAGCAAGGTTTTAGGAGACGCCTGAAAAAACTAAGGGATTAAACCAGATAAGAAGAAGCCAAATAGTCTTGGAAACAGGTGAATAAACACCAAGGGAAAACTGAAGATTACGGATATGCAGAAAGACTAGAGCTATCAGTTCGGACTTCAAGAGATGGAGGGAGATGGATGTAGTTTTTCACAGAAAAACACCAAGAAACTGATATTTTCAGAGATGTGGAAAGGAAAGTATTTTCAAGGATTGGAGAGATATGGAGAAGCTAGAAAAACAGCCTCAGGTGAACAGAAAATACACACATTTAAAAAGGCATGGCAATAATTAATTCTAGGGAAAACAAAGCATTGTACAAGAAATCAAACATGCTCGTAGGACAACACGTGGCTCAGTATTAAACTGTGTGAGTCATTATTTCAATCCAAATTTCTGCTAGTTAACAGGAGGTTGGTAGGAACTGCAAAGTACATATTGGTGGGTAACTAGTATAAATGAAAATAAGTAGGGTCTATATAAAATTAGTAAAACATGAAACAGCAATGTAAGCACATTTGTTAAAAAATAGAGAATAACGAGCAAAAAAGAAGTGACTGATTCCTCTGAAAGAGGCTGTTTCTGGGGAGGAGAAGGAAATCGTGAAGGAGTAAGGCAAGGAGGGGCTGACTTGGGCATACACTTTCAGTATTATCTGACTTCAAATGTCCTATGTGTATGACTTTGATAAAAATTGAGCATGTGTAGATCTAGTGACGGTAGGAAAAATGTTATTTTTGTGTTCATCCCACTGGATTGCGGCATTGTAGCTAATTCCATCATTTGTTACTCTCTGAAGGTGCCTGAAGGCTTAGGGAACTAGACACTGAAAACTCAGTGCCCATTCATTGCTAAGTCTGATGAGTTTGTTCTTCGCGTTCCATTCATCTCCACCAGCAGGCAGACCTCTGGCCCCAAAGGCCCAGGCAAGGAGATCAAATCAGAAATGGTAACCTGATCTCACCCGTGTCCTTTATTCATTCTGACAAGCCACAGGAAAAGGTCACTTGGTACCTTTTAACAGGCCAGTAACTAGATCCAGGAGAGAGGATTTTTATCAGTGAGGAAAAAAATGCTGCTGTTCTGCAAAACTCCAAAAGTAAACAAAGACATTTTCTTTATAAACCATTTACAAAATGATATGGCAAGATTGGCGCAAAAGAGACTGTGCATTTTGCCAAGGAACTGAGCCTCTTTTGGGGATGCTTTCAGATTTCCTAGCCATAACCATTTCATGGCAAGTGCCACACAGCCATTCTCAGATATACACACTACATAAGGAAGAAATGCAGTGAAACAGATAATCCCAAATACTTCTTAACCTTCAAATAATCATTTAAAATTTCCTTTAAAATTCACTTATTTTTCCAAAAGATTTCCTTTCCTTTTTTTTTTTTCTTTTTTTGGCTGTACTAATCTTTGTTAGAATACCCTGAATTTATGCCTCCTTTATTGCTTGTGTAGCTAATACCATGGGAATATGTGCAGTTCAGAAGTCTGTTGAAAATGGGAAAGAAGGAAAACTAGCCTTGGCTTGATAATTTGCTATAGCTAATTCATAAGCCACACATGAATGTCCATTCATAAATTACCTCTGTCTCTGCAATGCAGAGAAGTCTGATTAGGATCAGACTTCAGGTGAATCAGTATTTCCAACGTTTTAGAATCCTCTATATTAATGAAATGTTCAAAAAAATCAACTGTCCTTTGAATTTATTCACCCCCTCCATCCTTTCATTCATTCATCTATTCCTTCATTTCTTCATGCATTCTACATTTATTTATTTATTCAACAAATACATAGTAAGCACTACTATATCCCAGGATCTATGCTGGCTACAGAGAAAATAAGGAGTAAGTCAGTCATGAATAAGCCTTTCCTTTATGAATGAAGCTCACAGGCTAGTCTAGAGCATTAAGCACAAGATTCATCTGGTGAGCTTATTAGAACGCATATTCCTAGGTTCCATCTCTGTAGGTTCTAGGCAGTAGATATGGGTTTGAACACAGAAATGCGTTCTAAGGGGAGACTGAGGAAAACAATCCCACAACCTCACTTTACAGCACTGGGAATAGAACGTCTCCGAATATCAGTGTAGACGAGGTCATGGGTTATGTGGCAGTTGATCTCAAGGACAGTCTTACAGACATACGACACCATTTGTACATATTTGTCCCACTGCTGCCATTCTCTTTACTGCTGGACTAGCTGAGGCCAGTGTTCTGGAGCAGTTGTTTAAGCTCTCATGGGTGCTCCACAAGCCCAAAGAGTGTGTTAAGAATGGTGCTACATAGACCACCATAAGCTACAGCTGCTGCTATACCATAGGGACAGCGGTTAGACTCTGCTAGCAGGGGCTGCCACTGCTGAGACTGCTGCGACTGCTGCTATATCAAAGCAATCTAACCAGATGGTAAATGGCAATACCATGTGAAGGCAGGGGTAACACTACCATTTGAAGTATACTTCCCATAGAGTTCCCTGTGGATCTCTGCAGAACAAATACCAGAAATGTATTGACTGAAGCAGAGGTTCTCAAACTTTAGCAGGGATCAGAATCACCTGGAGGGCTTGTTAAACTCAGATTTCAGGCCCACATCTCCCAAGTACTTGAGTCAGTAATTCTAGGGGTCACAGTGGGGGTTCTGAGAAGTGGTAGTTCCAACAAGTTCCCAGGTGATCCTTGTTGCTGGTCTGGATTAGGAAGTCACGCATGTTAACAGAGTAGGCTTCAAGGTGCTCCATCCCACGCGGCTCTTTGAAAAAGACCTGCCCAGATGCAAAAGACTGTAGACTCTGGAAGTGCCATTTGCAAAAATAAATAGTAAACAAATGAATAAATATGGTGTACCTTTTGCAAAAATGATACTACTTTCTTCAGGAAGAGAGGCTGAGGCAAAATTATAAAGCCCACATTCCCTGCATTTGCTGTTTCTTTTCCAGTATAGAACCCTGCAGGTTAGGAACTATTTATCACGATTTTGAGTAAAACCAATAGGTGCAGGTCTTTTTCTATACCTCAGCTGAATATGAAATTATACTTGGAATTAAACTATACTGCAAGTTTGATAAGATATGTCTTTTTACTTTCCTGTTGCTTTTTAGTTTTTAAAAGAGTAATAAAATAACCTTAATAATAAACCTAACCCAGACTCATTTTTAACAGACTAATTTTAATTAATTTCATTTATTAAAATTAATAAAAATAATTTTATTTCCTAATTATAAAAGTAGCAAATGCTTATTTTTGGAATATACAGAAAGTTATAAGTAAGGTATGTTTTCACTTAAATATTTGATATATCTGAGAAGAATGTTCCTGCATATGACATTATATCATAAGCATTTTCTCATAGCATTAAACTATTCCTTGGAGAAAGTAATCTATTCAGAAAGTGTGAGAAGAAA
The DNA here is from genome assembly GCF_002776525.5 of Piliocolobus tephrosceles. NCBI lineage: Eukaryota > Metazoa > Chordata > Mammalia > Primates > Cercopithecidae > Piliocolobus > Piliocolobus tephrosceles. The sequence goes on from NC_045446.1 coordinate 116,920,488, forward strand.
AATATGGCTGCCAAAAATATAGTTGTATCTGTGGAGAGGAGATGAGGTAAAGTTGTAGATAGAAGTTAGCTTTTATTGTTTAATCAAGTTCTACAACAAGACATTCAGAGATGGGAACAGAACACAAAGTGCAATTTCCAAAAGAACAGTTGTCCTAAGCTGTCATAGCAATGTAAACAAACAATTACTTTTCATCTACCTACAGTTCCTAGTTAAATTAATAAACAAATCTCCCTACTCTTAGTCTAACTTTTGCTGCTCTGTTAGTGTGTAAATATTACATAGCTACCTCTTTCTATCCTGAAGTTGTCTTTTCAACCATACATCTTTACCCAATAAATATATTTTTTTAACACCTTGTGAAACCACGAATCAAGCCATTATTTGAGCTAGTCAAATAAAATATTTCTCTTTAATTAATCAAGATACCCTTTGTTAGTGATTCTCAAATTTGGCTGCGCAGCAGAAACACTGGGGTGCTTTTAAAAAATTGCGAAAGCCAAGAACCCATCCCTCAGAGATTCTATTTTAAATAGTATGAGGGAGTGAGAATGAGAGATATCTGGACTAGCATCATAGGCCTCACCTGGGAATTCGTTTATAAATTTAAACTCTCAAGCTCCATTCTGGATCCAAACAATCTGAAACCCATGGTGGGACGCAGCCATCTGTGCTTTAACGAGCCCTAAAGGGGGTTGTTAAAACACAGATGGCTGCGTCCCACCCAAGGTTTCACGTGATTCAGATGCCCACTAACGTTTAAGAACTATGACCTTAGGCCATCAAAGCATTTAGATACATTTTTAAAAGGCCAAAGTATTTGTTTGACTTTACAAATTATCATTAACCACTTAACAGTTAAGAGCATTGACTCTGTGGCCAGATTCAGTGGCTCACACCTGTAATCTTAGCACTCTGGGAGGCTGGGGTAGGAGGTGGGATGATTTCTTGAGACCAGGAGTTCGAGGCCAGCCTGTGCAGCACAGTAAGTCCCCATCTCTACCAAAAAAAAAAAAAAATTAACTGGGCATGGTGGCGTGTGCTTGAGCCCACTGGGAGGCTGAGCATGCAGTGAGCTATGATCACACCACTGTACACGCCAGGCCTGGGTGACAGAGTGAGAACTTGTCTGAAAAAAAAAAGCATTGACTTTGCATGAGGCCTGGTACTGACTGACTGTTTTACATGACTTTATATTGATCCTTTCATCAATCCACCAAGGAGGTACTATTATTCCAGTGATTTCAATGAGAAAAGACACACAGAAGTAAAGTTATTTTCCAAGTGCCTACAGCTGCTAAGTGATGGATTTAGGATTTAGGATGTAAATATGAGTAGTGTAATTCTAAAAACTCAAGCTCTGAGCCTAACGATAGCATCACAAGGACTCTGAATATATGCCCCAATTTTGCCCACCTTCTGGCAATAGTTACCTGACCTCCACACTATCAAAACGTTCATTGTGGTTTCAATACATAACCCTTTGAAGTAACCATCTTCATCAGCAAACTTTAGAGGGCTCTCCAGTCAGGGTCTCCTTGCCATTTGGAGTGTCTTGGTCAGTGTAACAGGAAACCAGAGGTGTCTTTGTGAAAGGGGAAAACCACCTGAAGTTCTGATGGAATGACTTCCATCTAGACCATGCCTACCTTTGGCAGGGTCAAAAACACTCTGGAACTAGAGCCCTTTGCATTTCAGTCCTGTGTCACCTAAAGTTCTCATACAGACTTGACCTTGGTTTCTGGACTCGAACTTGGATCTCTGGCTCATGAGCCGGCACGGTGTTGTCCTAGATAGCTCTGAAGAGATCTGGGTAGTAATCCTTTTGATTCAATAAGTGGTATAATGTAGGGGAAAGTGCCTTGTAAGTAGTAAGCTCTGTATAACCGTAAGGCATTGCCGTAAAGAACAAAAGAACATGCACCACAAGGGAGAGACTTAAGCAATTAGGAAAGAAAAAGAGTTTGGCTTATTTAAAGACAGATTCTCTACAAAATAACTTCAGGTGATGAGACGGACGCTTTCCATCTCCTTTTTGGCAAGGCACAGGGCACGAGGGAAATCATTCTGTATCTTCGGGTCTCGGTTCAAGTTCTGTCCTTGATGTTAACATTTTTATAACTGGATTTGACAAGTCTTCTCTCTTTCTCTGATTTTCTGAGCTACCACTGCAGTAAAACATTGTTGTCCTATATCTACAATTTTCTCCCCAGAAAAATCCCTAAGTGGGCTTTTTTCCTCAATATCATTTCTTCCTTTTCTATGACCTAGAAGCACATTCTCCTCCTTACCGACTCAAGAGGCCCATCTCTCTGTCCTCTCATGGGCCTGTGAGTTGCTTCTGGTCCCCACTGGACTGTGTCCTGCTATGCTCTCGATTATTTAGACCTGGCTCACCTGGGGCTTTCAATGGGCCAGTGGTTTTCTTACTAGTGGGATACTTTGTGCTTAGCCCAGAGAATTGCTTTCCAACAATTCCTTCACAAACAAATCCTTAAAAATACAGTTGAAAAAAGGAAAAAATAGCTATGGTAATTCCAGAACATAAAAAGAAATGACTAATACAATTTAAAGCCAAATTGGGAAAATGATCCAGAAGTGTGTCCATCCAAAGATAATTCTGTGTTGCTGTCATCAGAATTCACCTCGAGCTTTATCTTAATTTTCCAACTAGGCTTGTTTTTTATTATTATTATTATTATTATAGCGGTCCAATCAATATCAGCCTTTTATTGTATCTCAGAGCCATGCTATAATAGATTACTGAAAAGAATCAAAGAATATTATTATCAGTCCAATACTTGTGTTAAATCCTTATAATAAGTAATACAGTCAAGAGAAATACCATGATAATTTCCACTCAAGGTGAAAAATGAAAAAATAAAACAAATTTTGCAAAACCATTCTGTTCTTTGAAGGTCAAGGCTAGGCAGATTGCATCCCATATCCTTCCAGGGTAAACGACCCTTGAACAGATACCTGGTTGCGTGAATGTCAAGCTGGCAAAGGGTTAGATCACTTGCTTATGGATGTAACACAATGAAATATAGAAGCTTGCTTTCTTTGAAACTGTAAACTTTAATTTCATAAATGGAAAACTTGCAAATTTCAATTATTCATGTGAAATAATTTGTCATTAAGCCATCTCCCAGGAGGAGCAAGAGATAGAATGGTCACAACCCTTTATCTAAGGGAGCTGCAAACTTGCACTGGAAAAGAAAAATCAGGCAGGCTAAACAGAGAAGGTGGGCAAAGTCTCTCTCTTCTTCTAATGTCTTTGCTTTTGATCCAATTCAGTTTGTGTTTTTAAAACAAAATCTACCCCTAGATTCCATCTCTGCTTTTATATGGCAGCAGAAAGAGAAGCAATCACTATGGACACTGAACATGTCATGTGCCAGCTGAAGAGAATTCTGACTTCTCAGGTAAGTGGATTAAAGACAGAACATGTTTTTGTTTCTGTTGCCCTTGTCGGCTTTTTACTCAGATTGCCTTTCTTGTTTTCCTTTCACTTTTTGCCTTTTTACCTTTGGCATTCCTTAGTTCTTCGTTCAGTGGCCAATCCTTGGTCATAACCTCTCACTTGCCTGATAATGAGCTAGTCTTTTTTTTTTTTTTAATACTTTAAGCTCTAGGGTACATGTGCACAACGTGCAGGTTTGTTACATATGTATACCTGTGCTATGTTGGTGTGCTGCACCCATCAGCTCATCAGCACCCATCAACTCATCATTTACATCAGGTATAACTCCCAGTGCAATCCCTCCCCTCTCCCTGCTCCCCATAATAGGCCCTGGTGTGTGATGTTCCCCTTCCAGAGTCCAAGTGATCTCATTGTTCAATTCCCACCTATGAGTGAGAACATGTGGTGTTCGGTTTTCTGTTCTTGCAATAGGTTGCTGAGAATGATGGTTTCCAGCTGCATCTATGTCCCTACAAAGGACAGGAACTCATCCTTTTTTATGGCTGCATAGTATTCCATGGTGTATATGTGCCACATTTTCTTAATCCAGTCTGTCACTGATGGACATCTGGGTTGATTCTAAGTCTTTGCTATTGTGAATAGTGCCACAATAAACATACGTGTGCATGTGTCTTTATAGCAGCATGATTTATAAGGTACTTCCACCCATCTTTTCCCAGTGTTTCAGCATTCTAGTTCACCCACTATTTTTTGGCCATATGTTTCCTGAGCCAGGATCGACAGCTCAAATATAGGAATGAATGATTTCTGCTGGTGCACCAAGTCAGATTGGTGACACCTTCTCTTGTCCTGTGCCTGGAATCCATAAGCAAGGTAAAGGAACTATAAATCAGCCCGTTTACCCTGCTTCATAGTGCATTCAGATGGAATTTTCTTTCTAAACAAACAGCAAATGTATTTGGGTTAAAAACTCAGACATTAGAATGAGGAACTGTGTTTGCATAAAGACAGAGAGACAGGTTCTGATGCTAAAGAAATATTAGGGAACTAGGCTTTCATTGAACAATGATGATATAAACTCTCCCATGACCTTTATGCTTTATGTCCGTTCCATCTTTTCAGAATGTACTTTGGGATCTGTTGTCTTTATCCCCTCCCATGCTGCAGGTGCAGCCTGGTGGCTGCTGCTGGGAGCAATGTGGTCATCCTCATTCCTCCTTTGAAATATGGGCTCAGCCTGGAAAGAGGAGGTATGCTTAGGCTGTTTATGCTACTTTTAAATCTAGGCTTTGAACATTAAAAACAAGCTTTCTGGTATTGCTTGAGGTCCAGTCTAGATCACTTCTAAAAACCACATGTGAAGGAGCCTAAAGCCCTGCATAGAAATTAAGTGGAAATTAAGGAATACTCATTTGCTTGGTGTATCCCTCTGTGAGCTCAATTCACCAAGGGAACCTGAGACAATAGCAGAGAACTAGTGAATGTTAGCAGTTTCTTCACCCTGGCCTGAATTTCATCTATCCTGTCTAGCTGGAAATAAGTGAAAACATGGTAGCAGGAAAAAAGAAAAAAGAAAAAGAAAAACAAGAAACAAAAAACCAACTTCTAATAGCCAGAGATCCTCTTTCTAGTTTAGACCTCATCATTTGCTAAGCAAGTCACTTTGAGGAAATCAGTTGGTGTTTCCACTCTAAATGTCACGGTTACGAAATAAGGATAATGATGTCCTGTTGGAATTGTTCAAATGACACCAAGAACGCAAAAGTAGTCAGGAAATGTAAGGTACTGAAAATTCCTAAGAATCATGGGTTTTATGTGACAACAATGTGTCTTTACTATTAGATGGTAAATCTCCTTGAGAGAAAAGTATTTGCTTGATACTTGTTTGTACCCCATAGAGGGATGGGGAGGTCCGGGAGGCTGGTCCAGCACCATAACATCATAAGCATTCAATAATTACCTGTAGATGGATTGCCCATCTTCATGCTCTTGCTGAATCGGAATATACTCAATATGGTGTTTTTACTTAAGGAGGAAAATTTCAGGCAATTATTTAACAAGATGATCAGGTTGATGCCAGAATTTCAGCTGTCAGCTTCATCTTCCTTCTAAACTAAAAATGACATCCTCCCTTCTTTTCTTGAACTAAGTTTTCTGCAGACTGTAGAGCAACTCCAGGGGGTGTGGTTATAATGAGGCATCAACTCCCTGGGGCCTCAGGCATTGGTTCTGTGCTCAGGCTTTACCCCCTGGGTATGATTCCATCTTCATAACTTCCTCTTCTTCTCGACTCAGCCCCATCCCAACAGTTCAGACATTCTCACTGCTTACTCATTTAAATAAAATAACGCATTTTAAATAATTGCAAAATTGCAAGTTAATTATGTCTTATATTTTGTAAATGCAATTGTTTCAGGCACTTTAATCCCAGCTTTTCCTGGGAATATTAGATTCAATGCTGCTCTCCTCAGTTCTGCCTCTGAGGGCAAGCCTACTGGAGAGCCCAGTGCCAACAGAGGATGCAACTCAATTAGCTCAAATCTTTACAGTTTTACAGCCTGAGTGGCGAGAGACAAATCCCAGAGGCCCCTCTCAGGAAATCAGAATATGCGCAATGATGCAAGAAGCCTGAGATTTACAGGGTCACTTTTTGATTACTGTTTAGTATGAGGTGCAAATAGCTTTGAAGAAATGAAACCCCAGAATACCCTTACTAAGAGTAGGATGATCAGGCCCCCTATAATGGTGGTTGATACATGATCTACATAGGTCACTGCAAGAAGATTGCTAATTCCATGGGGAAATTTGTCTAGAATCAGTTGAAAGAGGGATTGCCCATCTTCATGCTTTTGCCTATTTTCTGATTTCTAACATTACAAAACTGAACTAAATGCACAGGTATTTGAAGAACTTCCTAGTTTTCTTTAAAAGTGATGACACTTACGAAAACTTCAGCATACTTTCCAGCTAGTAAGCAACACTTTTTTGGTTCTTACAAAGCACTCCATAGTAAGCTAGGCATGTGTGGTGGGTTTTAATTTAATTTGATTTAATCCTTAAATTAGGTAGTCAAGGACCTACACCATTTGGGGAAAAAAAAAAAAGAAATAAAAGGTAAATAATGAATGAAGGCCAAAAACATCATGACTATGAAATTTTACAAACCCCCTTTGCCCAATAATAAGGATTGTTATTATTTCATTTTTTTAAAGTTACTGCACACTCCCTCTCTTAATCCAGTGTATAGCACTATAGCACAGCACTTAACATGTAATAGATACTCAACGACTGTTGGATAAATATATGAATAAATGATAAACAGTGTGGGGCAAACTAAAAGTACTCAATGACGGTGGCTCAAGCCTGTAATCCCAGCACTTTGGGAGGCCAAGACGGGCGGATCACGAGGTCAGGAGATCGAGACCATCCTGGCTAACACGGTGAAACCCCGTCTCTACTAAAAATACAAAAAAAAACTAGCCGGGCGAGGTGGCGGGCGCCTGTAGTCCCAGCTACTCCGGAGGCTGAGGCAGGAGAATGGCGTGAACCCGGGAGGCGGAGCTTGCAGTGAGCTGAGATCCGGCCACTGCACTCCAGCCCGGGCAACAGAGCAAGACTCCGTCTCAAAAAAAAAAAAAAAAAAAAAAAAAAGTACTCAATGATATAAGAGCTGCAGGAAATGATTGGTACCCAAAGTAGAATAGTATATCCAGGAGTTGGTAGAGAACTGGCAGAACATCATGATACTGCTGCTTTAAAAAAAAAACACAAACAGCTTCACTGAGATACAATTTACATATCACACAATTCACCCATTTAAATTATGCACTACAATATTTTGTAGCATATTCATAGGCTTGCACAACCACAACAGAATTTTAGAACATTTTAACTTTTCAAACAAGAAGTCCGTATCCATTAATCATCGCTTTCCATTCTCCCCACCCCAACCCTGGTTTTGGCCATTGATGATCCTCTTTCATTATAGATTTGCCTAACCTGGACATGCCATACAAGTCAAGTCATAAAATATGTGATATTCTTCCATTTATCATGTTTTTAAGATCCATCCATATTTTAGCATATATTAATATTTCTGTCACTTTTTATAGCCAGGCAGTATTTCATTTATGGGTTCACATTTTATTTATCCACTCATCAGTTGATGGACATTTGGATTATTTCCACTTTTTAAACTATTGTGACTGATGCTGCTATGAAAATTTGTATACAAGTTTGTGTTGATTATGTTTTCATCTGTCTTGGGCATATACCTAAGAATGGAAATTCTGGGTAATATGTTTAACCTTTTGAGGAATCACAAAACTCTTTTCTAAAATGACTTCATCATTCTGTATTTCCATCAATAACATGGGCATTCCACTTTCTCAGCATTCTTGCTAATATTTTTTAAGGTCCGTCTCTTTGATTATAGCCATTCTAATGGATATGAAGTGGTATCTCATTATAATTTTGATTTGCATTTCCTTAATGCTTGATGATGAGCATTTTTTCATGTGCTTATTGATAATTTTTATATTTTCTTTGGAAAAATATCTATTCACACAGTTTACACTTTTTTTAAATTTGGGTCATTTGTCTTTTTATGGTTGAATTGTCCAAATTTTTTATATATTCTTGATGAAATCCCCCATCAGATGTATAATTTTCAACTGTTTTCTCTGAGTTTAAGTTGTCTATTTATTCTCTTGATGGTATTGTTTTTAGTTCAATAGTCTTTAATTTTGATGCAGTTCCAATTCATCTCTCTTTTTTGTTTGTTTTTGGCACTATTGGTGTCATATGTAAGAAACTATTGCATAATTCAAGATCATGAAGATTTATGTTTTCTTTGAATAATTTTACGGTTTTTAAGTCTTACTTTTAAGTTATTTATCCATTTTTGAGTTAATGTCTGTGTATGGTGTTAGGTAGGGGATTCTAAGTTCATTATTTTGCATGTGGATATTCAGTCGTTCTAAGGCAATTTGTTAAAATAGCCATTCTAATGAATTTTCTTGGCACCCTTGTTGAAAATCAGTTAGCCATATGAAACGGGAAAACTCCCTGACTCCCATCGCAGAATATGCAACAGGGGTGTGGCTCATCTGTTCAACCGCCACGTTGTCAGACCCCTTACAGGAGGGGGAATACCTAGACGGGTAGGTGCAGGAGCCGGGGTGAGCACTTTTGGGCTCCGTCCCCACAGTAGCATCTAGGGCTGGGTGCCTGTGACTCCTGAAGTCCCAGTGGGCACATTACAGTGCTCTTTTATCTCTGCCATCTGCAGACGGCTTAAGTGTTAACCAGCTCAGTGCCCTCTTGGTACCCGGGTTCTTGTCTTGCATCCAGGAAGAAGCAGGTCACACGGACAAATGAAAGGATGGTAAGTGCTGAGGATTTTATTGCCAGATGGAAGTGGCTCTCAACAGGATGGATGGGGAGCTGGAAAGAGGATGGAGTGGGAAGATGATCTTCCCCTGGAGATTGGCCGTTCCGCGGCTGATTTCCTCTCAGACCATCCCCAGTTGAACTCCTCTGGACATTCAGCCGGTCCTTCTCTTCCCTCCTTCTCTGCCTCACTGCTCTGCTACTCTGCAGCTATTCTGTTCCTCTGCTCTTCTGCTCATGAAGCCTAGGGCTTGGAGTTTTTGTGGGTACAGGATAAGGGGGCGTGATGGGCCAAAAGGCAACATTTAGGCACAAAAGCAAAATTGCCTGTTCCCATTTAGGGCCATGAGTTTCCAGGCTTAAGGGTGGGGCCTTTGCAGGGAAGCCAGTATTTCCCTGCCTCCCGTCCGTATCACATGCATGTAAGGCTTTATTTCTTGACTCCTAATTCTAATCCAGTACCCTATTTGCGCATCCTTGTACCACAGTGTCTTAATTGTGGTAGCTTTGTAGTGAGTTCCAAAATCATGAAATGTGGCTTCCTCCAACTGTTTACTTCTCTTTCAAGATTAGTTTGCTTATTCTGGGCCCTTTGCATTTACCTAGGAATTTCAGGATCAGATTGTCAATTTCTGCAAAAAAAAAAAAAAAAAAAAAGCCAACTGGGATTTCGCCAGGGATTGTGTTAAATCTGCCAGTCAATTTAAGTAGTATTGACATTTTGACAATAGTAAATCTTCTGATCAATCACCATGGGATTTCTTTTTATTTATTTAGATGTTTTAAAATTCCCCCAATATTTTGTAGCTTTCAGTATATGTCTTACACTTTTGTTAAACTTATACCTAAGTATTTTATTCTTTTTGATGCTATTTCAAATATAATTTTCTTAATTTCATTTCAGAATGCTCATTTCATTGCCAATGTAGAGAAATACAATTGATCTTTGTATATTGATGTTGTATTCTACAGCCTTGCTTAACTCCTTTATTGGTTCTAATAGTTGCTTTTGTTTATTTCTTAGTATTATGTATTTATCATGATGCTTCTTAAAGCTTCTACCTGGGTGGAACTCATGTCATGATGTTAACATTCCATTTGCCAAACCATCTTACCTACATAAGCCTCAAGTGTTTATGCACTCATTTTATTTTGTCACACAGAATATTGACAGTAGGGGTAGCCAATGGTCAAGATTTAATAACATTAATAATTTTATTATTTTATCAAATTCCATTTTATGTGGAATTTTTTATTTTATTTTATTTTATTTTTATTTTTGTTAGATGGAGTCTCACTCTGTCACCAGGCTAGAGTGCAGTGGCATGATCTTGGCTCACTGCAACCTCCACCTCCCAGGTTCAAGTAATTCTCCTGCCTCAGCCTCCCAAGTAGCTGGGATTACAGGCATGTACCACCTTATGTGGAACTTTTTATAAGCACCTAGCAGCATTGCAATGATGACATACACACAGTTTATTTCTACCATATTGATTCATGCCTTGGTTCAGTTTTATCACTTACAGATTAGAATAAAGGCCAACACAGTGACAAAGGAGAATAATATTTTGGTATTAACATTAAAATAGTTTTCAAATAGTGGGCCCATTAAAAGAACCTCAGAGACTGCTCGGTGTCTGTGGACCCAACATTGACAAGTGAGAATTGCTCCAGTATACTTTGGGAGGTTTTAGAAGAAAGAGAGGAGGTTCTTCAAGATGACCAAAGGTGTGATACTATATGTGGAAGTAAGCAACATGTGTTTATTTGAACTTTAAGAAAAACAACTTTGCTGAAAAGAAGACTGCATATTTTAAAAGATCCTGTAGAGAAAGAAAGAATGAGGACAGATAAAATATTCAGAGGATATTAGCTTAGTATAGCAGGGAACGAGCAGCCTTGAATGGTTGGCAATAATGTTCAGGAATCTAGAGACTGATTTTTTTGTTTTTGTTTTTGCTTCATTGGTTTGGTTTCTGACTCCTGAATCAAGTAGAATTAAATGGTCTCAGAGTCATCTTGTCATCCATTAACCCAAGTTTAAGGCCCTTATACATATATGTAGGTGTTCAGCCCACGCTGTATCTTAACTGGCTTTAGAACTTGACTTGGTGAGTGATGGAGGCCCCAGGAGTAACCCATGTGCTGTGAGGACATCCCTCTGGGCCACTGACAGTTATGGATTCATATTATGTTAAGGCACAGGGTAGTTAATTCAATTCTAAAAATAGGCAAATACTTTAAAAGGAGATCAAAGATGCCTAAAGCTAGATAATAAGGGGCATTCAAACCTGTAGTTCCTCCCCAAAGGAAAAAACAAACTCAGAACTGTCAATAAAATGAAAAAAGCAGACATTTTAATGAGAGAAAAACACACTACCATCTTTAAAGAAATAAAATCCCATTATATTCCCTGTAGGGCTATAGAGATCAAATCGCCTGATGTTGTCCAGCCCTGTGGATTTGATCTGGAGCTTCAAAGCTTTGAAAATACTCATTTCTCTTTCTGTGGCATAGTCATGCCTTAACCCATCAAGACGTATGAAGTCTCCAGAGAGACACTAAGACAGATAGTGGGAGAGTGGAGAAGACTGTGTTTTTCAGCTCCTTCCACACTGAAGATATAGGAAGGGGTAGATTTGCGGCAGCCTATCCACCAACCATGAAAATCCAACCTTTCTTATTGATAAAGGGGATGTCTGGTAACCCACATTCTGCACATCCATGGTCTCTCATTCCACTTCTATTTATCCACTTTTAAACTGACTATTTTATCAGGTAAGAGAGGTCATACTCCAGGGCTCTGACTATTGATCTTGTATTTCTAATTGTGTATGTGTAGTCAGTTAGCCTAAGGCTATGCATTATTCTTTAATGTGTTAACAGCAAATTGTACCTATCTAGGGGGAATAGGCTATGTCTACAAACTAAGGTAGTGGGCAGATGAAGGCACTTACATTTTCTTGAGTAGTTTCCCATCCTTACTTGGTGACAACAAACAAGATCGACAATGGGTATGTTCCTACAACATACGATAACTATGGAGAGCAGTATGTCCAATGGAGTGTTCTTGAAAAAAATTTCCCTCTAAAACTAGCATGCGCTTAGATTTTTCCTTTGTGTCCATGTTTCCCATCTTCCCCTCATTGGTTTGTGGTATGTATTTAGCCTAGTCACACTCAGAAAGATGGAGATGGGACTTTCATTTTTAATCCCTCTAGGTTTTAACTGTTTTGTTTTTGTTTTTGTTTTTACTGAACTGGATATAGTAAAAAAAAAAAAAAAAAGAAAGAAATATAATTTCTTAAGGCTTTTATTTTTCTGAAGAAGCAAAGATTGCTTTGCTAACCTAGAGACGTAGGAGACTCACAAAATCAAATACTGTATTTCTCAGCTCCTCTGGGGCCCTTAATTTAGGTGGAGGCAGTGGGTATAATCCCTAATATATTTGTTATAGGCTAAAGATATAAACTATTACTATGGAATAGTGGCACACCACGGGGTATTGAGTCAGAATTTTAGTGTTGTTTGCTACTTTCACTTAAATAATCTAAATTTCAGTAACTCAAAAGTAAAAATGAGGTAACTGATACATATTTCAAAGATTTGTTCTGGTTAAAAAAAAGACGATGTGGATCAAAAGGCTGGTAAACTAAGAATAACTACAAAATCTATGTTGTTAATAATTTCTGAGGAAGAATTGCAACTTTGTATGAAACCTAATTTATCCTCCTCATGTAAAACATTCAGTGGGGCTCCCAGGTAGGCAGCAATTACCATGTGAAAGTAAATGACATTTTTGTTTGCCAGTCCTCAGCATTGTTTTTATGCATCCTTTGACTCACAAGGAAGCTAGGATAGGAATGTCCTGATGAGAACATTCTGAACCATGCATGCACTTAGGGCTTAAGTCTATGCTTGATAAAATTGTGGGCCCCTATTGGGAGTTCAGGGCCTCTGTGAGGAAATCTATCATGGCGAAATGAGTTAGGCAAAACAGATGGACTTGAAAGCCAGGCAGAAGAATAAAATAGTGTAATGTTTCAAATCACAATATGGTGGCTTTTGTTAAATTCCACCCAGACTCAGCCCTCCTTGTGTTCTGTGTGTGCCTTAGGGAAGGAACAGTTTTGTATCTGAAAAGTGTAAATGTCAGGGCCCAAGCAAATGTACTGAAGAGTCTCTCTCTGAAGGCAAAATAGAGGAAAGAAAGTTGTCTTCTAAACTGGGAGTCGGGGTGGGAAGAGCAACAGTAGCCTGAACCGGCAGCAGTGGGAGCCCTGGGGCAGCCCTACAGCACTCTGCCTGGTGGCCACCAAACCACCACAGTGAGGACAGAGGTTCACCAGAGAATGCTAAGTCAGGCCATTCCCATTGTGTTCTTAGTAGCCACAGGAGAGCTGTCGGTACAGCCTGGGAGATATTTGCACCAAGATAGAGGTCCCTGGAGAGATCAACAGCTTAGAAGTTGGGGGCAACATGACAACAGCAGCTCATGCCAAACAGAAAACAGTGGGCTGTAGTAGTCAATGGAAGAAACATGGGTTCTGGCCAAGAAAGTGTCCAGAGAATAGTTCTGAGCAGGGTGACAAATGAAGCAGACACTCAAGAAAAGATTCATGATTAATACTCAGAGCAGAATGGAAAGCTGGGTCTTAGCCTCGACAGATAGGACTTCAGAGCACAGATGAGACATCTACAGAAGACTGACTGTATATTACCAGGGCAAAGCCTCCAAAGTAAGCATTCAGGTCATCCAGGTGATGTAATATTACACAGACATTAAATAATTAACTAATCAATTAATTAACATTAAACTCAGCCCCGCCAATGTGTACTGTGCACCATTTATGTAAAGTCACTGTGAAAACAGATTCAGATAAAGAAAATCATGTAAACTAATCTATCTTTCCTCTCCTAGAAAGAAAACTCCTGAGTTCTCAGACCTAACCTAACTCAGATGCTGCTTCATCTCATTGAGTGGAACAGTACCCAGTAGACAGAAAGTACTCAATACGTATTTACAGAATGAATAACTAAATGACCAGATGAAATCACAAAGCAATGTAGTAAATAAAACAATGTGAAGAGGAAATAGGGAGGAGAGAAGAATGTCTATTGAGAAAATGAAGGTGTCAGGGAAGCTTTGCAGAAGAGATAATGAGTAAATCATTTTATTTTTAAATAATAATTTGCTAGATAGATAAGTCAGTGTCAGAGCAGGAGCTAAAAAAATAGAGCATTTTATGCACATGGAATAATGTTCACTAAGGTATACATTTAAAGAATTACTAGAGAAATTACCTAAGATCTTACTCATTAACGAACTGTTGATTATTGCAACCCCTGAAATAATGACAGCCAACAGAAATCTTTGGGTAACTATTTATTTGTTGACAAGTCACTAGGATGAGAAAAGCCCATGGAATTCATTAATAAGATTGATTTATTTGTCCTGAGCACTCATTTTAATTCTTTCAGTTTCCTGGATGAACCCCTTCAGGGAAAGAAAATGGTTTTTACAGATCCACTGAAAATTGCCTTGAGGTTTGAAAAGGCCAGGGTGTCTAAACATCCAGTCCTGGGTCTTCAGATTTGGTCAAATCCTCCTGTGCATTAAGTTACGCATGTGATTTTCTAAAGTCTAGATGTAAATTATGAGGACTGACTTTCCAAGAAGGCTTTTCTTCTTAAAAGGATTTGGGGACATTAATCATCCTGTCTTATAAGGTACCATGATTGATGTGGTTGGCCCTGTAGCATGCAAGATTACTAGCATGGACATTCTTGTTCACCTTTCTTGATGTGACACAGACTTACTTTTCTGGAAAACGCAAGTTAATAAAGATTAGATCCTGCTCCCAAGTACAACAACTGCTACTGACAAAGAAAGAAAGTTCAAGCTCTGCTAATCTCATTGTCAAATTTGATTTGATTTATCTAGAAAGGTAGTTGAGCTGGAGACATGGCCTAAGTTAAAGTTGGGGAATTCGCTTGTCATTGTAGCTTCTCTAGTCAGTTATTTTTTTCTGCCTTATTTATTTAAGTATAGACCAACATTGTCTCTCAATCTGCAACTTTGGAAATGTAGAATAGAAAAACCTTAATTATAACCAATCATGGGAAGTTAAAATTGAAGCCAAGACATGTTGCTAAAGACTGGACCGCAAAGATAATGTTTAATCATGTCTGAAACTCGGTTTGATCTCGATGAAAGTAGAAAGGTGGTAGGAAGACAGAGTTTTAACTTACTGCTTTAAAATTCTGGGTGGAACTAGCTGGCCTGGGTGCCTCATGCCTGTAATCTCAGCACTTTGGGAGTCACAGGCGAGTGGATCACCCGCCATCAGTAGTTTGAGACCAGCCTGGCCAACATAACAAAACCCTGTCTCTACTAAAAATACAAAAATTTTCCAGACGTAGTAGCACAGGCCTGTAATCCCAGCCACTTGGGAGGCCCAGGCAGGAGAATCGCTCAAACCTGAGAGGTGGAGGTTGCAGTGAACCAAGATTGCGCCGGTGAGCTGAGATTGCGCCATTGTACTCCAGCATGGGTAACAGAGAGGGACTCTGTCTCAAAAACAAACAAACAAACAAACAAACAAAATTCTGTGTGGAACTATGTACTCAATAGCACCACGTATCAAAACACAGCCCAATTTGGGGACCTTTTGAGATGAACGGGAATTTCTGCGATCATTTTTAATCCCTTTTGTTGTCTCCAAGATATTAAAGATTATCGACAATTATTTCTTCTGTAGAATTGTTCATAGTCATACCATAGGATGTGTTAATAACGACTAAAATTCATTAGGATTCACTGGCTCATGAAAACAAAGGAGATCCACTAACAATGATTAAAATTTTCATCACCATCTACAAAACAACACAATTACTTGAACCAATCTCTCCAGGCCAAAGTCTTTCCCTCTCATTACCTGGAGGCCATAGGGAGTACTTGTATGGCAGACATACCTGACAGCAATATCTTAACTTAAGCATAACCTGAGAATTACCCTATGATCTAAGAAGAGTGTGTTGTTGGTTCCTAGCTAAGGAATCTAGGAGTGGTCAGCCTGAAGATTCATTCCTTATCTATGAGAAACATCTGAATGCCCATCCCATCCCAAAGTATGTAGGCCACATGGGTTGGAGTCCCTTTGTTTTGGGATGGTTGCCAGGTAGAGTTTGCTAGGGGGAGGGTGCTAAGTGAAAATGCTATATAACTGAATATTTTCATGATGTTAATACTTTATTTTTTTATTTGTTTTCTTTCTTGTTAAAATTATTATTATACTTTAAGTTCTAGGCTACATGTACACAGCGTGCAGGTTTGTTACATAAGTATATATATATATATATATACACCATTGTTGGTTTGCTGCACCCATCAACTCATTTTTTACATTAGGTATTTCTCCTAACTCTATCCTTCCCCCAGCCCCCAACTGGCCCTGGTGTATGATGTTCCCCTCCCTGTGTCGATGTGTTCTCATTGTTCAATTCCCACCTATGAGTGAGAACATGTGGTGTTTGGTTTTCTGTCCTTGTGATATTCTGCTGAGAATGATGGTTTCCAGCTTCATCCATGTCCCTGCAAAGGACATGAACTCATCCTTTTTTGTGGCTGCATGGTATTCCATGGTGTATATGTGCCACATTTTCGTTATCCAGCCTATTATTGATGGACATTTGGGTTGGTTCCAAGTCTTTGCTGTTGTGGATAGTGCCACAATAAACATATGTGTGTATGTGTCTTTATAGTAGCATGATTTATAATCCTTAGGGTAAATACCCAGTAATGGGATTGCTGGGTCAAGTGGTATTTCTAATACTATGTTTTTCATAAGGGATTGTGGTTCTCCTATCTACCCCGCTGCCAATGGATCGCCTTATATGTAAGTCCCCTCAATAAACCTTTGTCTTGTTCGCTGGCTCTGGTCTCTTTTTTGGCCTCTCCAGTATAGTCCCATCTCTACAGAAGTCAGTAGGGGTGGTGCACGACAGTACTTCACACCTCTTCACCAATAGCCCTGTGGTATTTTCCTGAAGCTTTCTCCAGTGTCACATTGACTTAGGTAACCACTTTATAACCAGGAAATGCTATTTAAGAAGAAGATTAAGACCTATCCATCTTTTTATGTGGTAAGATCATATCAATTAAAAATGATGAAGAGCTTTTAATAGTGTCTGTAAGCCTTTGGGAGAACATTTGTTTTTACTTTACTTATTAATTTATTCTCATTGTGTGTGTGTGTGTGTGTGTGTGTGTGTGCGCATATTGTTTGGTTTTGTTTTTACCATGAAGGCCCTTAGGGTTTTCCATGATCCTACCAAGTACCCTAAGATAATATTGGCTGTCACCCCGTGAAGAGGCAACCTCATGCATCGTATGGAGATGGGGAAGTCTTTTGCCATTTCAAAGGAGAACGATCATGGGTAGGAACTGTGCCAAACATTTACATATTTTTTCATTTAAAGATTAGCGCTTAAGAAGAAGCCTGCCATCCCTAGTTAATTCTGTGTCTCATCTTTTATCTTGTTCTCACACTAACTCATTTGTGTGCACATACACAGACACTCATGGATAGACACACAGGAACACATGGTACTGGGTGAATAATAAGACAGTTTTCCATAATCCAAGTAAGAAAACCAGGCTCACCCCTTTATAGGCTGTCCTTTTACTATGAAATTCTTTGTGCTTTATCCCACTAATGTTTCCTTTTTACTTCCTGCAATCTCTAGATCTCTAGCTTATTTTTTTTTCTTCTAGGGCTTAAATTAGCCTTCTGAAAATCCTTAAGGTAGGAAAAAAAACTCCTCCTCAGGAGAAAAAGTGAGGACCTTGTATCCTAAACTTTGATGAAAATTCTGCTTCCCAGGCAGCAGTCCCAGGCTTACAAACAAGCTATAACACCATGAGATGCACCGGAGACAGGCCTGTCTGTTCCCCCCACCTTCCCTTGCCTGGCTACATATTTGTAACCAGGTTTCACTGCCAATAGAATGCTCCTTGGGTATCTAAGCAGGAAATGGAAATGTCACTTAGAGGTTAAAGGCAGCAGGGATTAACAACTGTAAGATATTTAATGACAAGGTCAGCATTTGTGTACCAGAGAGATGGGTATGAGGAGAAAGGAGTAGAGAGTGGGGGTAGCAGTGAAATCTGCCCAGTTAATTCATCTCCCCCGACTGGCATATTGTTCTGATGGAAACCTACATCACTGGCACCATTTTCTCTGAATCCACAATCAAATAAGAAGGAGAGAAGTAAATGATTGGTATTCCTATTTTACTGGTTTAAATTATTTTAATATGACGTACATTATTTTACTATCAATAATTATTATTGCTAATAGATTTTTAATTATATTGCTAAATTATTATTGTTTATTTAAGGAAAAAATGGCATCATGCCTTTTCTCCGAGATGGGCGGAGAGCCTCCGGCAAGCACCATTCAAATCTAATTTATACATTTGTGGAAGGATGAAGCCAAGACTCTCCTCAGGCCATTAACCTAAACTGGATTTCAGAGATGAGAATCTCACTTGTACAATTCAAAAGGCAATCTTTGTGGTGTTACAGCTTTAATTTTTTTAAAGCTTTGACTCTTCACAAGAAACTCTTTACCTTCTACTTTGTTTTCTGTCTCTCAGCTTCGTTCTTCCTTCTCCCAGAGCACATGTCTATTTATACCGCCCCACACTGACATGAAGGTACACTCAAAAAGACTGTAACCCAGATAATAATTGTTGGTTGCAGATTATTCAATTGTGACTGCACTTATTTCTCTAAGGATTACTTAGGACTCTTCTTGGCTGCTGTTTGGTTCTTTCTGCAATCATTGCAGGCAAGAGGGTAAAATGGCAATGCATTAAATTTTTTTTAATAAAAATAGAAATGAAAGACAATCCCTGTAGACAATCCCTTCATTTCCAAACGAGGATAGAGGGGTGCACTTATAATAGCCAAAGAAAGCTCAGTAGTCAGGAAACTAATAGCCTGAGAGTAGGTGACACTGCCATCCAGATCCACAGAAAATAACAGAAAAGCATCTGCATCAAAAAGGACTCCCAGGAATAAAAAAGGAAGTATGATTCTCCTATAGGATCCATTAAGAAACTTTTTGCTCCAAGTTGCTGAGGCCCTTTCAGTAATCCTGATGAGCAACATGAAGGCGAAATGGCACAGGGAAAATGAAGTTATAACAAGTTAGAGAAAATGTCTGCAAAATTCAAAATTTGCACATTTCATCTCATCTTAGTCATGCTCCTACTGTGTGCTCTGGGAAAAAGGAAATTCTTCCTCTTTTGCAATGTTCACATCTTTAGAAAGGTATGTTAGGAAATTAGAAAATTTTAAATTGTCTTTCTCTCCACTATCACTATCCTCTCTACATTTTATTCACTTCCTAACTTCCATTCCTTCTGCTTCTGTCTTGCTTTTATTTTTCCTGAGCTGTCTTCCTTTGCAGACTAGACAATCTGCAAAGGCAATAAAGGAAATAAAGGGATCATCATTACCACTGCTGGTAAAAAGAGTGAGCTCACAGGCTGCATGAAAGTCAGAGTTGATAACGATTTAATCAAGCTGAGAAAAACAAGGGAAGACTAGAATGCTAAATAATTATCTATAAATGTGAAGTCTTGCATATAGGTAAAAATCAATTGAATTAGTAAAAGATAAAGAAAAAATTCCTTGGCTAGCAGGAGGTGAAAATGATGTGGCAATGTTAGCTGATGTTAAATGTAATAGGAGTCATCAGTATGATGTGTCATTGTGTAAGATAGAACAGAGTCTGGAATAAGGGAGGTAAAATCTCATTTTGCTCCATGCTAGTCTGACTGTATCTAGAGTACTCGGTATATATTGTGAGCATAACACTTTAAGAAGACTCAGGGAGAAGAGGTGAGATTTTATAGAACAGTGAATAGAATGGCCACATGAAAGAGGAATGTTCTACCTGATAACGAGAAGACATACATTATGAGGAACAGCCAGAAGCCTGACAGCCGCCTTCTAGGTTTTCATTACTTCCAGGGCTGAAAAGCCAGCAAACTGGTGCTGCTCTAAAGAGTAGAACTAAGCCCAGAGATGGGCAGCTCTAAATTTCAAAACGCCATTATTTAAACGACTTGGATCTTTGAACCTAATAATCCATGAGTTTAAGAATGAGGTTTTTGCCTTTGTTTTCCCTCTGTGTCTTTAGGGAAATGGGTTCATATATTTATACCTCAGTTCTTCCATCATGGAAGTGAGAATCAATGAGCCTAATTTATGGGTTTTTTAAAAATGTATATTTTGTAAAATATTTTGAAGTGAACAAAATGGTATGTATATGCCAAGAATTAATTAACACCGGCCTCTGCAGTTCGCCTTAGGAAACTAGAGAGCTCTTAGGGTTCCACGGAGGTGGCTGGGAAGGCAGGAAGTAATGAGAAGGTGCTCTCCACTCTTCAGGCACATTGCCACTTTTCAATTATTTATGCAGTTTAATCCTATTGAAAAAGCACATTTTGCAAAGAACACCCTCAGGTTCTCTGCATGCTGGAGCTGGCAAAAAGTAATATGGGAAAAATGGGAGTGAGGGTTATGCTTAAAGGAGCTCGTCTGCCCTTCCTCAAGACCCTTAATATTAAAACAGGCAGGTTGCTTAGCTAATAATAACTATGCTCAGGACTTGTCATCTTCAAAGAACTTTAATTAATCCTCATAACACCCTGGTGGGCTGCAGAAGGTAAGTGTTATTATCTCCGTTTCATATGAGGAAAACGCAGGCACAAACAGGGAAGGGAAATGGCTTACGGAGATAGCAAGCATCAAGTTAAATTTAGCACTAAGGAACACCTGAGGCCACATGCCTTCCTGCAGCAGTCCCTTCAGTAATGAATCTGGGACAGAACATGTGGGGCCACTCTTAAGAGCTATAGAGCGGGCAGGTGGAAAGCCATGGCCAGACCAAAATGTGTAACTTGAGACACACAAAGGGAGAAAAGGATAAAGAGTTAAAAATCTAGGACAGGAAATGTCATAGAAAAGGAAGGGAAATAGGGACACTCTCCAGTTTTGGCCTGAACATATGCAATTATCCGCCTCTGAAGCCCTGAGATGCTAGGCCAAAATAAAACAGAACAAATAAAATAAAACATTAGGATAACTTCAAAACCTTAGCTTCTACATAAACAGGAACTGAGGAGGAAACTGAAACATTGGGCTGCCTAGGTATATGATCATTACAATGTCTTCGGGTGGATGGATGAGTGAGGGGAGCAGCTGCTACTTCTAAATCTCTTGCTTCTGCTTCTAAATCATGGACTTCCCCTATCATCTACCTAACAATGTTGGACCCTGCAATTTCAGCCTATGAATTTTATGACACTTCTTATATGCTGTTTTCAAGCTCTCTTAGTTTGCTTTTTCTTAGATGGAGAAAAGACTCATTCGAGTTGATGTTGATAGTGGATATCACCCCACCAGAGACTGTGATCATAAGATTAGAGCTTGGAGAGCCCCAAAGAGCATCTGGTCTTCTTTTTCAAGCTGAGGATACAGAAAGCCCAGGAAAAAAAAAAAAAAAAACATGACTTGCTGAAGGTTAACTACATAGTAAGTAAATGCATGAGAACGAGAAAACAGGTATTTTGCTTTCTGTGATCGCTCTTATCAGAGGAAATTCTTACGGCTGCACTTACGACAACTGCATTAAGAGTCTGTACAATGGAAAGCTTTGCAGAAGCTATTAAACATACGCAGTCTAAAGAAATGAGACACAGAGAGACAGCTTCAACTTATCCCTTATCTATAACTTAGCAGTATAACTTTCAAGAGCTCCAACCACCAAAGCTACGGTCTGCTTTCTGAATTGGTGAAACCACAGTGAAAAAGGAGAAATAATAGGAGTGTACAGTTTTTGGTGTGTTCTTTTGGCTTTCACATTCATCTAGTCCAATAGAGTCAACAAGTATTTCATTGCAAGTTGAATGGTCGTGTACAACTGTGAGGTGTATTTTCTCAGCCATTTCTCTAAAATAGAGTAAATAATGTTAAGAGAATCTCTCAAGGATCATCTTGTACCTTCCGAGTTTCTAAAAATAATATATTAAAAAAGTAAAAAAAAAAAAAAAAAAAAATCAGAAAAGACCAACCTTATCCTAAGGAAGAAATTTTAAATAGGACTTAAAATGGAATGTAAAATATGTGTCCATTGGCTCAGTGCACTTACAGCAATTGCCCCCAGCTCACCTGACATGATTTGATGTGTGTGTTGGAAGTGGAAGCGTCAGAGAAGCAAGAGAATAAAATCATGAAAATTTCATATTTGGACATATATGAGTTGTGGGAAAGAATAAACTTTATTTCTCAGCAGTCCCAGGTAGAATGACAACCAACACAGAAAAGAAAAAAAGATTGCAGTCACCATGCTAAATTGAGTTAGGGAGAGCAGAATTTGACAGGATAACGTGCATCTGTTTTGTGTCTGAGTCAACTGTTTGTTTTAGGTTCAGGAGGGACGCTGGAAGATAGGTTTAGTCTGAGTGGATTGGTTATTTTTCACTCACACGTTTGTTTCAGAATGAAGCATCACTCACTGCCTCTGCAAATGAACACACTACGTGAAACTCATGTCTCCACTTCCCAGTTCTCACACAAAATAGACACTTCCAAAGGCAAGTTATGTCTCAGGGGCAGTGGGCATACGAAGACCTAAGAAGTGGCCCATGATGAGTGTAAAATGGCCATGGTCACGTAATGCCAGGGGCTCACTGCCAAAGGAGATTCCTGTCCACGTGATTCTCATCAGGGGCCTTTCTCTCTTCCAACAGTACCCACTCAAAATGTTTAGTATGCTTCATCTACTAGAAGAGTCCAGTGAAAGGAAGAATCAGGTGACATCTCTGACAATTCCCCAGATGTATATCCTTTCCTGGAGTCTTATAAGACCCACTGTCTTATAAAGAAATGCCTCTTTAGGAAACTATACATTTCTAACATAATATATGCATCGTCACCTTCCCAAACCAACATGTCTTTTTGCAAAGGACATTAAATTGAATCATACATTTATTTTGAAACTCAGTAGAGTTAGGCTGAATCGAAGAAAGAAACATTTGTCACAGGGTTTAAGTGGGTTTTTTTTTTTTCCTATGGACTGATTTGGACTGATTATTTATTTTTTCAGGCTCATTATCCTAGAAAAACCATCTTCCAAAAGCCAGTCCACACCTTACATGCACTCTCAGCACTTGACTCAGTTCTATTTATTCTTAAAGTTTTCGCCCTTCTAAATGTCTCTGATTTAATTGCTCCCTTTTTTGCCTCCCCATAATATTTTGTTGATACAAGTGTCATTAATGTCAATTAAGTAAATGAATGAACTGACCAATGAGCACAATGACATATTTTAATATGAGGGTAATGACTTTGGATTCAAAAGAATCTGAGTTTAAATTCTGGCTTTACCATTTAGGAGCTCTTTGACTGTGAGTAAGCCCCTTGCCTCTCAGTGCCTCAGAACCCTCATCTGTAGAATGGGAACAAAATAGTTACCCTGCAAAGTAGTTATGAGATTTAGGTGTCATATACAGAAGGCACTCAGCACAGCTTACTTAAAAAGGGCTCAATAAATGCTATTATCAGCTTACTGTATTATAGTTAATTGTGCATGCAGTTTTATTTTACAAGCAATAGAGAGTCAATGAAGCTTATTAAGCAAGGAAGTGGCATTAGAAAGGTGTTTTGGAATCCAAACTAGGAAATAGTAAGGAAATGAAGAGCTATCAAGTAACCTAGATAAATAAGCAACAACAAAATCATACACTTAGTTATATCACCCTGGCAAAATGAACACAGCCTGAGTGAAAATGCCTAATAATTAGCAAAAGCTGTTCCTCGGATCCTTGCCACTTCCTCTGTGAATGAGGATTGGAGAACAGGCCAAAGAATTAGAAGACTTGGTTTGTGCTGTTTTTCTCCTACTTAGCAGCTGTGTCCCTAAGGAATCCACCTCGCCCAATGACTGCTCTTGGTTTCTGGGTAGCTATTCTTTCCTCTATTTCCTGTATCTGAGCATGGAGCTCAATATCACTGCATAACTTGAGCTGAAGACATCCTCCACTCTCTCTGTCCCAAAAGTTCAGCAAAAGCCAGTAACATGTAACCCACACTCCAAATCTCTAATTCTCCTTAGTTGTACTTCAATACTGGTGATACAAGACCAAAAAAAAAAGATTAAAATTATGAAGATGGGATATTTTACACGTAAAATGTGTGATGCTTCCCTTCTGTGGTCAAATCATAGCATTCTTTTTCTAGGGAAGCAGGGAATAGATCTGAATAGGACATTGTTGTTGAGCAGACTGCCTTACTATTGCTGAATAATGGAGAGGAGAAAAGGAAGGCAGAACAAGTAGAGACTTAAAAGGAAGGATTGGAGTTAGACATTATGGGGAATGCCTTGAATTTCAGTATGGACATACTGATAGGCTACACAGAAAAGTGAAAATCTTCTTCCCTAACATGCTGAAGAATAGGAGAAAAGAGTCTCATACCTCAACAATTTCAGGTCACTAGGGTCGATGTTACTACAGCATTCTGAAGGGCCATCGGAAGCCTTGATCTTCTGTGTCTTTGGATGTAAACCTAAGAATAGAAACTACATTTTGAGTGGAGAATAAACTTCTACTGTGAACTCCTATAGTCTCAGCTTGGGCTCTGAGAATCCAGAAGAGGTATCACACTTTGTAGGTTTTTCACCACCAATGATGTGCTGACACTACTTAAATAAAACCAGGGCCCCTAAGACTTCATTACTCTGCTTCCAAAATCTTGGTGACCTTCGCTGGCAACAGGATGTGGATCACAGGGAGCTGAAGTAACCCAATAACACAGGCATCTTAACCATTTTAGGAGAGTGAAAACCATTTAACCCCTGTGGTGTCTGTCTGAGAAAGAAAGAAATTGGCTTTAACTTACACTGCATTGACTTGCGAGAGAAATAGAAAGGCAAAATAGGAAGGCAAAGTTGTTGAGCACCTCTCAGATCTACCTGTTAGCAGTCTGTGACTTTAGACCCAAGAAGCACTGGCATGGAGTAAATCTAATCACATTTAGACACAGCCCTATAGTAAATAGAGGGAAAAAGAAAGATATTACAGGACTATAATCTTCTTGGAGCTGTAAGCCGAAAAGGAAAATCCAGTGAAGGATGATGAAGTTAGCTGCCCTGCTTTTAAACACAGAAGAGTTACAGAGGTGAACGTAGCCTGTACAAGGCCAGTGTATATCTGGTATTGACAGGGCCTTTAGTGGCAAAGTCTGTAGAACTGAAGGTAGCCTGTAATGCTGCCCTAGTTTAGCAAGGGCTGGAAGCAGCTCAGCAGAGAGCCTTGGGCTGAAGCTGCCTGTATTTGTCACCTGCAAATGATTACAAAGAAGTAACTTGAGAGACAGCTGTCAACACCTGCCATATTCCTTGCCCTGTGATCCTCCTGTCTATGTCGTTATTGGCACGTGATCTCTATCTGCAGGCTACAGTGTCATCTTGATGGCAGCACCAATCCTGTTCTTTGTCAATGAGGAGGTAAAAGTACTAGATAAATGCTCAGTATTTGGCATCAAGGCGGTCACGCTGCTGGCTCATTCTGACCTTGCACTGTAATTCTGGAAGTTTGATCCTAATGTAGTTCTCATACTTGCTACTTTTATGATTATATACAGTCATGCACATGATCATAACACGACCTAACGATGGGGATACATTCTGGGAAATTGCACTGTTGAGTGATTTCATTGTTGTGCAACATCATAGAGTGCACTTACACAAGCCCAGACGGTACATATATTTATATATACATTTTTTAAGATATGGAAAACCAAACACCCCAGCACCATTACTAAATACCAATAATTTCCCCTACTTGATCTGCAATGCCAATATCGGGTTTCTCTATATGCTCCATTATAATCTTATACAACCACTGTCATACATGTGGTCCATTATTGATTGAAATATCTTTATGTAGCATGACCACATATATAAATATAACATATAATAATGTGCATAAGGATTATATATAATTATATGATATATAGTACTGTATATTACACATAATGAAAGCAGTCACTCTGAGAACTAAACTATTATGTACATTATATATGTTATGATTTTTTAAGTTATATATAATTATATAATACATAACTTAATATATTATATGTATATATAATTTGCATTTATATACTTATGTAGTACTCAATAGTTATAAATTATTTATATACATTATTTATATATACTGTATGGATACATATTAAGGTTTGAATGTGTTCCCCAAAGTTCACGTGTGGAAACTTAATCCCCAATGCAAGGCTGTTGAGAGGCGGGGCTTTTAAGAGGTAATTATGTCATGAGGAATCCTTATGAATGAATTAATGCCATTGTTCCA
This sequence comes from Piliocolobus tephrosceles, assembly GCF_002776525.5. Lineage (NCBI taxonomy): Eukaryota > Metazoa > Chordata > Mammalia > Primates > Cercopithecidae > Piliocolobus > Piliocolobus tephrosceles. The sequence continues at coordinate 116,946,745 of NC_045446.1, forward strand.
GGAGTAAGTTATCACAGGAGTGAGTTCCTAATTTAAAAAAAAAAAATGAGTTTGGCATCCTTTTTCTCTCACAAGTATGCTTTTTTGCCCTTCTACCAACTGCCATCAGATGATGCAGCAAGAAAGCCCTCACTATATATCGGCCTCTCAACCTTGGACTTCTCAGCCACTAGAACTGTAAGAAATAAATTCTCGTTCTTTTAAATTACCCAGTCTCAACTATTATATTATAGCAGCACAAAAAGGACTAAGACCATATATATATATACCCACACATATATATATAAAAACAGACATGTATATATATGTAAATATGTGTGTCTACATATATTTATACAAACACACACACACTCAAGTAGAAGTACATACCTTGCTCATGTAAATTTTCAAGCAAGCAGCTGTCATTCAAACAGTGGTTGGAGGATTCCAGCTCTACCTTTTTTGGACTCTATCACCTTGAACTGTAGCTTCCAGTCTCTGTATCCATCTGCAACAAGTCAGCAGAAGGCAAAAGAGCAAGAAGAGCTGTGAGGAGAGTTTTTATGGACCAGACTAGGGTGAGTGTCTTTGGTTTAAAATCCTGCCTACATTCCTTTAATGTTTACGTGTAGTTTTAGGTGACAGCTGTATCCACTCCTGCAAATATTTTTATCCTTTAGTGAACCACATTTTAAAGTGAGACTAAATAAGTGAGATTTTCATAAACTGCCTTTGCTTTTAGTTCTGTGAAATATTCTGCTATGATAAATAGTAAGCCTTATTACCATCGATCTTTTCGGTTTAGGTACAATCTGTGAGGCCTCTCTCTCTCTGTATGGTTTTGAAAAGGGAATTTTCCCACTGCCTAATTTTGTGAAGTACTCTTCTGACTGTGCAAAGAGAAAAAGCAGCGCTTCAAAATGGGAATCCAAGAATTCTGTTTCAAATTACACTTTTTCACACATTAATTATTGTTACTATTAATACTGTAGTATTTACAGAGCATAATTTATTTGCAAACACTTCATAAACACTAGTTTCTAAACAAAATAATAGATTAGCAAATATTAATTACAAAGTCATTAAGTGGAAGAATAGTTGAATGGGGACTGCAATTTGAGGTTAGAATCCCCATTCTCGTTGGGGTTTCTTTCACGGACACTCACTCTATCTCTTTGGGTTCTGTAACTTCCTTACTTGAAAAAGGAGGGCTATAAAATCTCAGTGATAAGAATCAGATCCTGTTTGAGCACTAACAATAGTCCACATTAAGGGCCTGCTACATATTCATAGCCTTGGAGAGTGCAGATAAAAATATGACTTTTGAAATTTTGATTTGTGATCATTTCTGAATCCATATGTACTCATTAAATGCCACTGAATACATTTTTAATAACGAGGAGGAATTTGACAAACGACCTGTCTGAGCTGAACAAAGAGATTTCACACAGTGCATTTCACACAGCAGAGAAAATACCCAGAGAGTGTTAAAATCCCATTTGTTAAAGTATATTGTATTATGTTCAAACTATCCATTTGAAGACTGGTTGCTTATAATAATTATTGTCATGGTGCCTTATATGCCTATCTTAGTGACTAATGGGGAAATTTACCCCATATCTGCAAAATAAATAGGTCTGATGCGAATTTTGAGTCCACACACTTCCTAGCAGTATTTTTACTGCAAGGGAAACTGTTCTTATTGTCACATTAAGCTCTCCTTTAGAACAAGGTTTCAACATTTTCTTTTTGTATTTGTAATCTCTTTGTTCTATAAGAATTCAAATCAATAGAGAAGATAAGAAGTGACCTTCATATAAATTAAGAAAATAAAAAAGGAACTTGTATTAATAATCAAGAAAAAAAGAGAAAAATCAATATTTATTGAGTTGTTTTGTGCCAGGTACTGTGCTAGATATTTGTGCCCTAGGTTATTTCAAGTTGGGGATGGCAAACAGAGACAAGTTTATTTAGTTAACTTTCCATTATCCAACGGATTCATTTGTTGACTAGTATTACTGTTATTATTGTTGTGACATATTATGCATTTTTAAATTATTTAATTACAGTCTGGTCTTTCTTCTACTATTAGAAAGTTCAGAACTCTTCAACCTCATACCTCTCAACTGATAATTACCTAGATAATGTGAATATTTAATTTATAATGCTTAGTTTATAATGGTGTAATTCAGAAAGTATACCTGCAAAAGAAGTAAATCAAGGTGTGGTCCAAACTCAAATATAAACTTTTTTTATTACTTAATATTTGAATTCTCATAGATGATGCTAAGTTCTATTAGTGTGGCTAACCAAGAGTTATCTGTAGAGATTACTGTATTTCCACCAATTTCGTCTTTTGGGAAGCAGAAGAAAACCACATGGATCTCAGTTATTTAAAGTTCATTTTTAGCAAATAGCAGATATAATTCCAAAATAATTGAAAACTGGTAAAATACAGAAGGCAATGTGGTAAATAGGATAAATACAAAGAAATAGGACTCTAGACCTAGGTAGATGCTTGGAGATCATACGGTCCAGCTTACATTACAGGTTAAAAATTCAGAACAAACATGTTAAATGATTTGCCTAAAATCAAACAGCAGGGGATACCAAAGGCTAGCATTCTGAATTTTTTTAAATAGCTGATTAGTTTTTTATTTCCCTAAACACAACAAGAGGTAGATATCTTGCTGCTTTACTAACTCTTATTTTTGCAAGTATCAAATACCAAAGGAAAAATGCATTTTTACAGCTAGTAAAACCATATCAGGCTATTTTGGTTTTGATCCTCAAAATGTGAAATAACACTAGAGAGAATATAGTGAACAAATAAGAAACTTTGTCCCGAGTTATGGAAGCATTGACAAAAGTAATAGTTTTTGTACTGGGTAATACCAGAACAAAGAGAACAAAATCTCTTATTCATTTTAAAAATATTTAATTGACAAAAATTGTATATATTTCAGATGTGCATGTGATAATTTAATATATATATACATTGCATCATGATTACCTGAGAATGCTGTTTCTCTGCCACATCTCAAAAAGCGATGGTTTATTTGTGAGACTGTATTCCTTCATGTGGAAAATACGGTGAGTATAATCTTTTGTCTTTAGTGACATTTCTAGATGTCTCCCTTCCCCATTTCCACCTGAAACAAATGAATAAACAAACAAACCTTTATGTTAATGGCATTGTCCCTTCCTGATTGCTTTTTAGTAACCTTCTCTGTCTTTCTGAAGACTGGACTTTTTTTCTTTAACATTCAACATCTTCAATTGTTCTTTAATATAGCTCAATACGCTAATCCCCTCTGTTTCAATGGCCTTTCCTACAATCAGCCAATCAGTCCCCTGACTGCCGGTTCTGAAGAAGAAACTCACACTCAGGCTCACAATGCTTATTCTAGTCTCTTACTCAACAATCAACACAGAAAGCTTCTGTGACCAAATGTGAAGGATGGGGTTTCCCCACACACCAGTCAGTTCCGCAGCAGACACCAGTTGGTGTAGTCCAAGTCAATTCTGACATTATTTACCTGGCAATAGTGTCAGATCCCACCTGCTGAAGGCTCAGTCCCACAAGACTGCCCCACTCTCCATCAGACACCAGTCTGAAGTCTGGGCCTCAGGGACTTCTGACGGACTTCTGACACTGGCTTCAAGTTAGGGCTCCCACAACCCTCTTCTTTAGATTTCATCAATTTGCTAGATCAGCTCATAGAACTCAGAGAGACACCTATGTTTACCAGTTTATTACAAAGGCTATTACAAAAGGTAGAGATGAAGAAACACACAGAGTGAGGTAGGGAGAAGGGGTGAAGCACTTTCATGCCCTCCTCAGGCCCACCACCCTCCAGGAACCTCCAGAAGCTCTCAGAATCTAGAACTTTTGGGATTTTGTGGAGGCTTCATTTCCTAGACATGATTTATTAAACCATTGGCCACTGGTGATCAACTTAACCTTTAGCTTCTCTCTCTTCCCTGGAGTCTGGGGAGTAGAAATGAAAGTCCCAGCCCTCTCATCCTGCCTTGGTCGTTCTGGTGACCAGCCCCGTCCTGAAGCTATCGATCAATCACTAACACACAAAAAGACAGCACTTTCAAGATTCCAAGGATTTTAGGAATTGTATGCCAGGAAATTGGGTCAAATATCAAACAGGCCGGGCGCGGTGGCTCAAGCCTGTAATCCCAGCACTTTGGGAGGCTGAGACAGGCGGATCACGAGGTCAGGAGATCGAGACCATCCTGGCTAACACAGTGAAACCCTGTCTCTACTAACAAAATACAAAAAAAGTAGCCAGGCGAGGTGGCGGGCGCCTGTAGTCCCAGCTACTCAGGAGGCTGAGGCAGAAGAATGGCGTAAAAACCTGAGAGGTGGAGCTTGCAATGAGCTGAGATCTGGTCACTGCACTCCAGCCGGGGTGACAGAGCGAGACTCCGTCTCAAAAAAAAAAAAAAAAAAATCAAACATACGTTTGTCAATATCACACTGGTGTTTCACCTTTGTAATCTTTATACCAAGTATTCCTGTATCTAATTCTCACCCTGCTGCAGTTCATATCACATCTAAATCTCCAATCCATGAACACAATCAGTTCTCTCTATTCCTAACCTCCCTCCTATCTTCACTGTACTCTTTGCCCAGCTTAGATTTTATGATCCATCATTAGATACAACCATTATCTACTATCCCCTCCCTTCTTTCTCTCTTCTACTCCAGTAAAAACTCCAGCTCATCAGAACTAACTTTCCATCTTTTCTGTGCCTGCACTCAAGCAGTTAAATATTACAAGAAAATGGTTTGACGGGGATGACTGGATTAATACTAAATTCATAAATACTAAGCCATAATAGGCAGTAAACATGTTGAAAATCCTACTTTGGCAGAAATTTTGTGTTCTTTGACGCATGCTTTCTCCTCTCTTCTTACATATATTCTACATGCCACACATCCTGGCAGTTGCTAGCGTTGCCTCACACTTCACTGAGGAAATAAAACCCATCAAGCAGGAAATCCTTTACTTCCTTCCACCAAAGCCTCAACCATCTCCTCGAGCATTTCTCTTGTTATGCTGGAGTGATATTTCACCTACTGTTAAATGCTGGCTCCTCCACTTGTGCCCATGATCTTGCACCAATTCAAGTTCCTTATTCCTTCAGTAATGTTTTCTCCCATTCATTTATTTATCCAACAAATATTATTTGAGATTCTATAAAATATATAAATTCCTTTGGCTTTATGGAGACCACAGAAAGGAACCTGTATTTTGTTTCTTTCGTGAGTTTGACCAGGATGGTGGCATGATGTGATTCACATTTTTTTTTTTTTTTGAGATGGAGTCTTGCTTTGTCACCCAGGCTGGAGTGCAGTGATGCAATCTCGGCTCACTGCAAGTTCCACCTCCCAGGTTCAAGCAATTCTCCTGCCTCAGCCTCCCGAGTAGTTGGGACAACAGGTGCGTGCCACCACACAGGACTAATTTTGTGTATGTGTGTATTTTTAGTAGAGACGGGGTTTCACTGTGTTAGCCAGGATGGTCTCGATCTCCTAAGCTCGTGATCTGCCTGCCTCGGCCTCCCAAAATGCTGGGATTACAGGCGTGATCCACCTTGCCCGGCCGCGATTCACATTTTAAAAGATATCAGTGCTATTGTTGAACTATAGAGTTAGAATGAGGAACAAAAGAAACATCCATTGTCACAGAGCAAGGAAGAGAAGACAGTGGCTTGGACTAAGATGGCAACAGTTGAAGTGGTGGGAAATGGTAGATTCTGGAGATATATAGATAGGTATAGACAGATACATATAGAAACATAGATATAGATTTTTTGAGACAGGCTATAGTGGAATGATCATAACTCACTATAACCTCAAATTTCTTGGCTCAAGCAATCCTACCGTCTCAGCTTCCCAAGTAGCTAGGAATGCAGGCACACACCATCATGCCCAGCTAATTTTAAAAAAAATATTTTATAGAAATGGAGTCTCATTACTTTGCCCAGGTTGGTCTCAAACTACTAACCTCAAGCAATCCTCCCACCTTGGCCTCTTGAAGTGCTGGGATTACAGGCATGAGCCAGTGCACCTGACCATAAGATTTATATTTTGAGCTAACATCAAAATGACTTGCTGACAGCAGAGAGATGTGTGTGTGTGTGTGAGAGAGAGCGAGAGAGAGAGAGAGAGAGTGAGAGAGAGATGAATTATGAATGCAACCTAAAGTTGGGGCTGGGGAAATTGAGTGGAGACTGGGATTGGTTACGCAGGTGAGGAAACAAAGAGGAGCAAGTTTTGTTGGGGGCAAGAGTGGGGAATCAAAAACGTGTTAGGCTAAGTTTGGAAGATCCATTGGATATCCAGATGGAGATGTGGAATAGATGTATGTACATATCAGCCTACCTCTCAGGGGAGACAGAGTCCACATACAGATGCTGCTTAAAGTTAGAGATCTTGATGAGATCAACCAGGAGACAAATTCTCTGATCAAATTCTCTAGACTCATTTCCTCTACCTCCTCAGCTATCATTTATTAAAAAACTAAGAATGAAGAAATAATTCAAACATATATAAAACTGCAAAAAATAAGATAATAGTCAAGCAACCCCTACCAAGATTGAAAGATACTAACATTTTGTCTGTATTTTCTCAGCTGTCTCTCTTTTAGTTTTAAGAATTAAAGTATTACAGAAATAACTAAAGGTCTGTTCTACTATATTTTGCCTCCCCAATCTAGAGGTAACCATTTTCCTAAAGTTGATGTATATGTTTCCCATGAACATTTTAAAATTTCATGTTTCTATACACACTCACAATTTTTAAACACTATGCCATGTCTTTAAATTTTTGTAAATGATATTTATGCTATTAGTAATAATTTTCATTAATTACCATTGTTATTACTATTATGCAATTATTGACAATGCTCTTTAACTCAACATTTTGTTTTGAAATGTATTCATACTGATATAGTTTCTTATATTTTACTTCCTATCTATATTATATCATTGTTTGAATAAGATAATTTTAGCCATTCCATGTGGATGGACAGTCAGACCATCTCCCTTGAATCTCTATTATCCCAGGGCTTCAATGATCACCCTTGCATATGTCACTTGTGCATGTGGGCAAGTTTCTCCAGGGTACATACTGAGAAGTAAAGAGCCAAATCATATTGATAGGTATACTCCACTTCCCCGACTCCTGTATTTCCAAATTGCCTTCCAAAACAGGTTTTCCTAATTTACAAAGCCTCCTGAAGTATATGTATGAGAATTCCTGTTTCCTTACATGCTCAACAGCACTTGGTGTAATTAATTTGCTTAATTTGCTCAATTTGTTGAATATGAAAGGTTATTTTGGTGTTGTCTTTTTCTCTTTTCTTACACTTCTGACTTTGTCTTGCCACTCCACTAAATTGTCTGCTTTCAGCCATCAATGATTTCCATGAAGTTAAATTGAATGGAGCATTCTTCGTCTTCCTGTAGCTCTACAGGCCAACAGCATCCAACTTAGTTGATCACTCCCTGTTTGAAACACTCTCCTGTCAATCATATGGAGAGAATACATTCCCCTTACCTCTCTGACAGATCCTTCTTAATCTCTTTTCTTACTAACTTTTCCTGTTCTGCAAGGGCTGACATAGGCTTTTATTATTTTTCTACTATTCATTCTTAAATGATATAACCCTTCCCCATGACTTTAAATACCCACTTTATAATAATGCCTACCAATGATATTGTTCCGCAATTCTGTGTTTCTAATTTTTGCTTGATATCTGTACTTTGATGTATAATAAATACCTCAAACTCAGCATGTTAAAAAATGGAACTCTTTATTACCAGTTCCTTCACCACCTAGACTTCCCCCAAAGTGTGTCTCTTTCAGTAAATGACCCATCCTCATCCATTGATTTACTAATTCAAAAGCCTTGGTGTCAGACTCTGCACTTCTGTTCTCTCAGCTCCCATATCTAATTTACAACCTGGACATGTTTTTTTTCCCTCCAGAATGCATTCTGTATCACTCCACTTCTCTCCTTGGTCTCTGCCACCACTTCAGTTCAAGTTTACCACAATCCTTAAGTTTCTGTTTCCTCAATTCAACTACTGTCCCATGAAAGGCCATTTCTGTATGACAGCCGGAGTAAGATTTTAAAATGCAAATCAGATTATGACCATTTCCTGTTTAATGTGTCCAAGAATTTCCTATTTCACTTGTTGCACTTAGACTAAATTTAGCATATTTATGGGCTTAATCCTTCTGTCAGCTTCTCCGACATTATCTCACTCCCCATTCCCTCCCTCTCACTACGCTTCACTCACACTGGTGTTCCGGCCGTTCCACAAACACACTCTCTCCTGCCTTAACACAAAGGTTACTGCTATTCTCTTCCATCGAGATATTGTTCATATGATTTGCTTCTTATCCATCAAGTTTCAATTTAAATGTAACTTCTTCAGAGAGATCTGCTTGAACCATAGCATCCCAGGGCAGTGGGAGTGAGAAAAAAGGAAAGTGAAGCAGGAAAAGATGGGAGGCGGATCCAAGGAGACGTGTTGCCCTGCCAACCACTGCTTCTCTGCTTCCTGACAGTGAGGAAACACAGCTCCACACTTGCACCTGCTTGGCCACAGTGAACATTGCAGAATTGGCTGGGTATCAGAGGGATCAGAGGATCAGAGTTTTTGCCCTGTTTCCTCCCGTCTTCTCTCTCCCACTGGTCCATGTTCACTTTGCAGGGAAGCTAATAATCCTCAGCACTTCTGATTTACGCCACGGAGCCTTTTGGCGTCAATACAGGGAGCCAAGCCCCACATCCTGCCTTGAATTTTACCTGAGTTCTGGAAGTGGCAGGAGATGCTGCAAAGCCAAGGCATGTACCTGGAGGCGTCTGGAGAGAGCAGCCCGTGGACTCACATGGAATTCAGCATGTGGTAGCATTTTCTGTGTCATAGAAGTGCTGAGCATGTGAGACACAGGTGAGACCAAGAGAATAAGAACAGTACTTCAGATGTGTCAGATCCACGTTGTCAGTTTTATCTCAGGTACCAACCTTAGATTGTAAGTAGAGCTAAGTGGCTGGCACACTCACAAGGGTTTTGCTTAAGAAAGGGAAGAAATAAAGTTACCCAGAAGGAATGAAGAAGAAGCCAGGACTAGGAAGAGTGGAAAGCTCTTACCACTCCTCGTCCTAAAAGGGCAAAGGGAGGGAACACTGACTTCAAAACCTGGTGAAAGCTGCAGCTATGACAAGCCATCTACCAAGTGCTGCAGCCTCTAGGAAGATGGTAGTTATTATTGGAGTCTTGGCAGGGCAGGGAGGGAATAAAAGGGAGTAATAAATACTCTCTCCAGCAGCCATCCAATCTCATACCAGTGTCACTCATTGGCCAACTCCGACCAGAAGCTGGAGGGAAAGGGAAACTAGGGCAGTTGTAAAGGTGAGCATCTCAAGAAAAAAAGTGAAACAAGGAAGAGTGAAAAAGTGGATCAGGGGATGGAGTGCTAACAGAAGCATTCCAGTACAGGAGGACAGACTTTAAGTGACAAGTGGACAGGATTCATTTATTATTCATTGATGGTCCTGCCACCTGGTACAAGTTCACCAGGTTATTTTATTTTGAATGAATGAATGAATGAACTTAGAAAGTATGCTTCCAGTCTTCAGCTTTGCATATAGAAACTGTAGAAATTATGGAACTCTATAAGGCTCAAATTTAATATTTCCCTGGGAAACCAGAGTTGCTGAAATTATACAAATAAATTGCGAGTTTTCACTTCTGTCTCCAGTATAGAAACCAAAGTAATCAGGATTTTAAAAATGTAAAATTCAACACATCAATATAAATTGTACATTTTTAAATTACATTATATATGAGACATATGTGTGTGCATGTAAACACATGTATGTTTATCTATCTATGTATCTATCTATCTACCTATCTATCTATGTATCCATCTATCTATCTATAAAGGAATACCTCACAGAGGTATTGGGAATTGACTCCAAACCACAGCAATAAGGCAAATACTACAATAATCTATCATATACATTTTTTGTTTTACCCATGTTTATGAAAGTTACATTTACACTACACTAACTCAGGAAGCTTGTACTAGCATTATGTATAAAAAGAACAATGTACTTGCTTACCCTCACTTAAAAATCTTTATTGCTAAAAAAAAAATACCAATGATTATCTCAGATTTCAGCAGTTGGTAATCTTGTTGCTGGCGGAGGGTCTTGCCTCAATGTTGTTGGCTGCTGAATGATGAGGGTGAAAGTCACATCTTACATGGATGGCAGCAGGAAAAGAGAGAGAACTTGTGCAGGAGACTTTTCTTAATAAAACCATCTGATCTCATGATACTTATTCACTATCATGAAAACAGCATGGAAAAGACTTATCCCCGTGATTCAATTACATCCCACCAGGTCCCTCTCACAATACATGGGAATTATAGGAGCTACAAGATGATATCTGGGTAAGAACACAGGACCAAACTATATCATTCTGTCCCTGGCCCCTCCAAAATGTCATGTCTTCACATTTCAAAACCAATCATGCCTTTCCAACAGTCCCCCAAAGTCTTTAACTCATTTCAGCCTTAACTCAAAAGTCCACAGTCCAAAGTCTCCTCTGAGATAAGGCAAGTTCCTTCTACCTATGAGCTTGTAAAAGCAAAAGCAAGTTAGTTACTTCCTAGATACAGCCGGGGGTACAGGCACTGAGTAAACACAGTCATTCCAAATGGGAGAAATTGGCCAAAACAAAGTGACTACAGGCTGCATGCAATTCCAAAATCCATTGGGGCAGTCAAATCTTAAAGCTCCAAAGTTATCTCCTTTGACTCCATGTCTCACATCCAGGTCATGCTAAAGCAAGAGGTGGGTTCCCATGGTCTTGGGCAGCTCTACCCCTGTGGCTCTGCAGGGTACAGCCTCCCCACTGGCTGCTTTCACAGGCTGGCATTTAGTGTCTGGGGCTTTCCCAGGTGCAGACCCCCTCTGCGTAGGGGGTCCAGCCCCACATTTCCCTTCTGCACTGCCCCAGCAGAAGTTCTCCATGAGAGCCCTGCCCCTGCAGCAAACTTCTGCCTGGACATCCAGGCATTTCTATACATCCTCTGAAATCTAGGTGGAGGTTCCCAAGCCTCAGTTCTCGACTTCTGTTCATCCACAGACTCAACATCACATGGAAGTTGAAAAGGTTTGGGGCTCGCACCCTCTGAAGCCACAACCCTAGCTGTATCTTCACCCTTTTTAGTAATGACTGGAGCAGCTGAGATGCAGAACACTAAGTCCTAGACTGTACACAACACACAGACCCTGGGCCCGGCCCACAGAACCATTTCTTTCTCTTAGGCCTCCAGGCCTGTAATGAGAAGGGCTGCCATGAAGACCTCTGACATGCCCTGGAGGCATTTTCCCCATTGTCTTGGGGATTCACGTTTTGACTCCTTGTTACTTATGGAAATTTCTGCAGCTGGCTTTAATTTCTCCTTGGAAAATGGGATATTCTTTTCTATTGTGTGGTCAGGTTGCAAACTTTCCAAACTTTTATGCTCTGCTTCCCTTATAAAACTGAATGCCTTTAACAGCATCCAAGTCACATCCTGAATGCTTTGCTGCTTAGAAATTTCTTCTGTCAGATACTCTAAACAATCTCTCTCAAGTTCAAACTTTCACAAATCTCTAGGGCAGGAGCAAAATCCCACCAGTCTCTTTGCTAAAACATAACAAGAGTTACCTTTGCTCCAGGTTCCAACACATTCCTAATTCTCATCTGAGACCACCTCTGTCTGGACTTTATTGTTCATATCACCATCAGAATTTTTGTCAAAGCCCCATTCAACAAGTCTAGGAAGTTCCAAACTTTCCCACATTTTCCTGTTTTCCTCTGAGCCCTCCACACAGTTCCAACCTGTGCCTGTTCTGCTACACATTCCAAAGTTGCTTCCACATTTTGGTCTCTTTTCAGCAGCATCCCACCCTGGTACTAATGTACTGTATTAGTCTGTTCTCATGCTGCTGAAAAAGACATACCTGAGACTGGGCAATTTACAAAAGAAAGACGTTTATTCAACTTAAAGTTCCACATGGCTGAAGAGGCCTCACATCATGGCAGAAGGAAGGAGCAAGTCATGTCTTACATGGACAGCAGCAGGAAAAGAAAGACAGCTTGTGCTAGAGATCTCCTCTTAATAAAGCCATTAGATTGCATGAGACTAATTCACTAGCATGAGAACAGCACAAGAAAGACTTGCCCCCATGATTCAATTACCTCCCACTGGGTCCCTCCCACAACACATGGGAATTCAAGATGCGATTTGGGTGGGGACACAGCCAATCCATATCAAACCCTCAATGTTCTCCATGAGGATTGGAATCAACTCCTAAACTCTACGAAATGTTTACCTTTTGACCTCCTCTCGTTAATTATGAATATTTTTAATGACGTCTTGAATGGTAAATGTATTCTGGAAGGTTTTCAGGTTACTTTGGCCAAATCCATAAGAGGAATCACTCTGTATGGCAGCTGTAGCCTTACAAAATGTATTTCTTGAATAATAAGACTTGAAAGGTTGAAATTGATCCTTGCTCTTTTATCCATAGGCTACAGAATGAATGTTGTTAGTAAGCATGAAAACTACATTAATCTCCTTGTATATCTCCATCAGAGCTGTTGGATGACCAGGTGCATTGTCATTGGGCAGTAATATTTTGAAAGTAATCTTATTTCTTAGTAGCAGGTCTCAACATTGGGCATAGAATATTCAATAACCATGCTTTAAAAAGATGAGCTGTCACCCAGGCTTGATTGTCCTATTTATATAGTACAGGCATAAAAGATTTAGTGACATTTTTAAGGGCCCTAGGATATTTAAAATAATAAATGCGCATTCGCTTTGACTTAAAGTCACCAGCTGCATTGCGTCCAGATAAAAGAGTTAGCCTTTGTCAGCTTTAGCTAAGGCTTTGAAGCTTTGAAGACAAGCATTGACTTATTCTCTTTAACTATGAAAGTCCTATATGGCATCTTCTTCTGAGAAAAGGCTATTTCATCTACACGGAAAATCTGTTGTTTAATGTAGCCATCTTCATCAATGATCTTAGCTATGTTCTGGATAATTTGCTGAGGCTTCTACATCAGCATTTGCTGCTTTACCTTGTACTTTTATGTTATGGAGATGACCACTTAAATCTCATCAATCAACCTCTGATTGATAGATTCAAACTTTCCTTCTATAGTGTCCTCACGTCTCTCAGCCTTCAAGGAAGTGAAGAGAGTTAGGATCTTGCTCTGCATTAGAACTTTTCTTCAGGGAATATTGTGCTGGCTTGATATTTTATCCACATCACTAAAACATTCTCTATATTGTCCATAGGGCTGTTTTGCTTTATTTTCATTTGTGTGTTCACTGGATTAACACTTTTAATCTTCTTTGAGAACTTTTCTTTGCAGTCAGAACTTTGCTAAATGGTGAAAGAGGTCTAGCTTTTGGCCTGTCTAGGCTTTCAACATGCCTTCCACACTAAGCTTAATCATTTCTAGTTTTTGATTTAAAGTGAGAGACATGTGAGTCTTTTTAACATCTGAACAGTTAGAAGTCATTTTAGGTTTATTAACTGGCATAATTTTAATATTGTTTTGTCTCAGAGAATAGGAGGTTCCAAGGAGAGGGAGGGAGATGGGGGATTATCAGAATGCACCCAACATTTATCAAATAAGTTTGCTACCTTATATTGTTCCCAGACTGAACCAAGGGTTGGGCTACTTATTCTCGCAGCCCAATAATAAGATGCAGATGAACTGGGAAAGAAGAGAGTTTATTTCTGTAACCGAGTACAGGGAGAAGGCTGGGAAACTATTTCCAGACCAATTCAAAATTAAGAGGTTTTCCAGAGCTTACATACCTTCTAAGCTATATGTCTGCATGTAAGTGTGTAACTTCTAATCTGTAACTAAGGTTTGAGTCCTGAAGACCTTCCTCTGGAGCCTCAGTAAATGTACTTCAGCTGGACGGGTCCAGTCGCTAGGGTGATTCCCTTGTCTTGTCTCCTGGTAAATCATGGAGGCCTGGGGAGTTCCTTCAGACCCCAATACAACTTGTTTGTGGAGGGCTGGGGAGTTTCTTCAGATCTGCAATAAAACTTGCTTAATCCTAAATGAGTCCTGTTAAGAATTTCTTCATTATGTTGCCATGCTTCAAGGCCCAGGAAAGGCCTGTGCAAAACGTGATGGGCTTTTGTTACATTCCAGCCTTTGTATAAGGGCACTGGCTCTCTCAGCTGTAATACCTAACTTCACCACTTAGTCAGTGCTCAAACAGTTGTCATGGAGGCCTGCCTCTTTCACCACTAGTGAGACCTGTCCTGCCACAATATGGGCATATCTCGTGGTATCCAAAAACAAAATGGGTTTTGAGAAAAGTTAGTATTTGTGTTTTCTATTATGAGCAATGTAAGTTTCTCCAATTATTTAGGTCTCCATTTATTTAGGTCTTCTTTAATGTCTGTCTATTTTATACTGATATAATGATTTCCACAAAAGTCTTGTACATGTTTTGAAAATCATGTTTCCAAGGAATGTTATGTTTTCCTTGGAAATGGGCTTCTTTTTTCTCAGTTACATTGCATATTCTAACTGTTGACTTTTCTACATTGTTCTTGTACACTGATTAACAATAATCAACTTTCTAAAATTAATTTTAATAAATTTATCTGTAAATTCATATTATTTGAGAGTAATGATAATTCTATTTCTTCCATTCCAATAATTTTTGTACTTTTACTTTGCACTGACCAGAACCTGAAATATAATGCTGTTTAGATGTAGCAATCGTTATTCCGTATTTTCAGGAAATTAGAAATGTTATCTTAAAAGTTTTCAATTTTTAGCTTCAAAGCTACCTTGGAGATAGAATTATATGCAGTCCAAATTACAAGAAGAGTTAACTCAGATTCAGTCCTGTCTCCTCTAATTTTTAGCCAGACATATTAGAAAAGTGAGGCACAGAGGGAATGATACTGGGAAGAAAGAGAGATAAAGACAGCGACAGAGACAGAGAGATAGAGAGTCAAAAAGCCAGAGAGACAGGGACAGAGGGAGACACACATAGAGACATATAGAGACAGAGAGGCAGAGACAGGTGGACAAAAGAGAGGGAGAGAGAAATAGAGAGAGAAAGAGAGAGAGAGAAAGGAAGAGAGAGAGAGAGAAAGACAGAGACAGAGACTGGTTCTCTGTTTACCTACAGATTGCTAAGAAGGGTAAAATTCTGTTGAATAAGCTCAGCTGCTTCTGGAATTGGTGATTATTTCAGAGAGAAAAGTGGATACTTAGAAGGAGGACAACAGGCAGAGGGAGGCAGAGAAATGAGAAAAAGCTGAGGAAACAATCACTTACTAGTTTGGTTGTTTTTCCAACTATTCTCTTTCCAACATTTATATCCTAGCATTGCCACTTGTTATACATCTTCCATTTCTGTCCATTTCTTCCTCACTGTGCTACTGATTTCTGTTCTCCTTCACTCACATGACTTGGAAAAATCAGGCAAACTCCATCCTGGGACAAGGGGAACTGACATCTGTTATACCAATAAATAATCAAGGCACCTCCTAGCACCTGCCTTTGGTCCTGAGAAGAAATAACCCTACA
Source organism: Piliocolobus tephrosceles (assembly GCF_002776525.5). NCBI lineage: Eukaryota > Metazoa > Chordata > Mammalia > Primates > Cercopithecidae > Piliocolobus > Piliocolobus tephrosceles. The sequence continues at coordinate 116,962,390 of NC_045446.1, forward strand.
CAAATAAAAAAAAAAAAAACTCTTATATTCAGTATTTCTAACTATTAAATGTTCCCATTATTTGAATTTTCCAGATAGCTAAGGCTTCATAATTTAAATATACCTTACATATATAATCATTTTGATGGAAATCTTTCTAAAATGTATTGCAAACTTATTTTCCTTACTAAACAGAATATTCTTGACATAAGTTAATCTTTTCTTGATGACTCAGGGCCATTGGTATGGCTCAAATATAGATATGCCCTCAGGGATGATTGTGGAACTAAGGGCTGTGTGGCTAACACTTACTGGCCGTAGGCTGCTAGACATTTCCAGTTAATGTATCTTCTGTCCCTTCTGTTTCTGACACTTGTCACTTTCCAGTGCGCTTGCTTCTAACAGCACCCCTCCTACTTTTCTGCTTCTAATTTGTTCTCCACTGTAACTTTGGAAGAACTGGTGGTTGCCAGGGGAAACCAGGAAACCAAGGTTATGAAATCAGTACTCTGAATATCCTTGGCTGTTGCCTGGGGAGGGTTTCATCCTCTGCTTCCAGAATAGGGAAGAATTCAGGCATTAGATAATTTTCTTTTTTGAGGTCCAGAGGTCTTGTTGGGGTACTTAGGACATTTCACTTTTGAAGCTGTAGCAAAAGGAAGATAACCCTATTATAAAGGCTTGGAAATCTTTGAATCATTTGTTCAGGAGAACAAATACGGATTTTTTTCTTTTTGTGAAGTGCTGGTGAGGGCTCAGTATGTCCTTTATATAGGGATCACCCTAGGTTGAGACCCATATTAAGTATAATTAGTAAAACAGAGCCATGCACACTCTATCAACGTTCTAAAAAGGGGTCCAGTCAGCAGCAGGCCCTGGTCAGAAATGTTTCCTGAGGTCAACAAGTCTCATAAATGCAACTGTGGGCTACCTCATTTGAAGAAAATAATGGATTATTTCAACTTTTATTTGGCTGTTAGACATTTGGAAATCTTAAAAGAAAACTAAAGATTTAATTTCTTGAAAAGTTCTGGCCTAGGCGCAGTGGCTCATGCCTGTAATCCCAGCACTTTGGGAGGCTGAGGTGGGCAAATTGCCTGAGGTCAGGAGTTTGAGACCAGTTTAGCTAACATGGTGAAACCACATCTCTACTAAAAATACAAAATCATTAGCCGGGCATGGTGGCATGTACCTATAATCCCAGCTACCAGATATTCAGGAGGCTGAGGCAGAGGAACTGCTTCAACCAGGGAGGTGGAGGTTGTAGTGAGCTGAGATCTCACCACTGCACTCCAGTCTGGGTGACAGAGTGAGACTCTTGTCTCAAAAAAAGAAAGAAAAAAAGAAAGGAAAACAAAGAAAAGTTGTAGAAGGTAGGTCAGCAGAACTGGGGGACAGCATGTAAGCTCAAAGTACCATTTTTGATTAATTAAACTAATTTCACAGATATATATATTGCTACCAACAATCTTCTGATATTAATGTGGGATTTTTTCTTGATTTAATTCTAAAACTCACAAAATAATGAACATCTGAAGACTTGCAAAATAAACCCCAAATACATAAGAAGTAGAAGTAGAATTTGATCAATGGGTTATTCTATTCTCTCTCATTCTTTTTTTTTTTTTTTTTTTTTTGAGACGGAGTCTCTGTCGCCCTGGCTGGAGTGCAGTGGCCGGATCTCGGCTCACTGCAAGCTCTGCCTCCTGGGTTCACGCCATTCTCCTGCCTCAGCCTCCCGAGTAGCTAGGACTACAGGCGCCCGCCACCTCGCCCGGCTAGTTTTTTGTATTTTTTAGTAGAGACGGGGTTTCACAGTGTTAGCCAGGATGGTCTCGATCTCCTGACCTCGTGATCCGTCCATCTCGGCCTCCCAAAGTGCTGGGATTACAGGCTTGAGCCACCGCACCCGGCCTCTCCCCATTCTTTTTACAGCACGTTCCAAATCGTATTCTGTGGAACATTGGTTATGATAGATACTTTAAAAAAAAAAAAAAAAAAAAGACCAGCCTGGGCAATATGGTAAAACCCTGTCTCTACTAAAAATACAAAAAATTAGCTGGGCGTAGTGGCGTGTGCCCATAATCCCAGCTATTCGGGAGGCTGAGGCAGGAGAATCGTTTGAACCCAGGAGGCAGAGGTTGCAGTGAGCCAAGATTGTGCCAATGCACTCCAGCCCGGGCAACAGAGTGAGACTCCATCCAAAAGAAAAAGAGAGAGAGAGAAGGGGATTTAAATCCAAAAAGGTTTGAGAAATATTGCATATCCCCGTAGTCTCTTTGGAGATTCATAATACAACTTAGTTTACTAAAGAATCTGAAAATTATGGTATTAAAATCACTCAGTTAATTTAGTTTAAACTATTTAGCAATTTCCAAGCCAACGCACCAAGAAGGCCTTCAAGACCTGGAATTTGTAGGACCATTTGGTGGAACTAGCAGTTCATGGAACATACCTGGTAAATGCTGTCACCTAAAGATTTCTCTGTTTACCGCGGATCCATGGGGCCTTCCCACTCCAGACTAGTCTTCACAGGTGCTTGTATGATATGCACTCAACTCCTTAAACCCCAGGGCCTCAAGCCTTTCTTCTCCCAGTAAAAAACAAAACAAATGTGGCCGGTCGGGCGCAGTGGCTTACTCCTGTAATCCCAGCACTGTCGGTGGGAGAATCACGAGAGCAAGATATCTAGACCATCTTGGCTAACATGGCGAAACTCCGTCTCGACTAAAAACACGAAAACTAGCCGGGCGCGGGCTCGCGAGAGTAGACCCAGCTACGCGGGAGGCTGAGGCGGGAGAATCGCGAGAACCCGGGAGGCGGAGCTTGCAGTGAGCCGAGGTCGCGCCGCTGCGCTCCCGCCTGACAGAGCAAGACTCCGTCTCAAAAGAAAAAAAAAAAAAGCAAATGAATCGGTATGGTATCAACATAGATTTAACATTGATTCGATTTTCACTCATTTTTAAAGTGACTTTTTTATATACAGAAAAACGGTTTGCTACATAGCTCTCAACTCACTTTCAACAGACACGCCGAAGAACAGATGGTCTTTAAACAGCTATTTTCCTGTGGTAACGATGAGGCTCTGGCGGGCATTCCAGCCACTAGGGAATATAAATTTAAGGCTACTTTCTCCGAAACATTTTGGATATAAAGAGAGAAAACAGAAGTTGCTGGTGGTGAACGTCTGACTTGTGTCACCGAGACACTGTTTGTTCAAAGTGAGGGGTTTTCTTTCCTGAATAATCTTCTTTCACTCAATACATTTCTATTTCAATAGTTTCCACTGTTTCTGGTTTTCTCAGAAGATTCTCGGCTTTGTGATTTTTAAATAGAACTAAGCTTTGAGGTACAAACGAGAGCAAAAACAAAGACATATTTAAACTTGAAGGGGGAATACCTGCATCCCTACATCTTTTGATTTCTATTTTATTGTGATAAGAATACTTAACATGAGACCTACCCTCGCAACAGATTTTTAAGTGTACGATACCGTATTTTTAACTACAGACACAATGTTGTACAGCATATCTCTGTTAATTTAGCACTACTGCAACCTTATACCTGTTAACTAGCACCTCCCCATTTTACTAATCTCTCTTTATCTACTAGGCTGGATAAGCACTATGAAAACTCTTCTGATTGATGATGGAATTGTCTCTGCAATAGTCAGATAATGACCTGAATTTCTGAGATTCCTAAAAGATTTTTCTGGGAACAACATCGCAGGTAACTAGATTTGTATTCAGATTCATTTAGTGTAAGATTATGCGTGCACTTCACATATGCCAATATGGGTAGTAAATGCTGTTTATGGGAATTTTCCAAGTGAAGATTTTGCAAGGAGTATTTTGACGTTGATGTCATTATGTTTAATAATTTGTTTTTTCTGCTGATTCTTATCCACTCATCCATGAGAAGCAGTAACACTATGAATTTTTCAAATGAAAACACCAAGGTACCTGACTTATATAATACCACTGTTGTACTCTGACAGTAGCTTTTCGAGGTCCAGGCATAGTCCAGTATGATTCTGCTTTTTCCCAAGTCCACTGTGAGTGCTTATCCACAAAAATAAGCTTTTAGAGAAAGGCTTGCCACATTCTTTAGCCTAGAGGTGGATGCTGTGTTCAAAAAATAACACAAGAGAATTCAATAATTCTTTGACTACATGGGACTTGTATGCTGAAGTGCTTGTGATTGGGTGAAGTGTGAAATAGAGAGTCACTGATTTGCTGTTCATTATGGGAAGTAATGAGATATGTTTATCACTAAGCAGACAGAAAAGACCTTGTGGATTCGAAAGGAAGTAAAATACTTGCTTGTCTTGGAAATGTTGGCATATCTTTAAGTGAAAGCTTGGTCCCTAGCAGGTCTGGTGGGAAAGATTAGATTTATTTCCCATTTATTCCAATGGTAAAATAAAATCTTGCATATGAACAGGGAGGTTTGAGATCTGAGACCTGGGCATCATTTTATACAAGGAACGAGTGGTCCATGTCTCAAATAGTGACTCATCTTTTTGTGACAATATGATTTACCTTTAGAATATCAACAGCCATCTGTTTTCATTAACTGTCTGATTTTGGGATGTGAAGTATACAGTTTAAGCCCTTGCAGGAAGCAATTTTATCTTTCTTTATTCGCAAAGACTGCTGAATTAGAGCACACAGGCATTTTGCTGTCATAGTCATTGCATTGAAATAAGCTTGTGCTGAAGACTTTCATTTAAAAGTGATCACTGTTTTAATTGTAATTATCAAAATTAAGTTATTCTTAAGTGAGTATTTATATGTATTCATGCTATAGTGGCAATAAAGACTTCACTGCATTCAACTAACAAGATTAAAACATTGCCAAAGCAAAACTGGGTTAAATAGCCCCAGTTACTCCCTGTTTTCTCTCTCTCTTTCAAAAAACACATATCGATATTTATATCTACACATACACATATCACCTACAAACGCATATTCATACGTTTCTCATGACATCTCTTTTCCTACTCAATACTTATTGTTTCATACCTGAATCCACCTAGAAACAAGCTTCCAGTGTTCCCCTAAACAAGAAAATTCTAACCAATATGGAGAATCTCTCTGATTGTATATGCAGTTTTTCATGTGACTAATAAACTTCACAAGGGAATTTTTTTATTACTTCATGTGCTGTCCTTGCAGAGGGTGCCCAGTTGGTTTAAAGCTCTGACCTTTAAATACCTCTTTACTCACTCTGCTTAGAGGAGAGGAAAAGTGGCTTTCCCTAATAGATAAATTTGGGGAAAACAATTTAGGTATGCTTGGTTCAGCTCCTCTCCTTTTCCTTTTGGGGACCTGCTTCCTAACAGAGCAGAAATTTACCTGTCCTCCTATACAGACATGCTCTGCATTGGAACATGAGATGCCCTTCATGATCTAGCGCTCTCTGAGAATGGGTCAGTGCATTATTTCCAGGGTTTAGTTAGTAAGCCCTTTAAGCCACATCCTTCAATTTATACTTTATGATGAAATTTCCCAAATGAGGTTTCATAAATGGCCAAAAACATACTGAAACAGGAAAATAGATTCTGGGGGTACGGAACCTAAGGCCCATTCACCTTGACTTCCTAAAACAGAATCAAAAGGAAAACCCCACCTCTCTACACCAAAGTAGCAAAAGGATCAGAGGCTACTCCCTTTGCACTGTGTGGCAGACGAACAATGGAAAGTACCTCTGATTGTTCCCCTCCTGCAGCCAACCAGACTTGTCATGGGCCAAGTCTTCATATGTAACTTTGAACTTCACTTCAGCCTCTGATTGGTGCCCTCCCATGACCAATCAGACTGGTCGTAGGCCATTCCTTCGTTTACATAGGGTATAAACAAGTAACCAATGGGAAACTTCTCAAGGGTCTTTAAACCCCAGAAAATTCTGTAAGCAGCTCTCTTGAACCATTTGCTTGAACCTGTTCCTACTTTGTGGAGTGTACTTTAGTTTCAGTAAATCCATGCTTTTATTGCTTCATCTTTCATTGCCTCGTTTGTGTGTTTTGTCCAGTTCTTTGTTCAAAACACCAGGAACCTGGACCACTCATAGCCAACACCCTCCACCGGTAACAATATCAACATATTATTTCCCTCAGGACTTAGGGTGGCTGGATGGAATCCTGTGATTACGGTGAATTCATACCATTCATCACCGGTCATAGGAAGCCTCATTTGCTTATCTATGTTTCCATAAAAATATTATCATTTTCTATATGTGCCCTCAGGATTAAAACAAGTTGGGGAAACAAACTTTTTATTGCAATTAAGGTGATATATTTCTTTCTTCCTATGCCACTCTTCTGTCTTAATTTGTTCGGACTAGAGAAGGGAAGGCAACTGCTCATTATTGAACTGACTCAGAGATGTCCACTTTGGTTTCTACAGTGCAATCTTCGTTTAGGTTTTCCTCCTTCTTGAGACATTTTTCGTTTTTCTCCTGATAAGTCTAGTCTTCATTCGGTGAATATGTTCACTTTGAGTGCTCTCATGATGTTCAATGCTTTCTTGCCTTCTCTCTTTCTTACCTTATTGTCCCCATATTCATAACAATTGGCATTTTCTGTATTGGATCACAGGCTCCACCACTTGTCTGTACTTCTTTATAAGAATTGATATTTCTCAATAAGATGTATGGTGAATAACATGGGCTATAGAGTCAGATAAACTTAGTTTTAATTCTCAATCAAACACTTCATTTGACATTGGACAAAATCTTTTTTTTTTTTTTTTTTTTTTTTTGAGACGGAGTCTTGCCCTGTTGCCCAGGCTGGAGTGCAGTGGCCGGATCTCAGCTCACTGCAAGCTCCGCCTCCTGGGTTCCCGCCATTCTCCTGCCTCAGCCTCCCAAGTAGCTGGGACTACAGGCGCCTGCCACCTCGCCCGGCTAGTTTTTTGTATTTTTTTTTTTAGTAGAGATGGGGTTTCACCGTGTTAGCCAGGATGGTCTCAATCTCCTGACCTCGTGATCCGCCCGTCTCGGCCTCCCAAAGTGCTGGGATTACAGGCTTGAGCCACCGCGCCCGGCCGACATTGGACAAAATCTATAATCTTTCTAAAACCTCAGGTTTCTCATATTTCATTGGAGACATTAATGGGGCATCCCTCTTTTTGTTGCCAGGATTAAATGAAATTAAGTGTATAAGTGTAATACTTAATATGATTTGTATTTGAAAAGTATTATCTGTTATTGTTGAACAGGGATATGCTAAACATTAAAAATTTAGAGACCCTAGGAATATGCTGTATCTACTGCTTTATTTTAAAAGCTTTATAATTTTGTTACATCATAGGTGATTCAAAGTCATAAATAACATTAAAAATCAGTGTTATTTTTCTGTGGTCCAGTTATAAAAAGATTGGCATATTGACAGAAAAATTGTAAGAACTGGCTAAAAGGTTACAATTCAGTAGTCCGAAGTTGTTAAATGTAGGGGAAAACAACATTCCATACTTCAATCGTTTCGGACAGTATCACCCTCTTACAGAAAACTAGAAAGATTAATGTTGATAATCTTGATCATGAAACATAAAGAACATGTCACTGTATTCCACATAAAGAAAATAAAATGCTAAAGCATTTTAGGACATTTTAATCAAAATAGTCACAAAACTTTACAGAAAGGTGGAGACTCCATTTCTATGGAAACTAACTCATATGAAACACTCTTTCTCTAATGATACCAATGAAGGAGGTATTATTTGAAGAATAACTTCTATACCTGTATTGCTTTTAACTGTTCAAAAGACTTCTGTATTTATATATCTTATTTTGATCTCACAAATGTATGTGGTATTTGGTCAGTTATTGTAATCTTCATATACAAAAAGAAATTTAGATAGGGAGAACTGAACAGAACACTTAGAGGTATCTGCAAAGATGGCACAGCTGAGAAGCTGAAGCTTCATTTTTCTGTTAAAGATGGTATTATTATAATTATTGAATAGTTTTTTCTGGTGAACCGTATTTTATTATTATTGTCTTATTTTTATTTGGGCTTTTTTCTTCTCTCTGTCATTTAAGATACCATTCTATTTTATGGAGAACAACGTAAATTGTGTCTTGTTTAGTGGAGTGGCCATGTTGGTTGAATATTTTTTTTTTTTTTTTTTTTTTTGAGACAAAGTCTCGCTCTGTCGCCCAGGCTGGAGTGCAGTGGCCGGATCTCAGCTCACTGCAAGCTCCGCCTCCCAGGTTTACGCCATTCTCCTGCCTCAGCCTCCTGAGTAGCTGGGACTACAGGCGCCCGCCACCTCGCCCGGCTAGTTTTTTGTATTTTTTAGTAGAGACGGGGTTTCACGGTATTAGCCAGGATGGTCTCGATCTCCTGACCTCTTGATCCACCCGTCTCGGCCTTCCAAAGTGCTGGGATGGTTGAATATTTTTAATGTGATGATATAGAGACAAATAATGATGACAAAGTTACCACTTCTTGAATACCATATAATGTCTATATACTGGCTCATTTACCCCTCACAATAGTTTTGCCAGACTAGTATTATTATCTCCATTCTACATATTAGACAAACACAAAAAGATGAATCCAGGTTCTGTAACCTCAAGTCCGAGTTTTTTCTAACCTCACTCGTTGTCTTCCACAATGAGTCTCTGGAGTAGCTTTTAAGAATAACCCAAAGCATGAACAGGAAAGAGTATTGAATTTATCTATAAATATCTTTGGCTCACCTGCAAGAAAATGTGAAATCAAAAGGAAGCATAAGTGAGAAAGCCTGATACATGCTATCAAATTTGGAAAATGTTTCAGCTTTTTCAAGGGGCGCACTCAACACAAAGAACAGCCTCCAAAAGTCAGTAGAACCGGATCTGTAATTGTTCCCAAGAATCCAACAGGAAGTATCTGCTAAGTCAAGGAATATTTGCAGAGAGTTTTCAGGCACTCATAAGCCACAGCACCATCAATCCCACCCACCCTAGCCATAACCTTTTAAGGGAGCATGCTGAAGTGCAGTTAATCAGATTATGGTTAGCAGAGAAAAAAAATATGAAAGACAATGAAGAACTGGTCAGGGTGAGAGTAAAGGGCAAACCCCAATCAGCTGCCTTATTTCACTTCCTTTCAAGGACATAAATATCACAGAACAGTCTCTTTATGTCAAAGGAGCTAGGGATCTAGAGAGTCTGCAGTTCACAGAGAACCAGAGACTCCTTTCTCAAATTATGCTTTAGGAGCCACCAAATATCTAACTATTCTAATAAGACACTTTCTTTCAGACAGTTAACATATGTCATTTTCTTACCATGAACAACATACTTTTGTTAAAGGCTCAGGTTATTAGTTCAGAAAACAAGACGGCATTGCAATTTCATCAGTCAGTCTTAGTGTACTTGCTACCTAAATGGGACTCATGCTTTTTTGGTATTACTGATTATAGGGATAAAGAAAATAATTGCTTAGAATATGACTCGGTATACACTGTACTATTTTAGTCAACTGGTCTATCACTGAGCTAAGGAACGGGAGCCAGATGAAGGAAAAACTGAGATAGAGACTTTGCCCTAGTGGATTTAACAGTTTTTTTTTTTTTTTTTTTTTTTGAGAGACAAGTCTGACATCAATGAAGTTATTACTTACACTGATGCTGATGGAGAGTGAAAATGTTCTTTCTCAGTAAATCACAACCTAAATTGGACAAATAATATACTGTGTGAAACAACTGGAAATGCACCCAAGTGAACTTATAGGGCTAGCATCCTGGTATGACTAACATAATGAGAGTTTCAAGTCATACTGTGACATGCTGAAGTGTTTTAGCAGAACCTTTCTGGAGTAAGTAAATGTTCCATAGAGGGATATCATTCTGTTAACTGCCCAATCTTTTGATCTTGCTTCATCTGATGGTCTGTGGGTTCTCTTGTCCTTTCCAGTCCTTTGATAGAGGATCTGGAACAACTGTAATAAGGAGTGCTGATATCCTAGACCTAAATCCCTTAGGTATGACACCTTCCACTGCTCAGCATTTGAGAAAAGTGATGTCTGTGCCTGTCTTCCTGCCAGCTTTCTCTCACTAGAGATTATTCCTTTTTCTTCTTTCAGCCTCAGTGCTTTACATTGCCTAAGGATAAACCTGGCACTTTTTACCGTCCATGATCCAATTAGCAGAGAAAGGAGCAGCTCTGCTTGCAACAACACACAGATTCTGGTATGAGCCCCACAGAGAGAAAGCAACACCTAGACATGCTTTGTGCATAGCTGCCTGCCTATTCTCTCTGTGATCTCACAACAAAGGCCCAGGCACTTTGCTAGCTGCCCAGGGCTACCATTCACATCTGGAATTGATGGAAAAGGAATCATGTGACATGTTTCCATTGGTGCAGGTTCACTAAATACTTCCTATAACCTGAACTTTTCTAATAACCATTTACTTTTTTTTTTAGACTGAGCAATGGGAAAAGAGATTTTACTTGAGGATAAAACTCCCAGGAGAGAGTGTATTTCTATGTTGAACTAAAGGCATGAGTATGCATAACTTCTCATATTTTTCTATATGAGACTTTGGGAATTCTGCTTCCTGTATATAAATTGCCTGTAGATTGAAGATAAAGAGATTGTGGTCCTCTTTTTGGAATTCAAAATAATATTACTCATTTAATTTTTTATGAGTATTGCTCACACGACAGTATTTGTTAAGAACTGGAGGAGATACAAAAAAACACAGGATTATTTCCTGCATTCTAGGGCTGTATATTTAAATGATACACTTACCATTCACTCATTCTCAATTTAGAATTTTTAGGCATCAACTGGTCAAGTGGTTAACAAAAAAGTGCAGTATTACCACCCACCAGAGTTTTTTGGTTTTGTTTGTTTTAATAATTGGGATAGTATTATGATCTAGCCGCGATAAGTGATATGTGATACAGGCATTTAGTATTTAGGAATTAGCGATGCTAACCAATTGCAATGCTCCTCTAAAGGAAACCTTATCTAATCCAAAATGTCAACAGCAACTCTCTCGTTAGGACTGAGAAACACTGGGTAGACTATTTCACATCAGCCCTGGGTTGTTGTTGTTTTTTGATTTTTTTTTTTTTTTGCCATAGTCTATCTAATATAGCTTGGATATTTGTCACTGCCCAAATCTCATGCTAAATTACAATCCCTAACACTAGAGATGGGGCCTGGTAGGAGGCATTTGGATCATGGGAACACATTCCTCACAGCTTTGTGCTGTCTTTGTGATAGTGACAGTGAGTTCCTCATACAATCTGGTCATTTAAAAGTGTGTGGCACCTCTCCTGCACCTGACTCCCTCTCTCTCTTGCTCCCACTCTGCCATCATAGAACAAGTAAATCCTCATACCCCCAACCCCTTGGATCCAAATTTCAGAAGAAAAAGGGAGAAGTGCCTACTCCCCCTTCATATTCTGTCATGTTTTTAAGCCTCTTGAGACCTCCCCAGAAGCAGATGCCACTATGCTTCCTGTATAGCCTGCAGAATCATAAGCTAATTAAACTTCTTTTCCTATCAATTACTGAGCCTCAAGCATTTGTTTCTAGCCATGCAAGAATGGCCTAACACACACCCTTGACCCCCGTCTTTAGGATAGCAAAGCAGAACGCTTCTGTTAGTGGTTACATCAGCCAGATTAGGCTAAGCTATTGCTGTGCTAACAAACAGCTCCCAAATCTCGACGACCCTTAACACTAAGGTTTTTTTCTTACTTATGCCCCATTTGGAGGTCTTTGATAGCTTTCCTCTATGTAATCTTGTGCCTGGGATCCAGGCTAAAAGATAAACCCTTTCTGGGATATTGTCAGCTGTGAATCAGAAAAGGGCATGGTAAAATGATGAAAAATGCTCTTAAACTTTTGCTTGAAATAATGCATGTCATTTCTACTGACATTTCATTGACTAAAGCAGGTCCAAGCCTGATATCAGTGAAGCACAAATGTAAAAATCCTGCTTCAGAAAGGTACAGCAAATATTTTGAACAGTACAATCCACATTAGAAATAAAACAGAGAAAGATGATTCTTGTATGACAACACTTCTTAAAATGGTCTCCAGAAAGAAAATCTGCTGCCCATCATGGAACAAATTAATTCTCAGACCCACCTTGGATACAAACTGTAGAAGAAAAAGGTGGAAACCCAATGGGAAGAATAAAAAGTCAGATCAATTTTGTTTATGCCAAAAATACATTTCCATCTCTACTAATCTCCCAGGCCCAAGCCATTAGGTTTTTTCTTCTGGTTCCGGTTATATTCTCTTGCAGGTGAGTGCACCTTAGCAAGGATCTCCAGAGCAGCCAAAATCCTGGTTCCTGTCCTCCTTGTCCGGCTGTTCAATTTTGACTAAGAAGTGTGAATAATCTCACAGATTTTATTTCTAGCCCTCACCTTTTCTATCTTTGTGCTTCCCTTAGAGGCTGTGTTTAATTTTGATACTCCACTGATCAATAGAAGATCCTCAGATATGAATGTCCGTTCTTCTAAGCTTCAGTGCAACCTTTTTTTTTTTAGCCACTGAACATTTTCATCTTTAAATCAACTATATCTGAAACCAAGATCCTCATCAACACCCCTTATTCTCCCTCACTTTGCTTCTGCTGCCAAACCAGATTCACCTAATCCTATTAATGATATTACCAATATCTGAGTCACATAGACTTAAATCGTTGTGTTAGCTTTTGGTCTTAATACTTTTTTTCCTCCACTCAACTCCATGCAAATAGCCACCACTTTCCGTTAATTATCCATATATACTTTCTCTTTCTGTCAGCCTTTGCTCATGGGAGTCTAAAGCACATCTCCAAATGAGAATTGTATTCCATTTATTAGTAGTAGGATAGTTAAATCACCTTCATAGAATAACTTAGGGGTTTTTAAAATAAATCTGAAAATTTATTTTAAAGTTATTAATGTTAATTTTATTATTAAAATTGTAATAGTCTTCTAAAACATTGATGATATGGTGCATGAACAATATTATCATAGCTGCAAGATTAATTCTACAGTCACTGTATTAAACATTGGCAACAGTACTAAATAGACACACTCAAGTGGCACATTAATGCTGTTGCTAACATTTTTGTCTATAGTAGAATTTGAATAGGAAGAAAGATTTAAATTATATGTTTTCTAAAAGAAGTTAGAAGCTGGGATTGTAAATTGGGTAAATATAAAAAAAATCCTTCAACTACTGAAAATGGTTAGCAGTGTACAAAATGATTTTGACAAGCATGGTGTTTAAAATGTTAACTTCTGCAGGCTCACACCTATAAGGAAATGTCTTATTAAACAATATGTGTAATTTGTGCTGGTTTACAGTTTGACTGGTATGAGCAAACTTTCTTCAGAATCCTTATATTACTTAATTTCATAGATTTAACATGATTTCTCAGGGACGTTGTGGTATATGATTTAGGAATTTTTTCTTCTTGTTAAATTTTGAAGTATGAAAGTTGAAATTTTGATCTTACAACATCCTTATAAAAATGAAGAATTTCAAGATAGAAATTTCAAGATAGAAATGCAATAATAAATAAGAGTTAACTACAGTTCTTAATATTTTTAATGTTATGAATACTAGAGTAATAAACACATCAATCAGATTTAGATTTAAAATATAATAAAGTGGCCGGACACCATGGTTCATATCTGTAATCCCAGCACTTTGAGAGGCCAAAGCAGGATGATCACTTGAGCCCAGGAGTTCAAGACCAGCCTGGACAACAAAGTGAGACCTGCCCCTGCCACCTACCTCCAAAAAACAGTGAAAAAATTAGCCAGGCATGGTGGCACACACCTGTAGTCCCAGCTACTCTGGAGGCTGAGATGGGAGGATTGCTTGAGCCCAGGAGGTAGAGGATGCAGTAAGGTGTGATTGAGCCACTGCCCTCCAGCCAGGGTGACAGAGTGAGACCCTATCTCAAAAAATAAATGAATAAAATAAAATATGCAAGTATCTATTATTCTGCTTTGGGTTATTATTGAAATGTTATAAGCATTTATTGGTTCAAGAAAAGCATAATATTCTTACTGAAGTTATTTACCAAATCTCTTCATAGTCACACTATCAATCTATATACCCATTTATTCATATCTTGAAATTTTTTAATTTTTATAATTGAAGTTAATGCTTTTAAAACCATTTTACCATTTTGGCACTTTATTCTTCTTTGTAGCCTGTCTTTACCCCTTCCTGTCTATATGACCTGTGCTAACTTATGGACATCTCTGCCTCAGGTTCCTCATTTATTAAATGAGCAAAATATAAAATTTTTAAACATATTACTGGCATATAGCAAAACTATATATCATAGGAGTGTTAAGTTTTGTGGCTTATATATCAGGCACATGTTCTTGCTAACATAGGTAATTGCGAAGTAGTTATTTTGATTTATTATTGAGCAAACTAAAGTTCAGACTAACCCAGAGACTCACTTATGTTAAGTAGCCAGAGCTGGTCTGAACCCAAGTCTCTATGGTCCTGTCTTGGTCTGTTTTCTGCTGCTTTAAACAGAATACTACAAATTAGGTAATTTATAATGAACAGCAATTTATTTCACACACAGTTCTGGAGGCTGGGAAGTTAAAGACTCAGGGGCCAGCATCTTATGAGGCCCTTCTTGATGTGTGGAAGACAAGAGAGAGAAAGAGAAATAAAAAATAGGATTGCAGTTATCCTTTTGTAAAAAATCCATCGCCACAATAACAGCATTAATCCACTAATGAGAACAGAGCCTTCGTGGCTTAATCACCTCTTAAAAGCCCTGCTTCTCATCTACCTCGAGAGGTGGATACTGTTACAATGGCAATTAAATTTCAACATGAGTTTGAGAAGAGACGTTCAAATCATAGCTGGCTCCAAAGCCTATTTTGTGCCTCTGATGCTCAAGATCAGTGAATCTTTTTCTTATAACTTAGCAAAATAGGAAGAACTTAGAGAAAACAAGATAGATCAACAATCAAGCATTTGGAAGATAGTGCTAAAAACCTTTCCCTCATTTCTCACTGAAGTGTATACACACTGCCATGTACTATTATTTAAATTTTCCTAGGTGATATGTCTCATTCCCTGAGTAAGTTGTAAACTTTCCAATGGAAATTAAGTGTACTTTGTGCTCACTTGCAGCACTTAGTAAAATGTTGTGACAGTAGCTTAAATATGAATATTTTTAGTAGTTTAAATGGATTCAGTTGAGCTTCAAAGAACACTGTGAAAAAAACAGGAAAATATATTATCTTTAATTTACTGGTGAGGAAATTTAGAAATAAAAAGGGCAAGAAGTTTATCTAAGATGACTCATCTTGGTCACAGAAACCTGGGTCTAATGTTAGCAGTAAATCCTCAATAAATACATGTTAAACTAATAAATTTATTCTAGAGAAGAAAAAATCATGAGTATGGAGCAAAAACAGAAGAGTAGCTTAATAAATTTGCAGAATGTATAAAGGCTTTCATAGTTTTACCTCTGGAGTTAATTTTACTTCAGAACTTTCAAATGATGTCTTAATGATAATAACAATAATAAGTGAAAACTTACATCTAGTTAGTACTTGCAATGTCCTAATACTATATTAAACATTTGCATTAATTATTTCATATTCACTACTCATCTATGAAATAGATGCAACTTTTTGACACTTTTTGTTTGTTTAGTTGGTTGGTTTTAATTAATAGTCTTTATTTATTTATTTATTTATTGAGTAGTTTTAGGTTAACAGAAAATTGATCAGAAAGTACGGAGTTCTTATGTATCTCCCTCTCTCCTCCTATAGTTTTTCCAATTATTTACATCTGTCATTAATGTGGTATGTTTGCTACAATTGCTGAACCAATGTGTACGTTATTTTTGTTAACTTTTATTTTAAGTTCAGGGTTACTTTTTGACATTTTTATTGAAGTATAAATATGCGTAAAGAAAAAGTGGCAAATTGTAAGTAAGTTTTCTCAAACTGAGTACACTCAAGTAAACAATACCCAAATCAAAAAAAAAAAAAAAAAATGAACATTAAGTTAAACCCAGAAGTTCTTCTTCTGTTACCTACCAGACCACACTCTCCCCAAGGTAACATAGTCTGACTTCTAACCGCACAACTATCCTGACTTCTCACACTGGAGATTAGTGCTCCCTATATTTGAACTTTATATAAATGGATGATACAATCTGTCCTCTTAGGTGCTTAGCTGCTTCTGCAGCTTCTTATTTTTTTTAAATAAACTTTACTTTTTAGAGCAGTTTTAGGTTCACAGCAAGCTGATAAGAATCTACAGAGATTTCTCTATATACCCTCTGTCCCCATACGTGCATAGCCTTCTCCGCTATCCACACTCCCAAACAGAGTGGTACATTTGTAACAACAGAAGAAACTACATTGACACATCACAATCACTTAAATGTCATAGTTTACATTATGGTTCACTCTTGATGTTTTACATTTTATGGTTTTTGACAAATGTATAATGGCATAAATCCACCATTACAGAATCATACAGAGGAGTTTCACTGCCCTCAAAATCCTCTATGCTTCTCCTATTCATCTCTTCCTATTAACCTCTGGCATCTATTGGTATTTTTACTATATCTCAATAAATTAGTTTTTTTTAAGAATGTACTGTAGTAGACTCATATAGTACATACCCTTTTCGTATTAACTTATTTCAGTTGGTAATGTGCATTTAAGACAACTCCTTGTCTTTAGCACTGAATAATATTCCCTTATCTGAATGTAGTACAGTTTATTTATCCATTCACCAAATAAAGGGCATTTTTTAAATAGTAGAACATCATTTATATAGCATGCCAAAGTAGACTAAACAATACAATGCTTAGGAATACATAGATACGTGGTAAAACCATATAGACAATCAAGGAGAGTGGAAAAAGAAAGATATAGTCAGGGAGAATACACGACTTGGCTTCAAAAATGTTGGTTATGTGTTTTTTTTTCTTAAGTATTATATAAGCACGTGGGTATTTATTTTACTTGTATTCTCTAACTCTGTAGATGCGTCAAAAGTACTATTTCTCACATATGAAATAATTTCTCATTTTAAAAGTAAGTAAATACATGGTTATGGTACAAAACATCAAAAATTCAGAAAACTCTATGAGCAAAATAAACATTGTCCAAAATTATACTACCCTGAGATAACTATAATATTTGTTGCTTTTTATTTTTATTTTTTTATTTCCATAGGTTGTTGGGGAACAGGTGGTGTTTGGTTACATGACTAAGTTCTTTAGTGGTGATTTGTGAGATTTTGGTGCACCCATCACTGAAGCAGTATACACTGCACCCTATTTGTAATCTTTTTTCCCCAAGTACCCAGAGTATATTGTATCATTCTTATGCCTTTGAGTCCTCATAAGTTAGCTCCCACGTATCAGTGATAACACACAATGTTTGGTTTTCCATTCCTGAATTACTTTACTTAGACTAATAGTCTCCAGTCTCATCCAGGTTGCTGCAAATGCTGTTATTTCATCCATTTTTATGGTTGAGTAGTATTCCATCGTATATATATACCACAGTTTCTTTATCCACTCGTTGATTGATGGGCTTTTGGGTTAGTTACACGTTTTTGCAATTGAAAATTGTGCTGCTATAAACATGAGTGTGCAAGTATCTTTTTCAAATAATGACTTATTTTCCTCTCGGTAGATACCCAGTAGTGGGATTGCTGGATCAAATGGTAGTTGTACTTTTAGTTATTTAAAGAGTCTCCACCTTGTTTTCCATAGTGGTTGTACTAGTTTACATTCCCACCAGCAGTGTAGAAGTATTTCCTGTTCACCACATCCGTGACAACATCTACTATTTATTTATTTGATTATGGCCGTCCTTGCAGGAGTAAGGTGGTACCGCATTGTGGTTTTGATTTGCATTTCCCTGATTATTGTGATGTTGAGCATTTTTGCATATGTTTGTTGGCCATTTGTATATGTTCTTTTGAGAATTATCTATTCATGTCCTTAGCCCACTTTTTGATGGAATTGTTTGTTTGTTTTCTTACTGATTTGTTTGCGTTTGTTGCAGATTCTGGATATTAATCCTTTTCAGATGTATAGATTGTGAAGATTTTCTCCCACTCTTTGGGTTGTCTGTTACTCTGCTGACTATTCCATTTGCCTTGCAAAAGATCTTTAGTTTAATTAAGTTCCAGTTATTTATCTTTGTTTATATTGCATTTCTTTTGGATTCTTGGTCACGAAATCCTTGCCTAAGCCAATGTCTAGAAGGGTTTTTCCAATGTTATCTTTAGAATTTTCATAGTTTCAGGTCTTAGATTTACATCCTAATTCATCTTGAGTTGACTTCTGTATAGGGTGAGAGATGAGGATCCAGTTTCGTTCTTCTACATGTGGCTAGCCAATTATACCAGCATCATTTGTTGAAAAGGGTGTCTTTTCCCCACTTCATGTTTTTGTTTGCTTTGTTGAAGATCAGTTGGCTGTAAGTATTTGGGTTTATTTCTAGGTTCTCTATTCTATTCCATTGGTCTATGTGCCTATTTTTATACAAGTACCATGTTGTTTTGATGACTATGGCCTTATAGTATGGTTTGAAATCAGGTAATGCGATGCCTCCAGATTTGTTCTTTTTGCTTAGTCTTGCTTTGGCTATGCAGGCTCTTTTTGGTTTCATATGAATTTTAGAATTATTTTTTCTAATTCAGTGAAGAATGATGGTGGTATTTTGATGAGAATTGTGTTAAATTTGTAGATTGCTTTTGTCAGTATGGTCATTTTCACAATATTGATTTGACCCATCGATGAAAATGGGATGTGTTTCCATTTGTTTGTATCAACTATGATTTCTTTCAGCGATTTTTTTGTAGTCTTCCTTGTAGAGGTCTTTCACCTCCATAGTTAGGTATATTCCTAGGTATTTTTTTTGAGACTACTGTAAAAGGGGTTGAGTTCCTGATTTAATTCTCAACTTGGGGGCTGTTGGTGTATAGAAGAGCTACTGATTTGTGTACATTAATTTTGTATCCTGAAACTCTGCTGAATTATTTTATCAATTCTAGGAGCTTTCTGGAGGAATCTTTAGGGTTTTTTAGGTAAACAATCACATCATCAGCAAACAGCAACAGTTTGACTTCCTCTTTACTGATTTCGATGCACTTTATTTCTTTCCTTTGTCTTATGGTTCTGGCTAGCACTTCCAGTCAAGGCATTCTTGACTTGTTCCAGTTCTCACAGGGAATGCTTTCAAATTTTCCCCATTTAGTATTATGTTGGCTGTGGGTTTGTCATAGATGGCTTTTATTACACTGAGGTATGTCCCTTGTATGCCGATTTTGCTGAGAGTTTTAATCATAAAGTGATGCTGGATTTTGTCAAATGCTGTTTCTGCATTCACTGGGATGATCATGTGATTTTTGTTTCTAATTCTGTTTATGTGGTGTATCACACTTACTGAGTTGCATACGTTAAACCATACCTGCATCTCTGGTATGAAGCCCACTTGATCATGGTGCATTATCTTTTTGATAGGTTGTTGGATTTGGTTAACTGGTATTTTGTTAAAGATGTTAAAGATCTAAGTTCATGAGGGATATTGGTCTGTGGTTTTCTTTTTTGGTTGTGTCCTTTCCTGGTTTTGGTATTAGGGTGATACTGGCTAAATAGAATCATTTAGTAAGGGTTCCTTCTTTATCTTGTGGAATAATGTCAATATAATTGGTATCAATTCTTCTTTGAATGTCTGGTAGAATTCTGCTGTAAATCCATCTGGTCCTGGACTTTTTTGTTGGTAACTTTTTTTATTACCATTTCAGTCTTACTGCTTGTTATTCATCTCTTCAGGATATCTAATTCTTCTTAATTTAAGCTAGGAGGGTTGTATCTTTCCAGGAGTTTATTCATCTCCTCTAGGTTTTGTAGTTTATGTGTGTATAGATGTTCATGGTAGTATTGAATGATCTTTTGTATTTCTGTGATTTCAGTTGTAATTTCTCCTGTTTCATTTCTTATAGAGCTTATTTGGATTTTCTCTCTTCTTGGTTAATCTTGCTAATGGTCTATCAATTTTATTTTTCTTTTCAAAGAACAAGCTTTTTGTTTTATTTAACTTTTGTATTTCTTTTGTTTCAATTTTATTTAGTTCTGCTCTGATTTTGGTTATTTCCTTTCTTCTGGGTTTGGGTTTGGTTTGTTCTTGTTTCTCTAGTTTTTGAGGTGTGACCTTAGATTGTCTATTTGTGCTCTTTCAGACTTTTTGATATAGGAATTTAGGGCTATGACCTTTCCTCTTAGCACTACCTTTGCTGTATCCCAGAGGTATTGATACATTGTGTCACTATTGTCTTTCAGTTTGAAGAAGTTTTTAATTTCCATCTTGATTTCATTTTTGACCCAGTGATTATTCGGAGCAGGTTATTTAATTTCCATGCATTTGCATGGTTTTTAGGGTTTCTTTTGGAGTTGATTTCCAGTTTTATTCCACTGTGGTCTCAGAGAGTGCTTGATATAATTTCAGTTTTCTTAGATTTATTAAGGCTCATTTTGTGACCTATCATATGGTCTATCTTGGAGAAAGTCCCATGTGCTGTTGAATAGATTGTGTATTCTGCAGTTGTGGGATGGAATGTTCTGTATATATGTTAAGTCCATTTGTTCCAGGGTATAGTTTAAATCTATTATTCCTTTGTTGACTTTCTGTCTTGATGACCTGTTTAGTGTTGTAAGTACTTGGGCTTGGAGTATTGAAGTCCCCCACTATTATTGTGTTGCTATCTACCTCGTTTCTTAGGTCTATTAGTAATTGTTTTATAAATTTTGAGAGCTCCAGTGTTAGGTGCATATATGTTTAGGACTGTGATATTTTCCTATTGGACAAGGCCTTTTATCATTATGTAATGTCTCTCTTTGTCTTTTTTAACTGCTGTGGCTTTAAAGTTTGTTTTGTCTGATATAAGAATAACTCTACCTGCTCACTTTTGGTGTCCATTTGCATGAAATGACTTTTTCCACCCCTTTACCTTAAGTTTATGTGAATTCTTATGTGTTAGATGAGTCTCTTGAAGGCAGCAGATAGTTGGTTGGTCAATTCTTATCCATTCTATAATTCTCTATCTTTTAAGTGGAGCATTTAAGTCATTTATATTCAATGTCAGTATTGAGATGTGAGGTACCATTCCATTCATCATGCTATTTGTTACCTGTATACCTTGCTTTCTTGTTTTTGTTTTTTTAAATTGTATTTTTGTTTTATAAACCCTGTGAGATTTATGCTTTAAAGATGTTCTGTTTTTATGTGTTTCCAGGATTTGTTTCAAGTTTTAGAGTTCCTTTAAGCAGTTCTTGTAGTACTGACTTGGTAGTGGCAAATTCTCTCAGCATTTGTTTGTCTGAAAAAGACTATCTTTATTTCATATATGAAGCTTAGTTTGTTAGATACAAAATTCTTGGCTGGACCAAGCATGGTGGCTCATACCTGTAATCCCACCACTTTGGGAAGCTGAGGTGGGTGGATCATGAGGCCAAGAGATCAAGACTATCCTGGCCAACATGGTGAAACCCTGTCTCTACTAAAAATACAATAAAATTAGGTGGGCATAGTGGCATGCACTTATAGTCCCAGCTATTTGAGATGCTGAGGCAGGAGAATCACTTGAACCTGAGAAGGGGAGGTTGCAGTGAGTTGCGATCATACCACTGCACTCCAGCCTGGTGACAGAGCAAGACTCCATCTCAAAACAAAAAACAAAAAGAAAAGAAAAAAAAGAAAAACAAATTCTTAGCTGGTAATTGTTTCATTGGAGAAGGTTGAAGATAGGACCCCAATCTCTTATAGCCTGTAGAGTTTCTGCTGAGAAATCTGCTGTTAATCTAACAAGTTTTCCTTTATAGGTTACCTGGTGCTTTTGTCTCACAGGTCTTAAGATTCTTTCCTTCATCTTAACTTCAGTTAATGTGATGACAGTCTGCCTAGGTGATGATCATTTTGCAATAATTTTCCCAGGTGTTATTTGTGCTTCTTGTACTTGGATGTCTAGGTCTCTACTAAGACCAGGGGAGTTTTCCTCGATTATTTCCCCAAATATGTTTTCTAAATTTTTAGATGTGTTTTCTTCCTCAGGAATGCCGATTACTCTTAGGTTTGGTCATCTAACATAATCCCAGTATTCCTGGAGGCTTTGTTCATATTTTCTTATTCTTTTTTCTTTGTCTTTTATGAATTGGGTGAATTTGAAGACCTTGTCTTTGAGCTCTGAATTTCTTTATTCTACTTGTTCAATTTTATTGCTGAGACTTTCCAGAGCATTTTGCATTTCTATAAGAACTTCCATTGTTTCCTCAAGTTTTGATTTTTTTATGCTATCTATTTCATTGAATAGTTCTACCTTCACTTCTTGTATCATTTTTTTTTTTCATTTCCTTACATTGGGCTTTGCCTTTCTCTGGTGTCTCCCTGATTGACTTAATAAGTAACCTGAATTCTTTTTGAGGTAAATCAGGGATTTCTTCTTGGTTTGGAGCCACTGCTAGTGAGCTAGTGTGATTTTTTGGAGGTATTAAAGAATATTGTTTTGTCATATTACCAAAGCTGGTTTTCTGACTTCTTCTCATTTGGGTAGACTCTGTCAGAGGGAAGGGCTAGGACTGAAGGCTGTTGTTCTGATTCTTTTGTCCCACAGGGAGTTCCCTTGATGTAGCACTCTCCCACTTTTCCACAGATGTGGCTTCCTGGGAGGTGAGCTATAGTAGTTGATATCTCTCTTCTGAATCTAGCCACCTGGCAAGTCTACCAGCTTCTGGGCTGGTACTGGGGGTTGTCTGCACAGAGTACTGTGATGTGAACTGTCTGTGGGTCTCTCAGCTGTGGATACCGGCACAGTATTTGAGGTGTCTCCTGGGTCCTGCAAGGTCAACCACTTCCTTCAGAGAGTTGTGGTTCCTCTTATAAAGGGAATTTTGATTGCTTTCAAGTTTTGGCAATTATAAATAAAGTTGCTATAAATATCTACATGCAGTTTTTTGTATGCATAAGTTTTCAACCTTTTTTAGTAGATACCAAGAAATGAGATTGCTAGATTGTATGATAAGCAAATGTTTAATTTTGTAAGAAACTGCCTGTCTTCCAAAGAGGCAGTACCATTTTGAATTCCACCAGCAATGAATGAGAGTTCCTGCTGCTCCGTATCCTCATCAGCATTTGGTGTTGTTAGTGCTCGGGACTTTGGTCATTCTAATATGTGTCCAGTGTATCTTATTCTTGTTGTAATCAGCATTTCTCTGATGACATATGATCTGGAGTGTCTTTCTGATGCTTATTTTTCATCTGTATATTTTATTTAATAATTTCTGTTAAGATCTTTTACCAATTTTTAATATTGGATTGCTTCTTTTCTTATTGCTATTTTAAGAGTTCTTTGTATATTTTAAAACAGTATCTTTTATCAGATGAATGTTTTAGAAATATTTTCTCCCATCTTGTGCCTCGTCTTCTCATTTGCTTGGCATTGTCTTTTGCATAGCAGAAGT
Source organism: Piliocolobus tephrosceles (assembly GCF_002776525.5). NCBI lineage: Eukaryota > Metazoa > Chordata > Mammalia > Primates > Cercopithecidae > Piliocolobus > Piliocolobus tephrosceles. Next base: position 116,985,852 of record NC_045446.1, read on the forward strand.
TTTAAATTTTAACAAAGTCCAGCTTATCAACTCTGTCTTTTGTAAATCATGGCTTTGATATTGTATCTAAAAACTCATCTTCATACTCAATGCCTTGTAGATTTTCTCCCATACTATCTTCAATAGTTTTATACTTTTGCCTTTTACACGTAAGTCTATGATACAATTTCAGTTAATTTTTGTGAAGGGTGAAAATTTTGTGTGTAAATTCACTTTTTTTGCTTGTGGACATTCAATTATTCCAACACCATTTGTTGAAAAGCCTAACTTTGCTCCATTGTATTGCCTTTACTTTGTCAAAGATCAGTTGACTATATATATGTGGATATGTTGATAACCTCTATTGATCTATTCATCTGTTATTTTTGCTAATACCACACTGTTGATTATTGCAGTTTTATAGTAAGTTTTGAAGTTATGAAGTGTCGGTTTTACAACTGTGTCCTTCTTATTCAATATTATGTTGGCTACTCTTAGTCTTTTTCTTCTCTATATAAACCTTAGGATTAGTTTGTTCACATTTACAAAACAGCTTGTAGGCCCAATATCTTTGAGGAACATCAATGTGAAAATCCTCAATAAAATACTGGTAAACCGAATCTAGCAGCACATTAAAAACTGATCCACCATGATAAAGTCAGCTTTGTTTCATCCCTGGGATGCAAGGCTGTTTCAACATATGCAAATCAATAAACATAATTTATCACATAAACAGAACCAAAGACAAAAACTACATGATGATCTCAATAGATGCAGAAAAGGCATTCAATAAAATTCAACATTCCTTTATATTAAAAATAATAAACTATGTATTGATGGAACATATCTCAAAATAATAAGTTATTTATGACAATCCCACAGTCAATATCATACTGAGTGGGCAAGAGCTGGAAGCATTCCCCTTGAAAACTGGTACAAGAAAAGGATGCCTTCTCTTGCCACTTGTATTCAACATGGTATTGGAAGTTCTGGCCAGGTCAATCAGGCATAAGAATGAAATAAAACATATTCAAATAGGAAGAGAGGAAGTCAACTTGTCTCTGCAGCAACATGATTCTATATTTGGAAAACTACATCATCTCAGCCCAAAACCTCCTTAAGCTGATAAATAACTTCAGCAAAGTCTCAGGATACAAAATCAATGTGTGAAAATCACTAGCATTCCTTTACACCAACAGTAAATGAGCAGGTGCCAAATCATGAATGAACTCCCATTCATGATTGCTACAACGAGAATAAAATACCTAGAAATACATCTGAGAAGGGATGTGAAGGACCTCTTCAGGAAGAACTATAAACCACTGCTCAAGTGAATAAGAGAGGACACAAACAAATGGAAAAACATTCCATCCTCATGGGTAGGAAAATTCAGTATTGTGAAAATTTCCATACTGCCCAAAGTAATTTATAGATTCAATGTTATTCCCATCAAACTACTATTTACATTATTCACAGAATTAGAAAAAACTACTTTAAATTTTATATGAAACCAAAGAAGAGCTTGTACAGCCAAGAATACCCTAAGCAAAAAGAACAAAGCTGCAGGTATCATCCTACCTCACTTTAAACTATACTACAAGGCTACAGTAACCAAAACAGCATGGTACTGGTACCATAACAAACATATAGACCAATGGAGCAGAACAGAGACCTCAGAAATAACACCACACATCTACAACCATCTGATCTTTGATAAACCTCACAAAAACAAGCAATGGGGAAAGGATCTTCTATACAGTAAATAGTGCTGTAAAAACTGTTTAGCCATATGCAGAAAACTGAAAGTGGACTACTTCCTTACACCTTATACAAAAATTAACTCAAGATGGATTAAAGACTTAAATGTAAACCCCAAATTCATAAAAACCCTAGAAGAAAACCTAGGCAATATCATTCAGGACATAAGCATGGGCAAAGACTTCATGACAAAAATGTCAAAAACAATTGCAACAAAAGCCAAAATTGAAAAATGGTATCTAATTAAACTAAAGAGTTTCTGCACAGCAAAAGGAATGATCATCAGAGTGAACAGGCAACCTACAAAATGAAAGAAAATTTTTGCAATCTACCCATCTGACAAAGGTCTAATATCCAGAATCTACAAGAAACTTAAACAAATTTACAAGAAAAAAAAAAACGACCCCACCAAAAAGTGGGCAAAGGATATGAACAGACATTTCTCAAAAGAAGACATTTATGTGGCCAACAAACATAAACAAAAGCTCAGCATCACTGATCATTAGATAAATGGAAATCAAAACTACAATGAGATTCATCTTATGCCAGTCAGAATGGTGATTATTAAAAAGTCAAGAAACAATAGATGCTGGTGAGGCTACGGAGAAATAGGAACACTTTTACATTGTTGGTGGGAATGTGAATTAGTTCAACCATTGTGGAAGACAATATAGTGATTCCTCATGGATCTAGAACCAAGAATACCATTTGACCTAGCAATCCCATTACTGAGTATATACACAAAGAAATGTAAATCATTCCACTATAAAGATATATGCACATGTATTTTTATTGCAGTGCTATTTACAATAGCAAAGACATGGAACCAACCCAAATGCCCATGAATGATAGACTGGATAAAGAAAATGTGGAACATATTCACCATGGAATACTATGCAGCCATAAAAAGGAATGAGTTCATGTACTTTGCAGGGACATGGATGAAGCTGAAAGCCATCATCCTCAGTAAACTAACAGAGGAACAGAAAACCAAACACCACATGCTTTCACTCATAAATGGGAGTGGAATAAAGAGAACACATGGACAGGGAGGGGAACAGGACACACTGGGGCTTGTTGGGGGGTGGGGATGACAGGAGAAAACTTAGAGCATCAGTCAATAGGTGCAACGAATCACCATGGCACATGTATACCTACATAACAAGCCTGCACATTCTGTACATGGATCCCAGAACTTAAAATTTAACAAAAAAGAAACATGAAAGGATAAAATAATAAATGAATTATCTGATCATTTCAGCATCTTTGCCATGTCTCATTATGATGCTTGTTCTTTCTCTTAAAACTGTGAATTTTTTTTTTTCCGTTTGATACGCCTTGCAGTTTTCATTTCATTTTGTTTTTGTTTTTGTTTGATAGCTGAACATGATGAACTGGTTAAAAGATACTGTGGTAAATAGTTATTTAGTAATGTGGTGGTAAGATGTAGGGGTAGAGAGAGTGTCCTGTAGTTTATAGTTTTGTAACCACCCAACAGGTTCTTATTGCCTGCCGCACAGTTGAAGCCAATTGACTGAGACAGAAACATTGCAGCAGAGAAAGAGTTTAATTATCTCAAGAAAGCTGAATGGAAGGATGGGAGATTTTTCTTGAATCCACCTCCCTGATAACTCAAAGGCTAGGGATTTTAAGGATAATTGTACAGGCAGGGAGTTAGGGAATGGGTGCTGACGATTAGTTGTGGATGAAATCATAGGGATGTTAAAAACTGTCTTTATGTGCTGAACGAGTTTCTGGGAAAGGAGTGGGGGAGTCACAGGACCAGTTGAGTCAGTTCCTTGGTGTGAGTCACAAGTCTGAGTGGAGTTAGTCACCAGAATGCAAAAGTCTGAAAAATATCTCAAAGACTAATCTTAGATTTTACAATAGTGATGTTATTTCTAGGAGCAATTAGGGAAGTTACAAATCTTGTGACCACCTGCTACATGACTCTTGAGCAGTAAACTATTATAGAAAAGCAAGCTAGGGAATAGGCTGGTAATTGTTTAACTGCACCTACATTATAGCAGAATTCAAACCCCTTTCATGATTCCAACTTTACAGCCTTTCATTAGTCTCACAAAGGTAGTTTTAGTCCCTAGAAGACTCAGTTTTGAGACAGACTATTATCATCCTCGCTTCAAAGTTAAACTATGAACTAAATTCGTTTTATAGTCAGCTTGGCCTACACCCAAGAATGAGCAAGGAGAGTTAGCTTGTGAGGTTAGAAGCATGATGGAGTCACTTAGGTTAGATTTCTTTAACTGTTATAATTTTTGCAAATATAGTTTTGATTTGGTCTCAGTTTTTTAGTAAGCCTTTGCCTCTGGATTACGAGCTTCACAAGTGTTTGTTGATTCCCTTTCTCTTAGGTTGGACAGGATGGCTAGAGCGGTCTGGAGTTGGGTACTTTTCTTTCCTCAGATCATTTAGGCAGATTTAGCTTTCATTGATAGTTTCTTCTGAGGGCAGGCCTTGATAAGAAAGACAGAATGCTCTGACATATTTCAAAATTGTTCCTTTACTCCTCCCCCTTCTGGAAGCATGAGATAATTTTTTGTTGACATTTACTTTGAGTACCCAACCGAGCTTACAGAGGTAAAATTCATGAAAATGGAGTACCCTCCCTGTAGCAAATTCTACATTGCCTCAGCAACCGTTTTAAATATAAGCTATACATTTTCATACCAGAAGCAGAGCACAGTCACCCTTGACACAGTTTCCAGTTCTACACCCAGCTCCAGTTCCTCAATATGGTCGATCAGTCCAGATATCTGTCTTATACAACTGCTCCCTAATGATCAGTTCCCTATTGGACAGGTAGACGTAGCCTGCTTGAGTGGTCACATTGACTTTCTCACCTTACATAGACTGTGTGGGTATGCGACAGTGACTGGCTGTTAGTCACTGCATGACATCTTGGAACTCATGCCTGCTTTCTTTAAACAAACCAGTTCCCTGTGAGAATACTGTTTGAATAATGTCCTAGGCCCAATAAAGGCAATAGCCCATGGTTCCCTGTTTCTCTCCCTGCCTGCCTTGACCTCCATGTCAGTGGCCTCTGGACATGCCATAAACCATCCCCCCCAGGACCTGTAAGTAGTAAAATTTCATTTCCATCTTGTGTCTCTCCTAATCATTGGAAAGGTGCTCTCTGTCCTTAAAGATCTTAAATTAAAACATCCCTCCCAAATGGGTTCCTTTATCGTTTTTGACACAGAATTGTCCATACTGAGACTAGCAATTTTTAATTTACAGTTCAGTTTTTCCAACCCTGGCACTGGTTCCCAAAGCAATTTCTACTTGTGAGTCTCTGCTCTGGTAAGGGGTGACTTCTTATACCCATCTGTCTCTCTCTTACATCTTGAGGGCGGGGTTTGCCCTATGCCCTTACCTCTTTTACAGACAAAGAGATTTTTTTTTTTTTTTTTCAGCCTGTTAGGCTTTTTACCTGTTGTTAAGGTGGGGTAGCAACTTCCAAATTCCTTATATGTAGAACTGGCAACCATAAGTTTATCAGGGGTTTTTTTTTAGGGTAGTGAAGTTATTCTGCATGATACTTTAATAGTGGGTACAAGAAAATATCAATTTACCAAAACCCATTGAACTTTATAGCACAGAGAATTAAACTTATTATTAATACATGCAAAGGTTAAACTATAATTCAAAGGTCTGAGGGACTCCAGGATGGAATGTTAATGTGTCGAATTATCTAAGTGCATTGCAACCTGATTGAAGTGGGTGGATGAAAAAGGTTCTGACCTAAGTAACTTTGGTATTGAGAGGAGTCTTTTAGACTAAAGGACAAAGGAAATGTACATAAAAACTCTACTCTGACAAAGTTATTTCTTTCAGTAGTATGGGTTAACAATTCTGAAAAGACTATACATCTATACTGAAATTGAACAATTAAGTAAATAGATGCAGAGGATAGAAACAAAGTTTCTCACTATTGAGAAAGATGTTACAGATAATCAAAGTAAGATGCCAGGATGACCTATGTGATAATGGGTATATCTAAATATACTTAATATAGTTAAATATGGAAATATGTGTATGTGTATACATAAGAGTTAGTATAAATACAAGGATTAATATATACCTTACTGTATCATCTAAGAAGCCTAAAAACAATGACACACCACATGAGAAGATCTAGAAACAAGTAGACTTAGTGTCGAGGCTTTGACTTCTAATACAATTTTCAAAGAAATAAAAAAGAACTTCTTGGTATAATGAGTGATTCTAGGAATGGGGAAGAAATTGTACAATATGAGCCTGGAGCATCTTGTAATGCCAGAAAATAAAAATAAAAATTGCTAAAACAAACAAACAAACAAATGAAATGAACAACCAAACAACAACAACAACAAACCATACTGATGACAGTATGCCAAAGAGACCAATCTGGTTTGACCATGTCCCCACCCAAATCTCATCTTGAATTGTAGTTCCCATAATCCCCACATGTCATGAGAGGGACCCAATGGGAGGTAATTGGATGATGGGATGGGTTTCCCCCATGCTATTCTCATGACCATAAGTTCTCACAAGATCTTATGGTTTTATAAGAGGCTTCCCCCTTTCCTTGGTTCTCATTCTTCTTCCCACTGCCATGTGAATAAGGACATGTTTGCTTCCCCTTCCATCATGATTGTAAGTTTCCTGAGGCTTCCCCAGCCCTGCACAACTGTAAGTCAATTAAACCTGTTTTCTTTATAAATTACTCACTCTTTGGGAGTTCTTTATAGCAGGATGAGAATGAACTAATACAGAGACACAGGAGCTAATGACAGAGCTTCAAAGACCAAACATGAAACGATCAGAGTAGCAAAATAAATAAAATTGTATTGAATTATAAACCAAAGTAAACAGTAACAGAATAGGGAGAGGCAACAATTCTCCCACACAAAAGAATTCCAGATAATGCATGTAAATACTCTCTCCTCACAGAAGTAGAACGTAACTTTCCACCCCTTAATAGGGGCCTGTGCATAGTGACATTTTTCCTAGGAGTACAGTTGAAAGGCGTTGGGGAGTAACTTTATAGTAGGTAACATGGCAAACACTACCTCAGCCAGGTGATAAAGGTTAACATCACAGTGTAATGCATGTTGATAGTATATGCCCTTGAAATGATGTGGTGAGATCTCTGTAGTTTCCCTTTCCCAAAACCAGAACTTCAGTCTAATCATTGGAGAAATATCAGACAAATCCCAATTGATGGGCATTCTAAAAAATACATGACCAGGTTGCCTCAAAACTGTCAGGGTCATCAAAAATAAAAGGTTTTGGAAAACTGTCTGTCAAGAGGAGCCTGAGGATATGTGGTAGCTAGACTAGATGTAACGTTGTATTGTGGGTGATATTCTGGAACAGAAAAAGGACATTAGCTAAAAACTAGGGACATTTGCATAAAGTACAGATTTTAGTTAATAATAATAATAATCACTCTTTTGTTCAGTAATTGTGAAAAAGGTACTATAAAAATGTAAGATGTTAATATTAGGTGAAATTGGTACATGGAAACTCTGTGTTATGTTCTCAGTTTTTCTCTGAATCCATACTACTACAAAATTAAAAATTTTTACAAAGCATGAAAGATAGTCTACAAGATGCAGTAAATAAGATTCTTCATGACCCCCAAAAAAGAGATAATTAAACAAAATGAATGAGATTAAGATCCTTAAGACACATGAAGAAAAAGTATCCAAGAAAAAGAATGGAAGTACTAAAACAAGTTTAGGCAGCTGTGAAAAAGAACCAGAATCTGTAATTTAGAAAAATATGACCTTTGTCAATTAGTGTGACCAATTAAAAAAAATTCATAGCCACCTTCAAATCTTCCTTGATTTACTTGCTTTGCTCAAAAACAGAAACCTGATTTTGATGGCATTCAATAGGGCAGTGTTAAGAAGTTAAAGCAGCTGAGTGTCATGTGTTGTAACTTGTTCAGAATTGAGTTAAATTTGGGGAAGCTGAAAAATGGAGAATTAGATAAAGTTTGTACTAATACTGCAAGTGCAAAAAGTATTACACATAACAAAGGCTGATGTCATGAGAAGATGGAGAGTATAGATTTTAAACATCAACCTTTGTGACTGATGATATATTCATGTACATTGAGGAGGGAGTGGTATATATTAAATGGCTATGTTAACAATAAAGCTATTAAATAAGAAAAATGTATACATTCATTCATTGGAGACATGGCTCTTGCATAGATTCTTGAGGTAAAACACTGAACAAGACAGATGCACTTCCCATTTTAACGGAGCTCACAGTCTACTGTAAAAAAAACTAAACAAATAAATATATAAACACTGTTAACAGTGACCATTAAATACGCTATGAAACTCAAGTGTTTTAGAAAAATAATAAGGTAATCACACCATCTGCGAGAGTTAGAGAAGATTTTCTGAGAAATGCAAGAAATGGGAGGAAGAAAAAAATGTTAGGACATAAAGCCGATGATTGTTTTATTGGACAATTTTAATTTGTGGAGCCTTTGGTGCAAATACCCTGTGGGATAAGTGAAAGATGTCTACATTTCCTTCGGAATTTTTGTATCAAATGAGAAATACTAAGAGTCATTTCATATCACAGGTTGGTAGTATGCCAGTATCAGCCCTACAGCCCTAGTACATGTGAACCCTAAGTTTTTAAAGCCTATCACCAAAATCACCATCCCCCCCCAAAAAAATGGAAGAATTACAGGAACATTCGAGAAGTGAGGAAGGTAAACATTTGGACAGAGAGCCATATTAGGCATATCACCATAGATGTGTTTTTGTTTTCTTGAAAAGCAATGTCATTTTTCTGAAATGAGTGAGACAAGAATCTTCCTAGAAGCAGGTGCCTTGAGGGCAAAACTCTAAAGAGTCCTTTCCAGCATTTGAACACAGACGTCCTTGCTTCATCCCTGTCTTTCAGTCAATGTCTTTTTTCTTGTTTCTACTATCTTTAGCTCATATTCTAGCCCAGAGCCCTGCTTGAAAAGTTCCAATTCTAGAGACTATATTATTAGAAAATGATAAAACAGGAAGTAGAAAAAAATTCTAAGTATGGAGAGAAATGTTTTCTCTATAATTCTAACTCTCTCCAGCCATTAGTACCGGTTCTAAAATGGAGATAATAGCTATTGTACAGAGTTGTTTGAGGATTACGTGAAATCGTGCATGTAAGGTGCTGAGCAGAATAAGAACTTGAATGTTAGTGATGGTTAAAATTATTACTGTACCATTATTATTATGCAACCATATTTTCCATAGAAAGTTATCTGTAAAAATTTGATTTCTTCTTTCCCCTAATCATTTTCTTTCCTGCTTCTCCTCCAGGTTTTCCATGGTACTTTCTCACTTTCAAGTAAATTTACATATTAATGACACTTCAAATGTCTTTTGGGGGAATTGTGTAGTCTTAAAATTTTTTATTTGGCCTGCCTCATTTTAGGAAAGTGCAGGAGGGAGATACACACACAACAAAATACTTTTAAATCTCCCACAAACTGAAATAAAAATTTATAAAACAGATCTATTTTAAGGGATACCTTTTTCATCAGATACATTATGAGATTCTGGAGCCTGTGGTATGTGTACAGAGCAGATGACCCCGGCAAGCCTTGTTCCATGGGCCAAGTCCAAATTTGCAAGTTACCCGGGAAGCTTGAGCTTTGTATATGATCCATAGGAGGCCACATAGTTAAGTCCAACTTGCTCCACAGCTGGTTACTCCTCAGGGGGGAAGGTGAGATACACCTCTCTGCAGCTGGAAGACCCAGCAGAAACCTGGAAGGCCGAGCCTTTCTCTGCAGGTCTGGAGTAACCCGTTAATCCTGGAGCAGCGGCATACATGAGGTTCAGCGGGTGATTCAGCATGGCCGGCTCATGGAGTGGCATCTGGGCTGTCTGCTATCCGGTTGCCCTAGCTGGGCGAGTGAGAGTTCATATGATTCTTAGGGGCGTGTTAAGCTCATGAACATTTGATTGTAGTAATTACCTGGGAACCCCCCTGACTAAGTTGCACACCCAGCATTCAGTGAGGGAGACCTTATTTCTAGGGAGTGATAAATGGCAACTACTTAATTGTTTGGAGAAAAGGTGGTGTAGTTTCCATTTGGCCTGGTTCCCAGTCTGTATAATCATGAGTGCATTCCAAAACAGCATCAATAATAACATTCTGTAGATAGCTAGACCCCACTCCATTGTTATTTCTTATAGGCATTATTTCTTATGTATATTCTCAGGGGAAGGCTAGTATAGTATTCCTAATCTATTTTTCCCATTAGGGAAAATTAGGTATATGAAAGCAATGGGAAATGTTCAAAGTCATATAATAAATGTCAATGCTAGAGGCAAAAATGAAATCCAGATGACCAGTTCTTTAGTAAACTAAATTGTATGAGAAGGAATGGTATAGGATATTGTATCTGAAGAAGTCTTTTCCCCTTGAAATGAGAATGAAGAAGGAATGGTGTTGATATCTATGAGAACTTAGCACAGACCCTTGCACATAATGCTAAGCTAACAAACACTCATTTACTTTCCTTTTCTTTGCCCCCCTTCCTTATCTGTCACCTTTGACTTTCAATCTCTGCAAAAATTATTTCAATCTCATCTCAATCTCCTAATGACTCTACCTTCCCAGAAATTGAAAAAAATCTACTGTCTCTGCCCCTTCCTTCCTCCTCCCTCCTTTCTGCTCCCTCTACTCTCCTAATCCATCCCCCACACACACTCAAGGTGACAAAGATGGCACCACGGAAACAGTTAACCAATCCAAGTCAACAGATGGTGAATCAGTACAGCAGATCCTAGAGAAAGAAAAGATGAGAGCTTCCTTTTTTCCTTTGGCCTTTGGGAACTTGAGAAAAAGTGGGGGGAAAATCAGTCCTGTGGGTTAGTGTTTGATTTTTCACAACTTCATGTTCCTGTGATTCCTGGCTAGCCCCACCGCCTGCCGGAGTCTGACCTGACAGAGTTAAGGCTAGCCTGACAGGAAGCGCTGAAAGGATGTCGACAGAAAAGTTCGATGGTAGAACACGCTGTGCTCACAGCCAGAGTTTTCTCGCACACCTGTCCAATTAAGAATCTGGGCCCATCCTGAAAAAATTACGTGGCAGTTTTTGCTCTGAAGTGAAAGGGGAAGTTGTGCCCCTGCTGGAACCAGACACCTCCTGGGATGGTGGCAAATGCACCTGGCCCAGCGTCCAAGCAGAGTGGCGCTGGTCTGCACCATCCAGGTGTGTTGTAAACTCCCTGCCTGCCGGAGTACACACCACCTGGCAAGCTGCCTGCAAGTGTGCCAGAAGCTCATTTCTCAGCAGGCTGTGTGTGCTAGGAATTTGTCTTCCATGATCAGTTCTCTGCACTCATTTTCATGGTGGCTGGAATGCGTTTCTACTGGGTGATGGGGAACCCCACACACAAAGCACCTGATTCAAATATGAAGTAGTCTTCATTTTTAGTTGTCTTCCTCAAAAGAGGACACTTTCTCAAGTTCAATTTCCATGAATTTAGAAATGACAAAATACAAAATACAGGTACGCCATATTTTAAAGTTGGTCATGCCTTATGCTTCCTGGTTTGTGCTCACTTTATCATCATATCACATATAAGTGACTATTATTCTTCCATATATATATATATATATATAGTTTTTTATTTTTTATTTTTATTTTTTTGAGACATAGTCTCACTCTGTCGCCCAGGCTGGAGTGCAGTGGCGTAATCTCGGCTCACTGCAAGCTGCGCCTCCCAGGTTTACGCCCTCCTCCTGCCTCAGCCTCCAGAGTAGCTGAGACTACAGTCACCCGCCACCCTGCCTGGGTAATTTTTTTGGTATTTTTAGTAGAGACGGGGTTTCACCGTGTTAACCCCTTCTTTACATAGTTTTAAACACACACACAAACACACACACACATACACACATCTTACTACTTGCCATTAATGAGGACAGTACTGTGGCATCCACTTCTGGGCGTTTTCCATGATACCTATAGTTAGTTTGTGAGGGAGGACCCAGTTTGAATCCAAGTTGTGTCTACATCAGATACCCCATGTTTGCTAATGGGCTTATAGAGGAAAAAATCATCAAAAAGAAATAAACTTCAGGTACATAATTTTGACCCAGTGAAAATGCCTCAGATGTCAGAGGGGAGCAAAGAAGTCCTAGCAAAATAGAATATCTGCTAATCAGATTAGTTCACTGGTTTAACTTTTATAAACTTGGAAACACAGCTGCAGGGATTACAGGCGTGAGCCACCTCGCCTGACCATGGGAGACCGACGCAGGTGGATCACGAGGTCAGGAGATCGAGACCAGCCTGGCTAACACGGTGAAACCCTGTGTCTACTAAAAATACAAAAAAAATAGCTGGGCGAGGTGATGGGCTTCTGTGGTTTCAGCTAGTCGGGGGGCTGAGGCAGGAGAATGGTGTGAACCTGGGAGGCGGAGCTTACAGTGAGCTGAGATCCGGCCGCTGCACTCTAGCCTGGGCAACAGAGCGAGACTCCGTCTCAAAAAAAAAAAAGAGAGAGAGAGAGAGGGAGAGAGAGAGAGAGAGAGAGAGAGGAAGGAAGGAAGGAAGGAAGGAAGGAAGGAAGGAAGGAAGGAAAGACAGATAGCTGCTGCAAGTAAGAAATGGAAAGGACTAATTGACTCTATGTGAGAACTGAGTGCACAGGATACCGTAGCTTTGATGCCTATTTGATGGAATGAAGCACAGATGGAAAGGTCTCATTTCCATTTGTCAAGGAGCTTTGGCTTTGAGGCATTGGAAACCACTACATGTGACCATTTCTTCATCCACAGTGCGTTAATGACGTGTGGCTCTGGGGCAGCAGCAAGTATGTGTGAGGACCGTGGGGGTAAGGGCATGGGCAGCTCTGGGTCCATGTGGCAGGAGCCTCCTTGGTATGAGCCTTCATACTGGCAAAAAAGGTAGGATGATGAGACAACCCCAGGAAGCCATCTCAGTGGCAGAGTCCTTCTCATGGGGGACAGTAGAGAGTGACAAGTGTCAGATGGAACTTGTGAGATAGACTGGGGATTCCCAGACATGACTGTAGGTATTCTTTCAGTATCAGTTGGGTTCACGTTATAAAATGCAGCATACTCCCTCTTTATTCTGGGGTGGTTATATCCTGAAGAAACGGTGTTAGCCATGAAATAGCAAAATGTTAGGGCTCAAAAACACATGAAAAGATATCAAGAGAAATGCAGTGAACTGTGAAGGGTCACAAACCCCCTGAGAGGTAATGCTGTGGTGAAAACAAAGTACTCGTGTCTCTTACAGAATGTATCCTCTTGTTACTTTTGTGCAAGATTATTTTCACCCTTTAAAGTGTAATAAAACTATATATGAGTGGCAGAGTAGTCTCCGGTCTCTTATAAATGTGGTCTCCGGTGTTTAAATCCTCAGGTTTGAATCCTGGCTCTTCCTCTTCCTAACTATGTGACTTTGCACTAGTTTTTTGTTTTTTGTTTTTTTTTTCTTTTTAACTTATTTGTCTGTCAGTTTCCCAAAGGATAGTAATACATTATGAGTTTGTTGAAAATAAAATGAATTCTTTTTTTTTTTTTTTTTTTTTTTTTTTTTTGT
>NC_045446.1:116999290-117004718 GCF_002776525.5 Piliocolobus tephrosceles
TTTTTTTTTTTTTTTTTTTTTTTTTTTGAGACGGAGTCTCGCTCTGTTGCCCAGGCTGGAGTGTAGTGGCCGGATCTCAGCCCACTGCAAGCTCCGCCTCCCGGGTTTACGCCATTCTCCTGCCTCAGCCTCCTGAGTAGCTGGGACTACAGGTGCCCGCCACCTCGCCCGGCTAGTTTTTGTATTTTTTTTAGTAGAGACGGGGTTTCACCATGTTCCTCAGGATGGTCTCGATCTCCTGACCTCGTGATCCGCCCGTCTCGGCCTCCCAAAGTGCTGGGATTACAGGCTTGAGCCACCGCGCCTGGCCTAAAATGAATTCTTATAAGTAAATATCTTAGACAAAAAGTTTACATGAGTAAATCTCATTAAGAAAGATTGAATCTTTTTTACTAGGAATTATTCTAGAAGAAATTAAAGAGCCATAGTAATTCTAACTCAATGGATGAAAAATCTAAGACATTAGAGGCCGAATGACTTGGAAGGTTATGTCTACAAACACCTACTATGCATACACACTGGAGGTCGTTTAAGAGTCAAGAATAACATGTAAGAAATAGTTCAAAATACACCGGACATGTACATGATCCACGGTTGATCTTTGTCATGTACTGAGAGAATGGAATAGACTTCCACAAGGTTAGCAAGAGTCGTCATTACAGTCTAAATTATTTCTAAAAATATTTTATGGAGGAGGTAGGAGACAGTGGAAAGTTAAAATCATTGAATTGTTAAGTGCCCAAGCAAAATTTTATAAAGTGCTTTTTATTGACTGACTAAAACCCTTTGTATCTATTGTTTACACCATTTAAATCAACTTAGAAGGAGTGGCTATCACTGCCTTTTCTCAGAGTGCCCTTGGAAAATTAGCCCTGCAGCAGAGCATCACCAGGCAGATGCAATTCTTCCTTAGAGTTTTCATTTGTTTACTTACAAGACTTTTATGGAACTCCTATGATGTACCCACACACTGAACAAGAAGCTGGGGAAATAAAGTTGCTGCCAACAATGAGTACCCAGCCTTGAGGAAATCGGAGATGCTAATAGGTAGCTAGAACACATTCTGACAAACGTTTTGATAGAACACGTGGATGAACAATCCAGGCTGCTGCGTGTGTGTGGTTGAAGGGGAGGAAAGGAGAGGGTGTAGGGGAATAAAAACTCTGGCTTGGGTTTGTAAGGGTGAGCATTAGCCAGCCAGGCATACAGAAGTGTGATATTCCTCACACATGAATTCAGGGAGAAAAGACAGAGCATGGATACTAAGGAAACTGGGTACTGCTCAGTGCACCTAACCACGGGGTGAGAGAAGTGGTTGAAGAAAGGACGGCAAAAGCCTGTGAGGTGAGGACATCAGGTCATGAGAAACCTGTGTGCCAATCTAAGTGGCTTGGTCCTCTCCCTTGGTGGAACTCAACACAGGAAGTGAAGAATTCTGGAGATGGTCATGGTCAAGCAGGGACTCGGGGGCCTTGGCTGGGACAGCCCCTTAACCCCAGTGATGTAGAAGCCCATAGCAGAGCATGATGGGGCCAGACTGCTGGGGTTAAAACCAGGCCCTGTGCTTAGCAGCTATGTGGCATAAGCGTTCTGTGACTCAGTTTCCCTAACTGTAAATCAGCATTTGGCAGAAGGTTGTTTAGAGGATGGACTGAGTCTGTGTGTGTGCAGCCCTTTGAACAGAGTATGGTGTATAATACCCATAAGTGATTACTAATACTTCACTGTTCTCATTGGAGACATGGGACTCTCTTGGTGTCAACTGAGAACGTTGCAAAAGATGTGGGGTAAGACCAACTCTGTTCTTTCTTTCTTTTCTTTTCTTTTTCTTTTTCTTTCTTTCTTTCTTTATTTTTTGAGATGGAGTCTCACTCTGTTGCCCAGGCTGGAGTACAGTGGCATGATCTCGGCTCACTGCAAACTCCTCCTCCCCGATTCATGCCATTCTCCTGCCTCAGCCTCCCAAGTAGCTAGGGCTACATACAAGCACCTGCCACCACACCTGGCTAATTTTTTGTATTTTTAGTAGAGACAGGGTTTCATGGTGTTAGCCAGGATGGTATCGATCTCCTGACTTCGTGATCCGCTTGCCTCGGCCTCCCGAAGTGCTGGGATTACAGGTGTGAGCCACTAGGCCCGACCTGTTCTTTAAAAATGAGGAAGAAACCGACCCGGAAGCATCATCATCTACAACAATAAGCATCGTCTACAGCAATAAGCATCCATTCAACACTTGTTACTCTAAGAAAAATACCGAATTTGATATAGCAATGTTGGCTGTGTGGCTGTGTCGACTTACTAAATGGATATTTACTGAAATGAAATGAAAGAAATCCACTCTGTTAGACTTCCTAGAGCTTTATTTAAAGCTTTTTAAAAAATATGTAATACAGGTTTCCGATAAAAAATTCAAAAAGTACTAAAGGTTATAAAGTAAAAAAAAACAAAAAAACAAAAAACTTCCTGGCCTTTTTCCTGGTCTCCTGCAAGCATCTTTTCCTCCTTTGAGGTAACTAGCTTTTATTTTGTTTTGTTTTGTTTTTTCCTCTTTATATTCCACTGCCTAGAAATCATGTATCTTTTAACACACACAGACAAAACACACACAGAAAGAGAAACAGAATGGTAATGATAGATACACATTTTATATAAATGATATGCAGTGACATGTAGCTATTTTTTAGATGAAACAATATATCTTAGAGATATTTAAAAAGCAATATATACTGAATTATCTTATCTTCTTAAAAACTGCATACTTTTCTATTATATGGATATATTATTATCCGTTAACCTAATCCTATATTGATAGAGATTTAGATTGTTTCCAGTGATTTACTTTTATACAAAATTTGCCAATTTATATACCAGACCGTATATTACTTTGCTTAAGAAAAATAGTACCTACATGTGATATTTTTGAGTCAAAATTATGAGGATTCTTATTAAGTATTATACAATTGTCCTTCAAATGAAAAATCAAAATTACTAATTTCAAAAAAATCTAAGAAGTAAAGCAAAGTAATATCAATTATGTAATTAACATGTAGTTTATGTAACATTCAGGTAAAATGTAAGATAAAGCACGATTCTATTTTGTATGTGCTTCTTATTTTTTTGGTCAGGTCCTCTTGTGCATAAAATACATATACCTAATTTTTAAAACTTGGAATATACTTTTACCATTTCAAGTTAAGTATAGACTTTTACTGTTGTATCTTTGCTTTTATTATATAAACTGGTCATATAAATGATTCATTTGGTGCTGACCTCTTGTTCTGAAATGTAGCCTCAGATCTCAACACTACATTTGTAAAACACAAATTTGATTATATCAATCCAGGGTTTAAAGCCTTTTAGTGTTTTCTCATCAAAAACCTCCTAAATTAAAAAAAAAAATGTCAAAACTACAAGAACAAAGGAAAACAGGTCAGACTCTGTGTGCAATGCCAAGGAACTCCATCCCCATTGTATTCGCTGTGCTCAAAGGGGCCAGTCACATGTCATGCAATGGAATTCAGCAGCAGTGTCACTGCAAAGAAAGAAGCTCAGAACCTCTCCACTTTAAAAGGATCATTGTTCCCTTCTAAGGAAATATCGACAAGCATGACTTTGAAGAGGAAAGCCGTGAAGTTTAAAGTCAGGTTGGCACTTGACTCTCTACTGTGTATTTACAACAAGGCTAAGCTCTCCTTTCCACTTGTATAGAATGGTAAAATCATACGGTACCTAGCAAGAGTTTTTATAATGAGTAAATCAGATAACACGAGCAAACAGGTATTCTCTAATTATTGTCTTCTCACTTTTCTGATCACAGAAATTGTTTATTCTGAAATTATTGTTTCAGAAATTGGCTGTAAAGTAGTACAGTCAGGAGATCAAGACCATCCTGGTTACCACAGTGAAACCCCGTCTCTACTGAAAATACAAAAAAATTTACCAGGTGTGGTGGCATGCGCCTGTAATTCCAGTTGCTCTGGAGGCTGAGGCAGGAGAATCACTTGAACCTGGGAGGCAGAAGTTGTAGTGAGCCAAGATCACACCATTGCACTCCAGCCTGGGTGGCAGAGCGAGACATCATCTCAAAAACAAAAACAAAAAACAATAAAGTAGTACAGTCCAGATGAGGAGTTGACAAACCATACCTTGCAGGCCAAATACTGCCCATCATGTGTTTTGGGATGGCCCATGACTGTGAGGTTAGAACAGTTTTTACACTTTTTCTTTATTAAATACTAACTTATACGTGCACATATGTAATTGTGAATTCTATGAATATATAATGGCTATGGGAAATCATCTTTTTGAAAGCAGGTTGAGAATTTCAGTAGAATTTAAAGCGTGAAAGGAGGAGGATTATGAGCTTAAATCTCAGAGAGATTTCATCTTCATGATGTGAATTAAATTCTCTAGTAAATAAAATTATTTTTTCTATCTCTATCAAAGGGTATGAGTATGGTGTGTGCCTATGTATGTATGTGTGGTTTGGTGGAGGTATGTGGGTAAAAGTACGACTCTAGGTGTCAACCTAATCCAGGAGTAGAAAAGTGCTTTTCTCATCTCATCAACCTATTCATCTCAGTCCCTTTTAGTTCACAACAGGGAAACCTCCAGCAAGTTAAAGTCCAAAAGGGACTATGAGTAGGTGGCCTGTCTTAGACCATAGTCTGAGTCTGTAAATCAATATCGAATGAGGAACTGCAGAGGATACGTTGCCACACCTCAGAAAATCACAGAGAAATGAGACATCCTCATGAATGACTTTTTCCCACAGAAGAACAGCATTAACAATTGGCTACACTAAATATATGCAGCACACAGTTAAAGGTAAACACTGTTGTTGAGAGTGATGCAAGTGTTCTCAAAAATAATTTAATCTATTCACATTCTACATTTTTAAATGCTGGAAAAGGTCAAAATAAATATTTTGAGACATGAGAAAATTATATAAAACTCAAATTTCATTATCCATAAGTGAAGTAGAAGAACACAGTTGTGTTTCATTCCTTGTTGTCTGTGGCTGTCATTATATGACAATGGCATGGCTGAGTTGTTGCAACACAGACATTGCTACATGGACTTTGCAGCAGAAACTGTATATCCTGAAAGGCCTAACGTGTTTGTTATCTGGCCCTTTACAAAAAATATCTGTTGATCCCTGACCTGGACAATGTTATTATAATATGTGTGCATAGATACATTTATGTACACGTTTGTATATGTGTGCATACATTTCCGTATTTAATGTTTATATAGATATGTGAATAGGCTAAAATGTTTCAAAGATACACTCCATTCTTGTATAAATGGAGTGTTGGGATGTCATCTGTCACCTGCACCGTTATTAGGAAGCTCCTGAAACTTGTTCCTAGAGTGATCCTATATCTAGCCACATTGTGGGATTTCTGTTTGGCTACTAACAACTGTA
>NC_045446.1:117004818-117005102 GCF_002776525.5 Piliocolobus tephrosceles
AATGGATGTTTTCTTTCTCTTTCTTTCCTTCTCTCTTTCCTTCTTTCTTTCTTTCTTTCTTTCTTTCTTTCTTTCTTTCTTTCTTTCTTTCTTTCTTTTCTTTCTTTTCTTTCTTTCTTTCTTTCTTTCTTTCTTTCTTTCTTTCTTTCTTTCTTTCTTTCTTTCTTTCTTTCTCTCTCTTTCCTTCCTTCCTTCCTTCCTTCTTCCTTCCTTCCTCCCTTCCTTCCTTCCTTCTTTCCCTTTCCCCTTCTGCTTCCCCTTCCCCTTCCCCCTCCTCTTCCCCT
>NC_045446.1:117005502-117102135 GCF_002776525.5 Piliocolobus tephrosceles
GTGGTGGGATCTCAGTTTACTGCAACCTCCACCTCCCAGGTTCAAGCAATTCTCCTGCCTCAGCCTCCCGAGTAGCTGGAACTACAGGCATGTGCCACCACACTCAGCTAATTTTTTGTATTTTTAGTAGAGATGGGGTTTCACCATGTTAGTCAGGATGGTCTCAATCTCCTGTCCTCGTGATCCACCCTCCTTGGCCTCCCAAAGTGCCAGGATTACAGGCGTGAGCCACCATGCCCAGCCAGGATGTTTTCTTTATATATGTTTGTGTGATGGAGAGAATTTGGTCTGAAGTTTTAATTTATTGCAAAGAGGTAGTAAGATCGTATAATAGATAGGTAGCTAACCATCATCTACTTCAAAATCTTAGTATTTCCTGAAAGAATCAAGAGTTGCACATAACCAAACTGACTTGGGAAAGTTCATAAAATCCACTTGATAGTTTGTTGACAGATACATGTCATACGCAACTAGTAAATCATAAAGCACTTATTGAGTGTTTGCCCTTCTTTTTTTAAAAGAATTAAACAGAAAAATGAAAAGTGTCATAAAGCTACATTTATTTTTGTCTTTCTGTGTTTTAAATATAGAGAGAACTAGAAAATATATGAGTGAATTCAGTGAAGGGTCTTCAATAGGAATCCTAAATGATTGAAAGCGGAACATGAAAAGCAGTGAGAGATAGGACCTGTGGGTATTATTTCCACACAGGAGAAAATTAGCTGGCTGGTCAGGCCAGTGTTTGAATTTTTACTCTTTTTTGCTCTCCCTTGTTGGTTCCTTTCCCCAGGTTTACAAGATGTACACGAAAACTCATTTTGTGGGTGCTCAGATGCAGAAAACATTCTTTATGTTAGAGGAGTTAGCTGAAATGAATATTCTATGTAAATTACTTGGATCAATCCCAAAATTAGCGCTTTTGTTGTTTATTCCTCCATACAACCAAGAGACATTCATTACTGTCCGTAGGGTGTGCCAGGAAATTTGCTGAAAAAAAAGTCACACCCAAAGTCTACATTTTTGTAAGGCTTTACAGCTTACAAAGATGGCTCCCAGTCTGCTACCTCTAATTTGTCTTCATCTAATCCAAACTTCCCAGCCACCCTCCTGCCTGCCAGTGGAAACAAATAACTCTAATTCTACCTTTCATTGCCCCTACCTATATAATCAAGTACATCAAGATTCCCCTTCTTTCTCTATACCAGTCATTTCTGGAAATACCCAGAGGTATCTTGTTTGCAATGGTGCCAACACCTGGTGTTACAGGATCCCCTTATTTTTCCTGGTGTTCAGTGTCCATGAAGTCAGGGGAGAGCAGTGATTTGCGCTTCCAGTTACCATGGCTCTAGTGCTTCCTGAGATGCAGGTTCTCTGGACACCACATCCTGACAGTTCTTCTCAAAGAAACCAGAGTAGTGCTTCAGAATCCCTTTTCATTCTTTCAGACTGCCTTCTCTATAGCCAGGCTGTTTTCTCTGAAAAAATAAGGACACAGCTCATCTATCCCACTCTGTCATACTTTTTCACCTGGACATCATGATGCCTGTGTCCTGTGTCTCAGAGAGCTTTCAAAGAAAAGAGCCCTCTCAGCAACGCCTGTAGTAACTCTTCCCAAGAGAGCTCAGGCATTTGTTTTCATGCTGGGGAACAGGATGGGGAGATAAGATTGTAGTCTATCTTCTCCATGTCCCATTCCTTCAGTTATACCTACCCTTTAGTGTTCAGACTCAAATATCTATCTGAAACTCTTTCCCATCTTGGAAACTAAGGTCTGTTAATGAAACCCTGTGGCCTTTTGGGAAATACACTGCATTTGCAGCAATCCTTGAAGATAGACAGAATAACTACATCCACACCTTGTAAGAATCCGAGGCCGGGCACAGTGGCTCAACGCCTGTAATCCCAACAATTTGGGAGGTCAAGGCAGGTGGATTGCCTGAGCTCAGGAGATCAAGACCAGCCTGGGCAACACAGTGAAACCCTATCTCTACTAAAATACAAAAGGAATCAGCCAGGTGTGGTGGCACCTACCTGTAGTCCCAGCTACTCGGGAGGCTGAGGCAGGAGAATTGCTTGAACCCGGGAGGCAGAGGTTGCAGTGAGCCGATACCACGCCATTGCACTCCAGCCTGGGTGACAGAGCGAGACTCTATCTCAGGAAAAAAAAAAAAAAAAGAATCCGAGTGATTAAATAACACGTCTTTAATCTCACAATTAGTAAGTAGCAGAGTAGGCACTTGAATCCATCTCTTTGACCTCTGCACATGTTCTTTTTCAGCTTCTGACCCCAAGTCTGAAAGTGGTTGCTTGAGTAAAAGCCTTTGTTGCCTGGCTTTTCATCTCTTACCAAATTTGTAAAGAAGAGAAAGATAGCACTTGTTCTTATTCCCTCGTCTTTTTTGTTTCCCTAATAAGAAGTTCTGCAGACTGCCCAGTGCTGAATATAAATCAAAAGTAGAGGAAAAAAAATCCAGTTTGGTCATGAGGTAGCATCACATCCTTTTCATTACTGCTTATTCCCTTTGTAGACAATGACTGTGGAAGCACATAATTGGAAATAAGGGCTATTTTACCCCTGATCTGCCATCTGAGGCTTGAAGAAGAATAAAAGCGTCTTGCTCTGGAAGGGGTTTAGTGAGGTCGAAAGGTTCAGTGGCCTGGATTCTGCATTAATGGATATTTGTGGCTTAAGTTCATGTTGAGAAGTCCTAAACCTCTCCCCTTGTGTCCTAACTGTGATACTTTAAAACACTGAGAATTCTTTTCAAAAAGAAAGGTGTGTGTGTGTGTGTGTGTGTGTGTGTGTGTGTATCAGCTGAGGAAGAAAATAATATAGAATACACAATAAGAATATACAGAAGTACATAATAAACAGGAGCATGTTATTTTTCTAGTTTAGTTGAAGCAAATGAAAATACCACCACAAAACCTATACAGCACAAGTTGGTGGATAAACTAAACAAAACTGATTTTTCCTTTGTTTTCTTTTGTTTGAAGTTACAATACACAAGGGTTATTAAGTTTCTTTGTGCCATGAACCACTTTAAAAGTCTGATACAGCATATCAATCTGTTTTCAGAACAATGTTTTTAAATGCACACAATAAAATACACAGGATTACAAAGGAAACTGTTTATGTTAAAATGCAGTTATGAAATTATTTGGAAACCAGTCATATCATTTATGTGTGCTCCTTTATTAATACATTTTAAAAAGCAAACAGACTGACAGTACTGATATGAAAATATGCACGGCAAAGTCACAGTACTGCTAATAATACTTTTGTAATTTGTTGCCTTCATTAATAATTAAAAGAAATGTTAAATTCCCATAAGAATTTAGTGAAAATAAAAATTCAACATTTTCTCCATCCAAGTTCTTGGACTCCCTGGATTCTATCCTCAGATCTTTTGGAGAGTTCGTGGGTTCTAAGTGGAGAACTCCTTCTAGAGAGAGACAGTGGGGAGGTTGGAGACTGAAGATGACAGCCAGGTCTGGACATTTCTTGGCTTTTCTGCTAGGAGAAATTAAATGTAATTAAGTGTTCAGCAGGTGCCCTACTTCTCTCTCTTTGAGGTCCTGCTTTTTTTCTGGCTGCAGCTACCAGCTCCTTCCCCATTAGGATCCCAGTCACGTCTTCATCCTCTATGTGTCTTTAGTCCTGATATTTAAAAGCCACTCCACATATATATGGCCTACCTGAGTTCCCCTGGCCTGGCGGAGACATAATCAGCATCTTCTGATAAATCCTGGCTGGGCGCAGTGGCTCACGCCTATAATCCCAGCACTTTGGGAGGCCGAGGCGGGGGGATCATGAGGTCAGGAGTCTGAGACCAGCCTGGCCAACATGGTGAAACCCCGTCTCTACTAAAAATACAAAAATTAACCAGGCGTGGTGACGGGCACCTGTAATCCCAGCTACTCAGGAGCTGAGGCAGGTGAATCGCTTGAACCTGGGAGACAGAGTTTTCAGTGAGCGGATATTGTGCCACTGCATTCCAGCCTGGGTCACAGAGCAAGACTCTATCTAAAAAAAGGAAAGAAATCCCTAGCAAAGAACAAGGTCCCATTTAGGGAGAGGCCTTTCAGAACATAGTGATCCCCGTATGCTTTTTTCTGTATTTGAACCAGCACTTGTTGATGGTGTCTGCAGCTGGCTTTTGGGAGAAGGAAATGGCTTCACAAAAGGGTGGTTAAGGAGACTGCACAAGTCATGGATCATAGGAACAAGGAGGAGCAGCAGCTGCCACATACTCAGCACAGAATGAGAGTGCAGAGAGAAGTGAACCCCCATGATCAGCCAGTCAGCAAGCTCCACGCAGTTTTGCAGATTAATGAGGAATGATGAGCTCAAGCCCTCATGCACACTCCATTACAGAGACATAGCTAGGTAGGATATCCCTTTTCTCTTGCTGTCTCTCCCATAGGTACACTGCAGCACCTTGTACATGGGATCCTCTTATCAGTGCTTTGAACTGATCAGCCTGATACTTAACACTTCTTTCTTTGGAATCTCATCTGGGTCCATTTCAGGATGGTTTGGGGCATTTCTTGCCTCTGACTTAGGGGCAACTGCAGTTGTGGGTGTGGTGGGATGAAACACCTACCAATAATTAGAACCTAGAGACTAGATCTGTCATGTTAAGAAAAAAAATTTCCAAAGCCTATAGAAAGTGCTGTGAGGATGATTGCCTGTCCTTTCAATGTCATTCTGGAGCATGATTTAACCGTGCCACCCAAGAAATATTTAATTTTCTAGGAAATTGTAGCATTGTTTGACTTTGTTTATTTACATTCCCAAACTCTGCAAAGCTAGATGTTAACTTGTAGATTTGTGTTTCATAGAGATGCAAGTGATTTTAGGTCCCATAGAAAAGATAATCTCCAAAGTTATGTTTTTATTGCCCCATGGGGTACTAACAGATTTACTTCAAATATTATTCTACCATCTCTCTTTTATTTTTAAGTGCCTATAAATATCTCATTTCTATGTTTTACCATCATTACTAGTTTCCTCATTCATTAAGGGATTGAATAGAATCTTTGACATGTACAAATTTTATGTTTGTATGAGTCATGATTTTAACATTTTGGAAATTATATTTTTAAAGTAGTTTGAACTAACTCATTATGAAGTAACATTCTGAATCATCCCCAGAATTTTGTCCACCAGTCACAAAGGTCTTTTCTCCTAGAAACAAGGGAGTGGTCCTAACTCAGCTCTACAGTATGGTACCCTGTCGAGGACCTCTAATGGATCAGAATGGGAGGAGTTTAAGGAAAATCAATTGTTTCAGTCACAAATTGGACTAATGGTTCTCAAAATTCATAGTGCTGCATCATCATCATCATCATCATCTGAAGGACTTGTTAAAATAAAGATGTTTTAGCCTCACGAGAAGAGTTTCTGATTCAGTAAGTCTGGGGTGGAGGTTGAGAACACACGTCTTACAAGTTTTCAGTTATTGCTGATACCGCTGGTCTGGGAGATGACCCACGTTGGTGGAGGGGAGGATGAAGATTCAGCTAGGGCACAGAACTTCATTTTCAGAAGGATTTTGCTCTGGCACACTAGCAAGAAAGATGCTTTATGCTTGGTAACTCAGTCTCTGAAACTAATTCCTTTTCTCCCAGGAACTTTTTCTGTTTTAGTTAGACTTAGGGTCATATCCCCTTACTTTGTATTCTGAAATTATTTTCTTCCCCTACCTCTCTTCCTTCTTCCTTGCAAACAACAAGAGGCATTTGCAAGTTTGGCTTTGTGCACACTCAAAATTGGTCCTCTGCCATCAGCACTGGTGCACAGATTTTCAGGACTGCCGGTATTTCCACCAGTGAGGGCTGAAAAGTAATGGTGCCCTGACTGCTGTATCCATTTACCTGATGTATGGGTGCAATCTACCCATCTGACAAAGGGCTAATATCCAGAATCTACAAAGAACGTAAACAAATTTACAAGAAAAAAACAACCCCATCAAAAAGTGGAGAAAGGATATGAACAGACACTTCTCAAAAGAAGACATTTATGCAACCAACAAACATATAAAAAAAGGGACACCGTCACTGATCATTAGAGAAATGTAGATCAAAACCACAATGAGATACCATCTCACACCAGTTAGAATGGCAATCCCATTACTGGGTATATATCCAAAGGATTATAAATCATTCTACTATAAAGAAACATGCATATGTATGCTTATTGTGGCTCTATTCACAACAGCAAAGACTTGGAACCAACCCAAATGTCCATCAAAGATAGACTGGTTAAAGAAAATGTGGCACATATACACCGTGGAATACTATGCAGCCATAAAAAAGGATGAGTTCATGTCCTTTGCAGGGACATGGATGAAGCTGGAAACCATCATTCTCAACAAACTAACACAAGAACAGAAAACCAAATACTGCATGTTCTTACACATAAGTGAGAGTTACATGATGAGAACACATGGACACAGGAAGCGGAACATCACACACCAGGGCTGGTCACAGGGTGGGGGACTAGGGGAGGGATAGCATTAGGAGAAATACCTAATGTACATGGCAGGTTGATGGGTGCAGCAAACCACCATGGCACGTGTGTCTTTTGTTACATAGGTAGCTATGTAACAAAACTGCACTTTCTGCACATATACCCCAGAACTTAAAGTGTATATATATATTTAAAAAAACATCCCAACTAAATCAGGCAGGCACTCTATCTTCCAGGAGGGCATAATGTTTTTTGGTGATATTAAGCCACCTCACACCACAGCCAACCTCCACCTAGTTTCAGACCACATCTGTTTGAAACCTGTGCTTTTCTTAAGACCTCCACCACCTGGACTCTGGTCTGCCATTGCCTCCTGCTTCTGTCCTGGGCATCTCAGGCTGATGACCTTGCCTTTTGTCAGCGTGTGTCTCTGGAGTATCCAGGACATTTGTATTTCTCCCTCTTGAGTGTCTTTGCCTTCTATGACTGGGTTAAGACCAGAACTGCATCCCAAGAAACTAGGAGAGGCCTGCTGCCTGACTCCTTCCTGGTAGCCGTCTCAAGATCTTTTCTACTTCTTTTTTCTTGTGTAAGAAATGAATGAACCCATTCCATGCCAGATATACTTGTGATATCTGCTAGGAACTTCTGAAGTCAGAAACCCAACACATGCCAGTGCACTTGGTCTGCATTGCCACACCGGTTGTCTGCCCCTGCCTGAAGCTCCTACTGCTCCCCCATTTGACCTCTGTTCTTCTCCCTTTCTTCTAAGTCAAGTTATGCATGGTCTCTCTGGGCAAGCCCCGAAGTCAGTGCTGCCCGTGATGTATTCTAACATGATGCAAATCTTTTTGTATCCCTTTCATGGTTTCCCTCCGTGTGTTCCTCTTTTTTGGCCATTGTGCTTCTGGGAGAAGATGACTGTAATAGCACAAAATCATTACATTTCATTCTCTGCTCACTTCACCTGTTATCTGCAGATTAAAGCATATGAGCAAGGCAATTGAATGAGCATTTTGTGAAAGGAGATAGTCTACTTTGATGTTCTTTTCTGGTTGGGGATTGGTTGAAAGGGCAGGTGTAACAGAGAAGACCTGTGTCTTCTAACAATCAGAGGAATGGGTAAATCAAAATGAAGCACTTGATCTGCACTGATCTCTACCTCCTCTCCCACTGTAAAATGTGAAGGTCTCTGTTGACTCATTACTGGATTTATGAGTCTCACTTCCGATTCCCACAACCTCCTCCCCTGAGCCACCCTTCACCACCCTTGCTATGAATGAATGAAGAGATTTCCTCTCAGAACACTGTCCAAATCACTTGTTTCATGTTTGGAAACAATGTTTGCTGAATCATGTTTCTTCCTTGAAGTTTGTCCAAATGCTGCATCTGGATTTTAAGGCATCCTAAGAATGAGACATGGCAACTTCTTTGGAGGCAAACTCACCTGAGTTTAATTTCTAGCTCACTCATGACTAGTATCTTTTCTGGAAAAAACTGGTTAATTTCAAATTCCTTATTTGCCTAATGGAACTAATGATACCTATATTGGAAGGGCATTGTGAATATTAACTCAGCCATAAGTCATGTAGTACTTTATATCCCTGGCAAATTGGTGTTCTTTACCTGGTAGTTGTTAGTATTATTATTTTACTATTATTATCATTTATCAAGTTGATCCACCAGGAGTGAAAACATAACATAATTTGGTTCACCTGGAAAGCACTGCACCATTATGAATGACAAGATACAAGGTCTGTATCTGGAAGCTTTGATAAGACTGAATACCTGCTTAGGTGAGCCACAGAGATTGTCTTTGGACTAGGCAAGAGACACCCTTATGAATAATAGCTATTGCATTGTGTAATAAATACATCATAGAGACCTGGATAAACACGTTCCCAGTGGCTGTATAGAGTATGGAGCAGATACCCTATTGTTATTGTGGGTTTTTGTTTCTGTTTTGTATTTTTGTTTGCCTCCCAATATCTAGGTTATGTTTAAACAGTTGGGGGAAAAAAGTACTTTCTGCTTTGCAGGTTTTGATTTCCAAGAATGTTTATCACTTCAGTTCAACTGGAGACAAAAATCCTTTTCAATTTCCGCAGTCTCCAATTATTCATGAAAAATATCAAACTGAGAAACAAAGGCTTTTCTTTAGGAAAAAAAAAATCACAAAAAACAAATGAACTGGTGTTTTTCAGTCTCGGCAACATCAAACAATCTTTCACATCGAATGGTGACAACTTCAAGAGAAAGGGCTATGATTCTAGCATTTTGCTAAGGAAACCCTTCTTTTCCTGGTGTGCTTTTGTGTTAATAATTTAAAAGTCAGCAATTTCCAAACCAAATTATTCTTTGCTGCCAGGTAGCTCTATGTTAAGATGCAGCCCAAAATCCTAGGGCTAAAACATGACATGAATGAATCAATATGCAAATTTTAGTGGGAATAAAAAATAAAGTAACAAATTTAGTGGATCCTTTCTTGAACATTGGTGTTTTGGTTGCATCAATCAAAGAAAAACAGGGAATTGTAATGTTTGCGAGGGCTGTCCCAAGGGAAAAAAAATAATTTAATCAACATTTATTGTTACTATTATGTGCTCCAACAAAGATAAGCCAATTTTAAGAGATATCGTGTTTATTATGTAAATATCTACTTTTTTTAGTATTGGGGAAGTACTTTAAATATTTCTATTCCTAAGTTTTCCATGCTGACATTGGTTAATGCCTGTCCACTCAACTTGTTAGATGCATATTAATAAATGGCAGTAGGCTTAGTCAAGACTCTCAGGCTCCAGAGCTCCAACTCTGCAAATACTAAGCATTGTGGTCAGCGCTCTGAGGATTCAGGGCACGAGACAAGGATCACCGCTCTACTAGCAAAGGGGCCAAGGATTTCACTGGGAAGGCAAGAGGCAGAAATGCATTCAACTGACTAAATTTAAATAATAGAATAAGAGGATGCCATAAAAGCAAAGCCATGAGGCAAAATGTGTTCGAGCCCAAGTTAGCCACTTGGACTTTGGCACTGTCAGTGGGAGGAGAGTAAGATCATGACAGGTTGAGATTAAAAGGACCATCCTTGGGGCACGTGGGACCTGAAGCAACAGAGTTCTACTGCATTTTCACTTACTTCACTGAAGTTAGACAAAGAATCAAAACCGCTCCAGGGGAAGCATTTTCTTTTTGTCATAAAGTAGGATTTATTCAAAGAAAATATACTTTATTTTTAATGTGAGAAAGATCTATCATCACCTAAAAGTGTCCATTTTATATAACTTTGGGGTAAAATTGACATCTTTATAAAAGTTAGCACTGAGTTCAAAATACTGAAGAAGAATTTATGCAGTCTCAGAGTATTAAACCTGGAAAGAACTTAGAGTGTTACAAATTGAACACTTTCCCTTTTATAGGCCGTCCCCCACAAAAAAACAAACAACAACAACAACAACAACAAAAACTGGGTTTAGAGATACAAAAATTTGGAGTGACTTGCCCAAAGACTGAGGGACACCCAGCTCAGTGGTGAAAAAGCAGAGTTAGATTTGGTCAAGTGTTCTGTGGCCAAATCGAGGTCACTTTATTATAAGACATTATCACTGTCCATTTCATTTTGCAAAGCAGAATTTAACATAAAAATGTATCGAGTGCAGAGCCTAAAAGGGAATTATTTGTTTGTCCAAATCACGTTTCCAGTCAGCAGCCATACTTACCAGTTCTCAAGAACCCATTTGCCTAGTTTCTTAGGGCCTTTTCCCTCTTGTTTCTTCCATTCTGAACCAGGATAAAAAGTGAAGCTCAAATAGAAAATAAGTAGTTTTTCAGTTGCCAAGAGAAAGAGTCATTGTGTCTGAAATGAAGGAACCTGGACTGGGACCCGTTCCAGTGACATACTAGCAAAATCCCCAAGCCTTGGTTTAATCATCTGTAAATTGGAAGTATTCTTAGTACCTAATTCAACCAATAAATGTGTTGGTGTGTGCAAAAGTTCTTTCTACACAGAAGGGGCTCTACAGAGGTAGGTTAACATCTTTACATTGGATAAAGCAGTAAACCAAAGACCCTTTTATGAGAAATTGCCAAGGGATTTTCATTTTCATCTGCAGTAGAGAATTATTTATGTGACAAATGTTACTTTTTATTTTAAAAAGAAAAGAGAAAGAGCTTATATGCTTGGATCTGAGAGTTAGTTAAATATAACTTAAGGAGGCTGGGAGCAGTGGCTCATGCCTGTAATCCCAAAACTTTGGGAGGCTAAGGCGGGAGGATCACCTGAGGTTGGGAGTTTGAGACAAGCCTGGCCAACATGGAGAAACCCCATCTCTACTAAAAATACAAAAATTAGACAGGCGTGGTGGTGTGTGCTTATAATCCCAGCTACTTGGGAGGCTGAGGCAGGAGAATTGCTTGAACCCAGGAGGTGGAGGTTGTGGTGAGCTGAGATCACACCATTGCACTCCAGCCTGGGCAACAAGAGCAAAACTCTGTCTCAACAACAACAACAACAATATATATACACACACACACACACACAAATATATGTGTGTGTATATATACACATATACATATACATACACACACACATATATACATACGTATATATATATATATATAACTTGAGGAAAAAAATTATTCTTTTGGAAGAAGTGTGTTTGAGGCAATTCAGGGGGCCATACCTTCAAAAGGCAGAGCCTTGCTATCCTAAGCCTTATCACACCCCCTCTCCCTGAAGATGATGGTTTTTTGTATGCAGTAGGTGCTTAATAAAGTATGTTGGATGAATAAATGGCTGAATGAATAAACAAGGATAGTCTCCCAACTTAGTATCTTTTGGTGCCAAAAGATTTGCATCATTTTAAGAGAAATTTCCTCCTATGTTATCTATATAAACATAAGCTAGACTTTTCTCAGACCCTCAAATGTGTAAGGCTGTCTCACTTGCTAACTTATTTTCAATCTACCTCCTCCTAGGAGATTATGCCGGTGGGTCAGCAAACTTCCTGCAAAAGGCCAGAGAGGAAATATTTTAGTATTTTGGGCTTTATGGGCCATAGGGTCTCTGCATTAGTATGGAGCCAGCTGCACAGACATGAGTGAGCATGACTGGATTCTAACAAATGGACATTGAAAATGGAATGTCATGGAATTCTCCTATGTCATGAAATATTATTCTTCTAGTGTTTTTTTTTTTTTTCAAACTTTAAAAACATAACAGCCATTCTTCGTGCAAAAACAGGTGTCAGGTTGGATTTCGCCCAGAGTAGGAGTCTGCTGACCCCTGGCCATTGCTGAAGGCAAGGAAACAGGAGAGTCGTCCTTTCTGGTTACTGTCTAAGCTTTCTGGCAGTCTTGGGAGTCCTGGAAGGAGCCCATCCTAGGGCATAGGTAGAAAACCTTCCACACAGTGGAATTCTCTGTGGAAGGGGATGACCAACCTCGCCCAGATGAATTAACCTCTTCGCCTTGTAATGATGGTAACTTAGCAAAGTCTAGTTGTTTGTGTTCTTGTATCCTGAGGTTCCACCCCTCTTCCCTTTTTCTCTCCTCTCTGGTCTTTTTTCCTGTCAACCTTAAGTTCACAAAGACCTCTTCAGGCAGGTGATAGACTTTCCCTAATTCTCCCGAGGATTTCAGGGACAGAGAGAAGACACATTTAATGCAACTCTCTGTTATTGTAGGTGACTAAGACGCAGCCCTAGCCTTGTTCAGCCTTCGAGCTGGGGCTGGCAGTCCTGATTCTTTGAGCAGTTCTCAGAGGCTTGTTATAATAGAGCGGCGAGACTCCATTAAAAAAGACCTGGCAGCTAATCTAGTTAATGCTAAATAATTACTCCTGACTGAATGAAAGAGGGGTAAGAGGTTGGTTAGCTGTGTGTGTGTGTGTGTGTGTGTGTGTGTGTGTGTGTGTGTGTGAGCGAGAGAGACAGAGAGAGAGATTTAAAAGTGTAACAAGAAGATCTGCAGTGGCTTTTGCCATGGGCACAGTGCTTTTGTTGGAATGGCTCAGTTGTGTCCCATCTGAAGTAGAAACAGTAAATGTCTCCAAGCATCTTCCTTGCACTATGTGAACTTGGAGGTCTCTCCTGCTCTGACATTTGGTGATTCTGATATTCTGCTGATAAATTATCTTAGAAATATGAAGCATCTGAAAAATACTTCCATTTATTCTTATTTTGCCTATGGCATTATTAAGCATGTTGAAGGGATAGTCAATACCAAGAATGAAGAGGGATGAGGGTATGAATAAAATTACAGGGCAAGGGTCAGAAAGTCCTTTTTTTTTTTTTAATTCCAAAGGCTGTACTTTCCTGTCTAATTATAGAAAAATAAAAATCTGTGTCTTTCAACGCAAAACTATTTGTGATGTTTTGTATATCATTGGCATATGAATCTTGAGAATTTGGAACCTCTAAAAGCCAGTATTTGTACAAGGTGTCTCCTTCTTTCATTTTACCTTTTATTTCACTTAACTCTCCTTCTCTCTCCCTCCAACCTCCCACTCCCAACTACACACCTGTTTCTATGATTCCTAATCATAAGCAAGGGCCTCTAATCTTAAGGCCACATACCTGTGGAAAAACACATCTCTTTATCATTCTCACACCAAACACCCACAGACACTCACAGAAACACATATCCTTTCAAATACATTAACATCTGGTCCACACTCTAGAAATACAAGATTTGTGTTTGTTAAATATGCTGACCTGAAGTTTCTGGCTGTAAAATTTATAAAATGCTGTAACTAATGTAGCCATGTACCTCCCAAACCCG
The DNA here is from genome assembly GCF_002776525.5 of Piliocolobus tephrosceles. Lineage (NCBI taxonomy): Eukaryota > Metazoa > Chordata > Mammalia > Primates > Cercopithecidae > Piliocolobus > Piliocolobus tephrosceles. The sequence goes on from NC_045446.1 coordinate 117,018,755, forward strand.
GCAAAAACATTGCCCAGATGCTCATCAGGCACAGCTGTTGGCTGTTTTTAGCTATTGCATTTACTGATTCCACAGCATGTTCCCTTTTCTATAGTTCCTCTCGAGCAAGGGTGGTGAGCTCAAATCCAATAATCACCAGCCCTTGTTATTATGGCTGCACTCCTTCAAGGATAATAGAGGCCCCTCTATGATGATCAGGGCTTGAAAAGAGGAATCAATTTTCTAATTTGGCTTGCTGAAAATAGATGTAAGAGTTCCAGAAAGAATAATATCTTGGGACACAGAGATCCTGTTTTCTGTTTAGTGGTATTTGTTTGTTTGTTTGTTTGATTGATTTTGCTATTTTTTTCTTGCCTCTAACATTCAGTGGCAGATCGTGAGAACAGCAGAGTGGGAAACAATAGCATAATACAACATAGAGTGATTAAAGAAAATGGGATTTGCAGTTGGAAAATTGGGTCTCAACTCTTAGTACATCCACTTATCAACTGCATATGATGTTAATTCAATTCAGTTCTCTGTTCCTTAATTTCCTCATCATTAAAATTGGGATTATTGTAGTTCAAATTTATTTATTATTCATTCAGTTGTAAGCAATAGAAAATTCTACTTAGCCGACTTAAACAATAAAATCTTTTATTGGCCTGTGTGTCTTGAAGAACAGAGGTATGATAGTTGCCAGGGTTTGTTTGATTCAGTGGCTCAGTAATGTCATCAATAATCTAATTCCCTTTCTTCTCTTTATTGTCTTCCACTGTGGCATTTTATTCCAATTTGACTTCCTTCATGGTGACAAAATGGCTCTAGCAGTTTCAGAGCTCATGTGTCTACAATTTGTTAGCCAGAAGACAGACACCTCTGCTCAGCATTCCAAACAAGATCACAAAACAACCTTGAACAAATGGCCAAGGGGATGGAATGTGGTGACAAGTTGGGGTCAGCAGGGACCCAGTCCTTGACCTGGAACTGCATTCAAAATTTTTAATAGCCAAGACTAACATAGCTCTACTAACAGTGATATGGATGGTGAAATCATAGAGATTTAATGTAATAGAAGCTAATTTCTGGTTCAAATCATAGTCTCATGTTGGTTAAACAACTCTCTTCTAAGCTGTGACTTGGAATCCAGGATTAATTTGGTGTTGTATCTCCTCCATCTTGTTGCTTCCGATGCTCTCCTGAATTATCTCTCTAGCTTGTAGTGAAAAGAGGACAAGGGTTGGGAAGCCATCAGACATGTAAATTACCAGTATTTCCATTCACACTCCATTTGCCAGAACAAGTGAAATGGCAGATACAAATACAAGAAAGTCTGAAAAACATAGAAGACTACATGGATATTGGTGAGCACTAGTGGTTTTTGATCTGGTCTTAGCAAATCTTTCTTTTTTTCTACCTACATATAGAACACATTCACCTGTTCCTCAAAGGACAGACCCGAAAATATTCACTTCCTGCATCCATCACAAAATCCAAGTGGTGTATGGGCATCTCTATCCAATCTGGATGTGTCTCCTCCTAGACTGTCAACCTGTAAATTAAAAGGTAGAATTACTCATTTACCCACATATACATTCATTATATAATCAATCTGGATGGAAGAACCATACTGTGTATCCCATTTGGAAAAGAGAAAACTGAGAAACACAGGAGACACTGATATAAGCTGGATTCTGAAATTTTGAGGTTCTGGAAACAAAATTTCTATGCCTGAGTGATGGAGGAAGTTATTGGATTGGATTCTGCATTACTCTGTCATAGATAGGGGATAATTTTTCCACCCATGTTCACCAAATCTCCCAGCTCTGCTGTCATGGAGATTCTGTCATTCTCTTTGCTGTCTACACTGGGCTTTGTAAAGCATGCCTTCTTTGAGGATTCTGCAAACATCTAAGCCTGCATTGTGGTTAGGACTGGTTTGGGAACCCCAGGGTTTTTTTAAAGACTCAAACATCAAAGCCTTTTTTGTCCATACTTTGTGAGATTTTTTGTTACACTTTCACTATAATTTCTTATAAAAATTATGATACTTCTTATCCATTTGCTTCTGTTCAGTTTCATGGCCAATAACCATGAAGTTATTTTTCGGATATAACTCTAGAACTTGACTAATTTTGTTTTCATAATGCTGCATCCCTTCTCCTTTTAAATTTAAGAGCTACCCCTTTGAAGGTATCTAGAACAGTAGTTGAAAAGACCACACTCTTAATCTGATTGTTGCTTTCAGTAATTTTTTTTCTACTGATAAGTTGAACATTGAGTTATTTTGACTGACTGACTGAGAAGCTTTATTAGACCTTGGTTTATCAATGCCTTTTTAAAACTTAAATCTTAATAATCTGGGACCAGAAACGTAAAGATTTTCAGTCGTGGAAAGATCTGAATTTCTGTACTTTATTTATTTATTTTATTTCTTCTTGCAAACCATTCCATTTTTTCTTAGTCTTATCTTGGTTCTGTAATACCTTTCCTAATATGCCCAATAGTAGTTAGCATGCCCTACGAACAGTCTGTTTTCCAATGTCTTCCCCTAGAGTTATAAATTCGGTAGGTTTGGTCTATCTTTCTAATTATAGCAGAAGTCCCTTTTATAAAATGTTTTTGCATCTGCATAATATGGATCTTCAATTTTCCAGGCTCAAACATGAGTTTTCTTACCCAGTGCTTCCTGATACATAAACCAAGGCCACATGGTTCAGGCTTTATGTTGTTGTTGTTACAACAGGGTATCTCACCCCTAGTGCTGATTTTTTAGTTATTCAGAGTAGAACAGACTATGCCATAGTAACCAATAATACCTCAATTTTCAGAGGCTTAAAACAGTAGAAGTTTATTTCTTACTCAGTCCAGTGTAGGTTTAGCAACTGTCCTCTAAGCAGTAGTTTGTATCACAAGATGGCTTCAGTCTTATGGCTCTACTATCTTGTACATTCCAGGTCACCTTTACATTATTCAGCTGTCAGAGAGGGGCAAGATAATGGAAATAGAGGAAGCACACTGATGCTAAACAACATGCCTCCCTGAGCCTAGAAGTAGTACATTTTACACTTACATTGCACTGGCCAAGATTTAATCAGATTGCCAACCCAATTGTAACAAAGAAGAGAAATTAGAGGAGCCAAGGATATTTTCAGAAGCTAGTACATCCAAAGTACATGGAAAATTCTGTTTTTTAAAAGTAGAATAAAATAGATACTTAAAAAAGGAACTGATAAGATCCACTGTGAGGTATTTCAACAGGTTGTTCTGAAGACTAAAAAGCATATTGTATGCAAAATAACAGTACCTATCACACAAGTGCTCAGTGCACTGTACTCTTTTTATGCTTGTCATCACCACTCCCTTATATGGAAATGTAGATGCAATATATACATCTTTTGAAGATTTCTTCCAGCCCAAACATCATATAATTCTAATTTTCTCATTTTGCACTGTGGATGAGATCTGGAAAAAAACATTTGCATGAAGATTTCCAATTTCTGTAAAAATGTCCATTTTACAGGTTTTGTCAGTCAGCTTCTCTGACAGTTATATTCTATTTGTTCCTAATTTATTTTTTTCACATCAAGCCATCACTAAGATTGAAAAAATAATTGATCATAGATGTCTCTTCTCTTCTTAAAGTCAAAAAGGGTGTGTTTGACCTGGCTTCTATTTCTTGATGAGTGAAACTTTTTGTGTTTCAGCTCAACATGAGAGGGTAAAACAGACACTTGACTCTTCAGGGCCAGGGTGGCATGGTAAAGCTATGGATACCCTAGAAATTTGGTTTGTACACAGGAAAAGTGGTGGCCTTTGATATTTATGATATTGTCAATGTTTCTCATCTGTGATTTTTTAGCATGCAATAGAGGACAAGAAGAAAAAGTCAGTCTTCCATTCCAAAGAGTGTTCCCTTGGTGCCTAAGGCCGGGCTATGGGAAGTTACAGAAGAAATAGATCAATTTTCTCAAACCTCAGGAACACTGTATTTAAGGAAGAGTCTAAACAAATCTAAGATGTGAATAAAAATTAAACAAAAGAATATTTCAGTTATCTAATGATACCTATGTCATTAGACCTATGTTGATATGTGCACATAGTACTAATAATTAAAAAATAGAATAAGTGAATGTCGTGTGATTAGTTATAGGTGGTGGTTAAAGGTAAATGGGAGAAAATTTATGAGCAACCTAAGACAGTGATCACTGCTTAAATGCAAGCCTCTTTGTCTACGCCCCTCAAATAAAACAGAACCATGGGAAAAGACAAAACTAGGTAAATTATAAGACATAATGTCCATGCCTTCATAAACTATAAACAAAATAAAAGGGAAAAACCCCACCAAACTGCAGAGAACAATTACTTCTACTACTATCACAAAACCTTGCTGCAAACAGGTGTAGCCTGGGAGAATAAAACAATTCAAAAATAACAAAAATATGAAAACCCCACTATGCATGGAAAAGAGAAGATGGGAGATAGTGCCAGGCCTAAAGTTTTTCTGAAACTTGTGTGAGAATGAAAAACTTCACACTGAGTGTGAAAATACTAGTAGCTAAGGACACTGAATTCACAGCTGGGAATTTTAGGTATATGTGATTTTACATAGCAGGTTTCAAATGATGTAGTTTCTAAGGGAGACAAAAGCAAAAAGGAAAAAAAAAGTCTCTTATGGAAACATGATGGAAGAGGTAATTTCACGGTCCTACTAAACAAAGAATATATTGTAGGCCCCACAAACTCTTCTATGACACACACACTCACAAAGACTTAGCACAAAGGGTAGACTTGCTACACTGGTGTCAGTGAATACCAATAAACCAGGATCTTTACCAAAAGAAAAAAACTGAAAACAAGAAGCAAACTCTTGAAACATCATTTCTCTCTATCACTCTTCCCTCCCCTCAAAAAAAAAAAAAAAAAAAAAAAGAAGCAGACAGGAATTGTAACAACATTGCAAACAAATTTAAACATACACAAACAAGCATTTGGAGATATGGAAAAACATTCTGAATGAGAAATTCAAAAATTAAAGGCAAAAAAGGACCAAAAGAAAATGCAGAAAGAAAGTGAATTTATTAAATTCAAGAAAAATGTTTTTTAAAAGACAGTATCATCTCACATAAGAAGAACAGATTCCACATGAAAATGTAACAAGAGGCTTTGAAGAAAGTTAGGAACCAGCCAAGAAAAGTAAAATGAGACCAACAAAAAAAAAAGAAAGAAAGAAAAAGAAAAAAAAAATAAAAACCCAAGTAAAAAGGATCAGAGATAAAATGGTGGAAAAGAAAGATAGCCAAAGAAGGAATAACATTAGTATAGTTGGATCTCCTGAAGAACCTAAGCAAAAGAACAGTAACAAAATTAAATTAATACTTGAAATTAGAATCTGAAAACACATTGCAGAAATGAAAGAAGGCCTGAATCTGTATAGTGGAAGGGTCAATGGAGTACCTAGAGAAAATTATCTGAAAAAATCTACTCTGAGACATTTTCTAGTAAAACATAGGTTTCTTTCATAGATTAAGAAAAATAATCTAAATACTTTCAGGCAAAAATATCAAATAGTAACTTGTAAGGCAAAATAATTAATTACACCGGCATTAGATTTCAAAAATTAAAGAAAAAGAAAAGCAGCCACCACAGAAATAAATTGTTTCAGGTAAGAAACATCAATACTAAATGGTGGGTAAAAGTATGATGAGAAATGGGATATTTATGTAGTCTCAAAGAATTATCTGCAGGATGCTTATTAATTACAAAGTTAAGAATAAAAATTTTAGTTAAAAAACCTTGCAGATCTTAGCTTTAATGAAGTGATTTAAGTGAACATTACCAGGAATGTGACAAATCAACACTTATGTGCCTTCAGCTATTAGGGAATAACAGGAATACAACATCACTTTTGTTGTGTTCCTGCCCAAAATCCATAAAATGAAGCTAACCATGAAGAAACATTAGACAAACAAATCTGAGACACAGTCTTTAAAATACCTAGGCAGTACTCTTGAAAAAATCTCAAGATCATAAAAGAAAATGAAAGTCTGAAAAATCTTTTTTTGGAGAAGACATAAGGACATGAAAAGGCTGATATGGTTTCACTGTGTCCCCACAAAAATCTTACCTTGAATTCCTACATGTTGTGGGAAGGACCTGGTGGGAGATAATTGAATCATGGAGGCAGGTCTTTCTTATGCTGTTCTCCTGATAGTGAATAAGTCTCATGAGATCTGATGGTTTTGAAAAACGGGAGTCTCCCTGCACAATCTCTCTCTTTGCCTGCTGCCATCCATGTAAGATGTGACTTGCTTGTCCTTATCTTCCACCATGATTGTGAGGCTTCCCCAGCTATGTGCAACTGTTAGTCCAATTAAACCTCTTTGTTTTGTACATTGTTCAGTCTCCAGTTTGTCTTTATCAGCAGTGTGAAAACAGACTAATAGAACAACTAAGTGCAATGTGTGATTGTGTGATCCTGGATTGGATCCTGGGCTAGAAAAAGTACATTGCATTAGTGAGACAACTGGTAAAATTTGAATAAGATCTATAGATTAGATAATAGCATTTTATCAATATTAATTTCCTGATTTTGACTACTTTAACAGAGTTTTATAAGAAAATGTTCTTGTTTTTAGGAAACACAAACTGAAATATTTAGAAGTAGAAGTTTATCGTACCTACAACTTAATCTTAAATATTTCAAAATATATATATTTAAATGTGTATGTGTTAATATGTATATATTTGCATACATACTTATGTATACATAAAATGTATATGTATGTGCATATATACATATGTGTATGTGTATTTATATGTGTGAGGTAAGAGAGAGAATAACTCATAAAGCAAGAGAAGTGGAAAACATCTGGAGAATCTAAGTGAAAGGTATCCAGGAATTCCTTGAGCTATTTTTGCAAACATTTATAAGTAAAAAATCGTTTCTAAATAAAAACAAAAACAAAAATAAAAGTGATGGCTGGGCGCCGTGGCTCATGCCTGTAGTCTCAGTACTGTGGGAGGCCGAGGTGGGTGGATCAACTGAGGTCAGGAGTTAAAGACCAGCCTGGTCAACATGGGGAAACCCCATCTCTACTAAAAATACAAAAATTAGCCGAGCTATCCCAGCATTTTGGGAGGCTGAGGTGGGCACATCACCTGAGGTCGGGAGTTCAAGACCAGATTGACCAACATGGAGAAACCCCATCTGTACTAAAAATACAAAATTAGCCAGGTGTGGTGGTGCATGCCTGTAATCCCAGCTACTCGGGAGGCTGAGGCAGGATAATCACTTGAACCTGGGAGGCAGAGGTTGCAGTGAGCTGAGATTGTGCCACTGCACTCCAGCCTAGGCAATAGAACAAGACTCCGTCTTAATAAAAAATAATAATAATAATAAAGAAAAATAAAAGTGAAGTGGAGGCAACCTTTTTATGTAAGGAATAGTGCTATAACATACTGACTAAATCATTAAAGAAATTCATAAACAAAATAAGCTAACCCTGAGATATGAAATGTAATTGACCTGTCTGGTTCAAATTCTGTAAACAGACATACATATATACTCATACATGCAAGGATTCACACACACAAGCACACACATGCCCACACATGCTTTTATTTTCCCAAAACAACCTGAAATGTCAATATATGCTGCAGCATTTGACAATATAAACCAAGAATCAGTCAATCAGCTTTTGTGGAAAATATAGTTAACACAACAATAGTACTCATCACAGACAGCTGCCCTTATGGTATTAGAATTTAGCCTTCATGGTTTGCAAAGAAAAAGATAGGCAGCAAAACTAGTAATGATTTTATTTAAAGTCAGATCAAATAATGCTAATGGTTTCAAAACTACATACATTTGTCTTCTCATTTGTGACAGAGCTAGGAGACCCATTCATAAATTGACATATCATCCTGCATCTTGATTCATTTTCAACATAGTCCATAGCTCTGAGGGAAGCACAGAGTTGAAATCATTTAGCGTTGAAATATCTGGGTTATAGAATCCTGGTTTTCTCATTAATGAGGTTTGTAACTTTTATCAGGATCCTTCACTTCTCTCAGCCTCAATTTGAATGCATATAATTCTGTAAAGTGCATATAATTATAATTATCAAAATATGTGAATTAATCAAGTCGTATTATGTGACAGTACCTTTTAAACTTTCAAATCCTATTTTTATAATGTTTACATTTCAGTGTCTTTAAAAATACGAAATTGCATTTATTTATAAACATCATCTTAGAAATTTAGTTAAGTTAAAATATTCAGTCTTTTATTCTTTATTACATGTAAACCTTAGCATGCATTTTTGACATATTTGATCAGGGTTAGGGATATAGATGTAACTTAAGAGTTTTGCATGCATATGCACTTTGTTCCTTTTATTTTCCCATTAGTGAAACTTGCCCGTAAAGAGAACAAAACCAGACCTTGTTCTCATTAGCACCACATTCTAAACCATCCATCTGATAATGGCAACTTTATACATATATTTACATCTCAAATAGGTTTATTTGTTTGATTTACCCCTTAGGTAGGTAGGCATTACTTACCTATTGCTGCTGTGACAAACAAAAACAAACTTAGTGGCTTAATACAAATTTATGATCTGGTAACCCTGGAGGTCTGAAGTCTCACTGAGCTAAAATCAAGGTGTCAAAAGAGCTGTATTTCTTCTGGAGCCTCTGAGAAATAATCCATTCCTTGCCTTTGTCAATTCCTAGTACTAGAAGTTACCCAGTTATATTCCCTCCCCAATCTTCAAAGTCAGCAATGGAGGGCTGAGTTTTCACACTGAATCACTCTGAATGGACTGCCTCCCTCTTTCACTTATAAACACCTTTGCGATTGCATTGTAGTCACCAAGGCAATTAAAGATAATCTTCCCATTTCAAGATCCTTTACTTTACCACACATGCAAAGTCCTTTTTGCCATGGAAGGTTACATATTCACAGATTTCAGAATTAGTATATGGATATTTTGGAAGTGATTTTGTTCTGCCTACCATACCACACAAGTGTGCATTTTTACAGAATCCATACATATCTAAAATACCTTCCAGGTTTTAGTTTACATATTTCCGCGAGATGTGCATTGGATAAACATCATCACTGTCACCGTAGTTGGAAAGACTGACACTCAGGAAGGTTAGAAGACATGCGTATAGTCAGGCAATGAGTCAAGGGGGAGAAATACTACATCTTCAGCTCTTGATGGTGTTTATATACCAATGCAACCCAGTATTTTTATTTCTGCCTAGATTTTCTGCCACATATCTCATGTTGAAATTGGGTTCCCAAGAGACCTAGTCATTTATATTTTCCAGAGAGTTTGCCCCATGCAAAATTGAACAGTCTGGTGTTTGGGAGATTGGAATGTTCTGGGTGGGCATAGATATTGCTGAAATCCTTTGTTCTTTAGTTGCTTTTATTTCTCTTATTTAATGCTGCCACAAACTCTTTAAAAATATTTGAATTCATTGTGTCTCTATTTACTGTGTTCACACCTTGAGGCACATCTGCAGAGAGTGTAATTTTTAAATTCTGAAAAAATGAATTAAATGGAAACATATTTTGGGAAAGGAGCTCTAGAGGTCATATAGTTTTGCCTCCAGCCTGCAGGCAGAATTATTCTCAAGCCCCTCTTATATGAGTTGTTTATTACCTTCCTACCACAGGGTACAACAAGAAGTAATCCAGTAAATATGTCTAACAGAATACTTTAGCAGAAAAGAAAACATAAAGAGAATAAATCTCACCTTAAAATTGTTTTTAATGCTTTTATCCACATGGTCTTACCACCCACAAAGCATTCAGGGTTTAGATTACTATCTTAATTCATAGAGGAGACCAAAAGCTGGTAATCATTAAAGTTCACTAGAGGATCAGGGGTGTGTGAATTATTTTGATCAGCATTTCATATGCGTTTATCTTATGACTTTATATTCTAGTTAGAATGACAAACAAGAAATGTGTGTCCTCTTCTTTGGTTTTCTGATATTCCTTGTATGCTGCAAAGTACCTTTACCAACACAGGACAATAGCCAGCCTGCCCCCTTTAATAAAAGTCTAGGATTTTTTAGCATTTATTTTATCCCACAAATAAATAAAGGATTACCCAATTCTAAAGTAGCATGAGGTTTTAGCTATATGGGTAATACCATTTATTTGTATGTGCATTTGTTTGCTTCACAAACTTGCTTATCATCTTTTTTTTCTTTTTTTTTTAAGCAGAGTCTCACTCTTCACTCTTCACCCAAGTGAGAGTGCAGTGGTGTGATCTCAACTCACAGCAACTTCTCAGGTTCAAGTGATTCTCTCATGCCTCAGCCTGCCAAGTAGCTGGGATTACAGGCGTGGGCCACTACATCCGGCTAGTTTGTATATTATTAGTAGAAATGGGGTTTTGCCATTTTGGTCAGGCTAGTCTCAAACTCCTGGCCTGCAGTGATCCACCCGTCTTGGCTTCCCAAAGTGTTGGGATCATGGGCGTGAGCCACCGTGCCCAGTCTATTAACTATTAACTTCTATGGCAGATACTGGGGGTAAAAATAGTAAGGCAAACCCTTTCCTTTAAAATGGGAGATTTTCAACTTTTTGCCCATGATCCACAGTAAGAAATGTGTTTTACAGTGAGACCTATGTACAAACTCTCATAAAGCAGGAATAAAATCCATGAAATAATACCTTTACTGTGTTAAGAGCGCTTTTACATTTCATCTTCTCTTTAAGGTTCTATTTTTTGTGCTGCTATCTGTCTCTATTATTTTCTGCTGTTAAAAAAAATGCTGTCAGGAGTCACTAAATAGATTTTATTATCCAATAATGGGGAGTGACCTGTGCTTTGAAAAATATTTCTCTAGAACCATGCTACCTTTAGTATAGTCTAAGGACACAGGAGTGCATTAGAATTGCAGAGTTTCAGCCTCCTCCATCTCCAGATGTATAGAATTAGAATCTGCCTTCTAACAAGATCCCTCAAATAATTCACACACATTTAAATTTGAGAAATAATATTCTAAGACTTATATTAAGTGTGTGGTATTTTCTAGGCTCAGAAAGAATTTTGAGGAAAAAATGTAGACACTCACACAATTTAAAATTGATATTAGTATTTTTCATCATTAATTATAAATAGTTGCAAGAAACAATATTTGTGTTTTAAGTGTTGCTATTTTAAATTAAAACTCTTGTATATCTATCAGATGGAATGTAACACAATAGTGCTTTGATACCCACGTTTATTCATTTATAAAGATATATAAACAAATGTTTCTTTAATAATAAAAATTTGCATCTTTTATGCATTTCTAAAATTATATTTTAATTTATATTTTCTAATAACTTTTATTCTCATTTGATAGTTTTATTCTGGATAATCTTTTATTTTTTCATTGAATCAAAATCTTTGCTATAAAAATACCTATACATCTAATTTTTGAAACTTTATTCTATTGGTCAAGCAGAATTAATTTATTACAAAATTTGATAAGTAATTATTAAATACAAGAGGATTCTTTTGACAATTTGTCTCATAAAGAATGAGATGGGGACATATGAGGCTGTGAGTAAAGGAAGATTTAGCCAACAACTGTACTTCAAATTATATTTTGCTTACTCAGAGTGATGTTCAAATTGAGATGGGGTAAGAGCTTTTGTTAATTGTGAGTAATAAGAGCAATGATGAAAGAACTGTGATAAAAGAGAACCAGCATAACTGTATAATTGAGTTCAGAGGAAAGTCAATTTTAGAAATGAATACAACTTCCTCAACTTCCATGTTGAGGACATGAAACTTGACTCCTAAACATTATTCATTCCATGTACCCTTTAAAAAGTGTTTGTATGTACCAGAGGTAAGGGAACCCCAGTTTGAGACACATTGCACTAGTGAGCGAGGCTCACACAGGCACAACTAATTGCATAGTGCCATGAAGTACACATTACATTCTCTGTAGCACAGAGAAGTGGTCAATTAAGTGCCTGGGGACGGGAAGGGGAAAGTGGGGCCACCAGGAAAGGAGATACTTGGCTTCTGCATGATGGCAAAGAAAATAACACGTATAAACCTGCAGACATGTAAATATAACATTAATGATCAAAGGTAAGGCTAAGGCCAGGTTGCAAAGGTGCTTCTGGTCTGAACAGTAATATGAACACTTTAAAAAAAAAAAAAAAAAAAACACTCCAGAGTAAAATGATCAGATTGTCTCCAGTGATCTAAACTTAGAAGTCCTTAACCCAGGGTAAGCAAACGCCTAGGGGCTAAAGAGTGCTTCTAAGACGTATAATAATATCAACACCAAAAACAAAAACAAAACCACTCTTTTCACATAAATGTATTTCTGTTTTTCAAAATGTATAAAAATGTAGTTGTAAAAAAATAATTTGGAAGGTCTGTAGCATTCATGCTAGTTTGTGTGTTTGGTGAGGGCTCAGGGTGGGGGTCTGTCATATATTTTCTCCATGAACAGACACTTATCATGAAGCAGTAGTCTAAATGTTTTCTTGCAATTAAAAATGAAACCACTTTTAGGATATGAGCAAGAATAGACTGATTACTCATTAAATTTAAAAATGGAATATGTTCGCAATAGGTCTGTGAAAGGACATTTAGCAACTTTCAGACTGTTGAAGAACACAAATGAAAGAGGACTTTGTTCTCTTCTGCAGAGGATCTTACTTTAGGCAAACCCAGTGTTTGAAAATCTGGGTTTACATAAGGGCTAAATTTAGAAACTAATTTTTCACTTTTTAAAGGATTCACAGTATGACATAAGTCAATAGAAAACTCTCCAGCATATTTAAAATAGAATTCAATTTACTTGCAACTTTTGTGAGCTTTCCTATTGTACAAATTAAGATCGGTCTTGTCCACTCTTTAATTGCCATGCCATGAAGTGTACAGACAACAGTATTGTTCCAAAGTTGGATTCATGGCTCTGAATACATGCAATGCCCTCAGGTCACCTTTAAAGGGAAGGAAGAACTGATACTTTTAAATGCATGAGCTGTCAATGTCTCATGTGCCCATGCGGTAATTATCACAGCTAATTGGACTCAGATCAATACTTGACCCATACAGCAAGTTCTCCTAGAAGGGCTTGATGAGAGAACTCTGCCCAAGAGTAGCTCAATCCTGGAAGCTGAATTGCCAGCCCATCAAACCATAACTCTTCATAATTTCAATGTGAGGCCTACAGTGAGATAGAATCAATGACTAGAAGTAAGAGAAATGAAGGTTATTGGTAAGTCATCATAATAAGGAAATATGTTAGGTCACTTTCAATTGCAGTGAAAGAAACCCAATGCAAATTGACTTACCTGAGGAAGGAGATTTATTTGTTTATGCAACTAAAAGTTAGAAGGGTAAACCGAATTAAAGAGTAGTTGGATCCAGATGCTCAAAAAGTGAAAAAGACAATGTCATTGAGAATCTATCCCTTCCCATTTTTTGGCCTTGTTTTCTTATGGATTAACTTCATTTTCAGGCACTTTTCTGCAGATGACAAAAATATCCATCAGCAAGTCTTTGTGAAACATTTTTACCATTAGCCTTACATAGGTTGACAAAACTGTGAGAAGTGTAATGATGTCACTGGGAGATACAGCTCCTTTCCCCAGGAAAAGTTTTCTATTGAAGAAAATAAAACTGCACGAGTGTTGCATACATTTCAAAACGTGCAAAACTGTATCTCAGTCAAAACATTGACTGAGAACTCCAACTGCAGTAGAAAGTTATTTAGGGTTCTTGAAAGCCTTCAGTTCTCTCTGCCTTCTTGCTATTTGTTCTAGCCACACACTTTACTTTCCAAAGTCCCACAACCACTTCCCATCCTATCACTGGCTTTGTGACCTTGAGAGAGTCACCTAAACAGCTATGAATCTCAGTTTTTTCACCAATATGAAGACAATAAGAGTGTCAATCTCTTTATGAAAATAAAAGTATTCAGTGAAATATATGCAAGTTTCCTAGATTAGAGTTTGGCACACTGTAGGTTCTTAAGTCATGTTTATTCTTTTAGACACTGGACTCCTAAGTGATATGATGAGCATTCACGGGACGGAGGTCTCCATGACAGTACATCTGAGCCCGGATAGCCTACCACTGCACAGAGTACAGCTCAAAATAACATTTGGATGCCCTTGGGAGCTCTGGTGCTAGTGCCAACTCTCCAACGATCAAGATACGTGACCTTAGGTAATTCTCTTTATTCTTTTGAAATTTTAGTTTACTCATTTAGGAAAACAAAATGAGAGTTGGGATGAAAGGGTTACCAAAGCTTGCTCGCTCTCTTTCTCTCTCTCTAACACATACATATTCGTTGTGTGTAATTCATCACATCAAGAATTTCAAATCCTAACAAACAGTTAATGCATTTTTATTTTTAGGAACGGTAACTCCAACTTAACTGATATAAATAATAAGGAATTGTATTACTTCCTATAACAGGAAAACTGAACAGAGGATGATTTCATAGTTGAGCTGTTCAGAGTCTCCATGAGATTTTCAAGGGTTCAGATTCCTTCTGTCTTTCCACTCTGCCTTCCTCAGCAAGTTGATCACAAGATCATTGGGGAAATTCCAAGCAACACATTTTATGCATTGCTGTCCTGAGAAAAAGAGGAACTGTTTTCCTTGAACATTTTTGAAAAGGAAAGTATTTTGTAGAACCATAAAGAATGACTAAATAGTTTATGAATTCATTCATTCATACATTTGTGAATGAAGACACAAATACCCTTCTGAGAGTGAAAGGGAGTGACTATTAATATCTATTGAGGACCAGAAGCAGAAATCAGAACTATTCTGGGCAAATCTGGGTGTATCCCCCTCACATCTCATCGACCAGAGTTGTGTCTCCTGCGCACTACCACATGAGTCACTGTAGAAAGGAATGGGGACTGTGACTGGCTTGGACCAATAGTGTTTTGCTACCTGTATGGGAGTGGGGCTGGATTTTCCTCCCCTGGTTACTCCATGAATGGATATCTGCACAAAAACTGGAATGACTGCTGAAAAGGCAAACAGCAGTATCTGTTTCAGTTCTTAATTATTAGCTGAGTATGCACCCCTCTCCAATCTCAGCTCTTGCTTTTTTTGAGTCGTAGTTGCATATTGAACAGCTTGTAATTCTGAAATGCATCATTCTGTTGCTCACTTTTATTCTTTCCTTCCCTTTGCCTGGAATTATGGCTCCCCCCTCTGGCCCCATCCATTGCCTTCTGGTCCCATCCATTGCCTTCTGGTCCTTGCCTACCTATCATGGTTACTTTTAGGTGTCAACTTGACTGGCTGGAGGGATGCCTAGATGGCTGGTGAAGCATCATTTCTGGTTGTGTCTGTGAGTCTGTTTCCAGGAGAGAATGACCTTGAGTCAGTGGACTGAGAGAGGAAGACTCATTCTCTGTGTGAAAGCGCCTCCCATGGGCTGGGTACTGGCTGGAAAAATAGGTGGAAAAAGAGGGATCATCCCTTTTTGCTCTCTCCTCTCCAGAGCGGGACATCTTTTCTTCTACTGCCCCTGGACACCAGACTCCAGGTTCTTCAACTTTCGGACTCTGGGACTTGAACCAGAGGCCTTAGGTGCTCTCAGGCCTTCTGCCTCTACCTGGGGGGTTGCACCATTGGCTTCCCTCATTCTGAGGTTTCCACACTGAGCTGCACTAATGGTTTCTCTGGTTCTTCAACTTGCAAATGGTCTGTTGTGGGACTTCTCTTCCTCTGTAATCATGTAAGCCAATTCCTTTAATAAATTCTTTCTCCAATATCCTATTGATTCTGTTTATCTGGGGAACTCTGTTGAATACATTAGCTAATGCTTTTTCATAATTAAGGTAAAAGCACTCCAATATCCTTCCTCCAGCCCTCAGCCTCTGCCTACACTGTGCAGAGTGCCCCTTCTCTGTGCTCCTATAAGACATGAACTTCTGCCTTTGCATTTTCCACTTCGTGGTAATGGCTGGAGTGTTGATTTGTTATTCTAAACCTTGAATTGCATGAACTAATTCATCTATGTCTCCTTGGTGCCCAGCACATGGTAAGCAACTGCATAAGCTCAAGAAAAACAAACTAAATTAATAAATGAATAAATAAACCTTAACCCCAGAAGGAGAGTCTGGATTTTTTTCCCCATGAAAGGCCTGAGCTTAAGAAAATACACACGGATTCCCAAAGTCCTAACTCCTAGCATCCATCCTATGTAATTCAAATAAAAATGTCCTTAGCTCAGTAGTAATGTGAGCTAATGGGATTTAGAAGGAGAAAAGAGCAGGCAGGCTGCTGACAGCATTTGGGGTTGAGAGAGACATCCCTATTATTAGGATATAATTAACAACTTTCCTCTCATAGACATTAATTTATTTTGTCATTAAATTAATTAGAATTAAACAAGCCTTTAAATTACTGCTTATTCCTAGAAGAAGAGATGTGTTTTTGAATGTGAAACCAAGAAAATATCCCACTACTTTCACGTCCCTAAAAAGACAGAGAAGGGAGTGGCTGCCTTCTGGACATAGTTACCCAAGACAGGGTTGTCCCTGAGACAGGGTTGGATGCAGTAAGGAATGCCAGTGGGTTGTTCTCCTCTGAAGACAATGGGACAAGAAGAAACTGCCTGTGGAATGCATAATGAAGACTCACAGATCTGGATCCTTCTGTACTATTGAGATTGCTGTGGTTTGATCTTCTGTTTTCTCTTTGATAAAATGAGGTAGCAATTTCCACCTCATAGGATTATGGTGAAACTTTAGTTTGATAATATAAGTAAAGTGCCAAGAGCTTATTAGACTTGCATTAAATATAATTAACTTCCTTTTTCTTTACGCTGACATTTCAAGTTTTACTTCTGACAAAGATTGCATCATGGATTCTCAAGAAAAGATTCAAAATCTTATTCCCTGAAAGGGAAAAACAAAACCAAAACAAAATTTCACAACTGGATGATTACGTCATTGATTTTTTATATACTTACTCATTCCATCTAATTTGTCCATATAAATATATTTTTTAGTCTCTTTTTTTGGCTCCTTTAAAGTCGATACACTTGTCAGTTCACTCTGTATCTCTTCTCCTAAATCTACCTATCACTTCCAGTCTTTTCCTCAAATATCCCTTGAACCCACACCACTACCCAAGAAACTCCACTTAATTAAAACAACAAGTGACATAGTTATCTCTTCATTTTCCTTTTCATGCAGAGATCAATGAAAAAAAAAAAAACAAAAATAGTGAATATAGCTTGTTCATGTTCTTGTATAAAAAACATGCATTGTGCATTTAGTTTTTATCGCATCTTAGACTTGCAATTTTTTTAAAAGATACAAATTCTTGATGAAACCTGCTATTTGCAATTTGTACTCACAGAAATTACACTGTTTTTGAATTATAGCCTAGAGGCTATTTTTAGACTTTGATGTGCTTGAAGACTGCATGGGCTGATCTCCTGAGATCTCTCGCAGCTCTGGAGCTATGTGGATCTATGAATCAGTGCTATTTCCAAGTTTCAAGAAAAGCATGTGAGTTGTCTTAATAAGGACATGGTCAAAAGAGTATACTCTTTATTGATGAATCCACAATCCAGTGTGACAAGGACATCAACTGAGGTGCCCTAATTGACTTTTATTGCAGCTCAGTTTCAGAGTGGGAGAGGCAAGTATTGGCCTAGACTCCAGCTTCTCAAAAGACAATAATGGGAAAGTAGACCACGTAAAGAGTGCCTCAGATTTAGAGAAAGTTCAGGAAAAATAGCTAAGTCTACTGTTGAATCTGATGGCCAATTAGTTGAACTGCTACAGGTTGAGAATTTGGCTGCTTATGCACTTAGATCGAGCATCAGCAAGTTCAACATTCATATTTTAACCTAGAAGCAAAAACATGAGTAAATATACAACATGTACTCTAATATGATTTTCTGCCCTGACTGATATTTCACTGAATAAAATCAACCTATAATTGAACAACTCTAAGTGATATTGACAGAGGTGCTGAGTGCTTTTTCCTCTTGATCTAACAAAATAAAAACTAGAAGCTGCGCTAGTTCTTTTTTTTTTTTAATTAAGACTACAACCTTATCAGTCTTTAGAAGACAGAATACAATGCACAGATGAATAGCTATTTAATTAAGCTTTCCAGGAAACTTCTGAAGGCAGCAGAGTAAATGTAGACTGTTACTTTTTGTAATTTTTTAAAAAAGTTTCAATTGTTTTTACCATGATACATTTTTTTTAAATGCATGGTCAACAAAATGTGAGTTGAGAAAAAAAAGCCAATAGTTATTATTATTATTTTTTTCTTTACTTATTGCCAATGTTCAGAGGCCGTCGTTGAAGAGCTTCTGCAAGTACATCTCTGTATGTGCTCAGAAAGACCATGTGGTCCTTTGCCTTGTTTAAAAGGACAGCTCTAACCATGTGTGTTCTAAATGTCTACGAAAAAAATATCACTTTTCTTTCAAGAGCTGAATTTAAATATTCTTAGCCACTGGCATAATTGTAACCAGTATATGAGTAAATTTAAGCTTAAACAGCATTGAATATAAAATAAGACTACATGTCCTTTAATAATCAAATTTTAATATTTTTGAGTTTTCACCCACTTAATGAACAGTGATCTCAGTCTTTTCTACAGGTCCATCTCCAAATATATCCTAGAATCCCCCAGAGAATGGCATGTGGCAATCACTCAACCATCACTAACTTCCGGGGAGCAAGAAGTCAGACATGCACACAAACAGCTGCCATTGAGGGTATTCTAGTGCCCTGTGGAAGAAGAGCTGTGCTGGAGGCCCCATGGTCCTACAGATACTTGACTGGTGGAGTGGCTACCCCCAGTGCTTTGCTTTCCACTCCCATTAATGCCATTGCGTTACTACTTTTCTGGTCCTAGTTTACCTTCCTTTCATTTCTCAGAAAAAAATAACCAGTCAATGGAAGTTCTCTGGTAGAATAATTAACTGTACTCCTTTTTTATGACCTTTGATAACATGGATAGCCATTTCACTCAAGGCAGAATCAAAATTCTAGGAAACCTTCCAGTATCAGGTTCATTCTGTCCTCTCTCTTGAATAATACTCTCCTTTACCTATCTAGGGCATTAATGAGTCAAGGTCTCAGGTCATGTTCTTTTCTCTTATGGTACATTTCTTTTTACTAGCTTTCATTCCTTCCTGTGATCACGTATCGGTTGGACTGTTCATAATTGTTTGAACTTATCAGACATATTTGTATGGAGGGAGAGGAAGGGAGTGGCATCCAAATCTCTTTTATCCCAAAAGTCACCTAGAATTTTATTTAAACCAAGGTATACATATATCTAGAAGGGTTGAGTTCTCCTTATTTCTAAGACTCAAATTCAAAGAGAGATGTTGGGAAGAAATATTCAGAAACTACCCCCCATCGGTTACATATAATTTCCAAGTTCTTTCAACACTTAAATGATCACTTACAAATCATTACCACTTATTGCATGCTCACATTGTGCAGAAAACACTGCAATTAGAAGTATCAAAATGTATGATAGTCTCTTTTTCTAGGAGGTTAATACTCTATGTAGATCAGCAATTTTTGAAACTGAGTTTCATGTTTAAGAGTTACTTTAAAGCATTTGCTTCATTTTTAATTGTACTTAAACTGTTTTAAAAAACTGTGATAAAACTAACACATTCAAATGTATTATATTCCAATTTTTCCCACCCTGATGAGAGTTCATTAAATTGTCCTGCCAGATTAACTTGGTTTGGAGCAGACCTTATCATAAAACTTTGTCTGCTATCTTAGGTCAAATAATTGAAATTTTTTTAAATGTGTCATTGCTTAGAAAAATGTGGTTCCACATTGATCTTTTTAATTAGACCTCCAAATGTCTATGAAGATAGAATTGCATAAGCAATTATACTACACTCCTACAAGTGCCAGACAAGTCTAGCGTCTGCCAGGAGCATGGACTTAAGATATGATGTGTTGTTTATCATAATTTCATATTGTAAAATTTAGCATTCATCATAAATTGTGTTGTTTCTTTTTTTTAACCTTCTATAAACTTAAGGTCTTGATATTTTTGTGCTTACAACTGTAGGAAAAATTTCAGGAAAAATACCCAGATATTTTAATTTTGGTTTTCACAAATAATTACAATAACTAGAATATTTTCATACTTTGGGCTATATTTGACATGAATGCCTAATATATTTAAGTGTTTTCTATGATAAACAGTTCATAAAGTTATAAGTTATTAAGTATATTTTACCTAATGATGGTGCTTTTAAATAAATGATTATATAATATAATCATTGGCACTCTCTAAATTAAAGAATTCTAGCATTCATTAGGTATCATTAGTAATTCAAGTCTGAAACACAGTTTCCAATATTTATCTTTCAGACATCTAGATAAGTTTTATTAAGGAATATTCTGACATTGCAAGGAGAGTTATCAAGAAAACAAATCTCATTTGTAACTTTTTATCAGTATATACTACGTAATTCTCAATTATGGATACACAAAACAAAATGTAGATTAAATTGTATTCTTCAATTATAAAATGGCAGAGTTAAAATTTTGTATATAATATAATAGCTTCCTTGCTCTCTTTGGGTGACTTTATAATAAAACTTTAAAACTTGAAACAATAGTGCTAAAAAATTTGACAAACCAGTAACATAGTGGATAACTCATGAAGTTTTTGATGATTAACAAAGTATTTTACATTCAATTTTATTTGAATTTTTAAAAATAAATGGGATGGAGTCCAAATGTTGAAAAATTATAATGGTAATTTATTTTCTAGGGAAAAAGCATAAAAAGAATGAATTGTCAAGCTGGGCTTCCTTTACCTCCTGATATGGTTTGGGTTCTGTGTCCCTGCCCAAATCTCATGTCAAATTGTAATTCCCAGTGTTGGAGAAGGGGTAGAAGGGAACTGGCTCGTGGGGTGGGGCTGTTATGAATGGGTTAGCACCATCTCCCTCTTGGTACTTTATAGTGATAGAGTTCTCATGAGATCTGGTTGTGTAAAAGTGTGTGGCACCTCGCCCCATGTCTCTCTTCCTCTTGCTCTGGCCATGGGAAGTGCTCACTCCCCCGTTGCCTTTTGCCATGATTATAAGCTTCCTGAGGCTTCCCCAGAAGCTGAGCAGACATCAGCATCATTCTTCCTGTATAGCCTACAGAACTGTGAGTCAGTTAAACCTCTTTTCTTTACAATGTACCCAGCCTCAGGTATTTCTTTATAGCAGCACAAGAACAGTCTGTCTATAACACACCTCACCTTGATTCTTAGAAATTAGGAAACATTAAAGCCATGGGAGAAGGTAGGAAAAAAAAAATGCAGTGTTATCTAGGGAAAGAGCACAAGAAAGACAAACAGATGAAGGTGAGGTAAATACTAAAGACAAACGTTGAGTGTTCATTTCACAGTAACAATTATTATATTCATGAAGTTTATTTAAAAACTTATGAACACTTCAGTTCTAGGAAAATAGGATAAACATATTTTCCCCTATTTCTCTCATTGAGTACAATAAAGTCACTATACTTAATATAAAAAACAAATATAAAGAGACTCTAAAAAGACACACTGCTTAGGGACCTTGAGACCTGAGAAATAACATAGTGGTGAATTGCTAGTGTTTTCTTTTGGCCTCATATATCCAGATATGGAGTTAAAGAAACTACAACCCAGAAGTGCCAACTGGCACAGAGAAAACCAACCAACCACCACCACCAAAAACAACAAACACCAAAGGCCGACTTGCTTTAGCCAAAGAAGCAGAAGAGAGGAAGCCTAGTAAGACAGAAACCTTTTAGACAACAGCCACTGTGCTCCAGGCAAGTATCATAGGAAAACTGAAAGCTGTAGTCTTACCACAATCCATGCTAGCAGAGGCCAAGTGGGAGATAGGGCTTTCATCCTTGTTGGCTGGTAATGAGGTACCCTCACCCTCACGAGGTCAGTAGAGACAACACAGAAGCCTGGATTTCTATCTGTACCCAACAGAGATGAGATATCACTTTCTCTCTCCCAGTGGTCAGTAGAATCTTGCAGTGGTCAGTGGGGTGCTAGTAAAAAGTCAGGACTTGTGCAATATCATCAGTAAGAAGGCCACCTCTGCTGCAGTGTCAGTGGAGACAACATGGGAAAATTGAGTGCCCATCCAGCAGTAAAAAGTTGTTCCCTCTTCAATTGTCAATAGAAACTGAATGCCGAACTTGGGCTTCTACTTTCACCTTGCAATAAAATTGTAGCACCTTCCTTTCCCCTACTGTCCAAAAGAGTCAACTAAAACAAAAGGTTTAAATACAAAAAAAGGTTAAACCTTCTTTAAATCTGAAAGAAGATTTATATAGAATCTCATAACATAATATGAAAATGCTCAGATTTTAATAAAAATTACTCACCCTAGCAAGAACCAGAAAGATGGCAAAATGAATAGTAAAAGACAATCAATAGATTCTGTATTAGTCAGTTCTCCAAAGAAACATTACCAATAAGATGTAGATATAGATAGATAGAGACGTATAAGTGGAGATTAACTTTTGGAATGAACTCAAGTTTTTATGGAGGACAAGACATCACAAGATATACTGCCTGCAGGATGGAGAGCCAGTAAAGTTGGAGGTGTAATTTGGTCTGAGTCCTAAAGCCTGAGAACCAGGGGAGCCAATGGTTTAACTCAAAGTCTGAGGCCAAAGGCCTAAGGACTAGGGAGAGAGGGTGACTGTTGTATGTCTTAGAGTCTAAAGATCTGAGAACCAGGAGCTCTAATGTCCAAGGAAAGGAGAAGACAAATTTCTCAGTCAAAGAAGAGAAAGAGAATTTGCCCTTTCTACACCTTTTTGTTCTATCTGGAACCTCAGTAAATTAGATATTGCCCCCACCCCCCAACCATATTGGTGAGGACAGATCCTCTTTAGTAATCTTTAGTAAAGAGGACAGATCCTCTTTAGTAGTATAGTAATTCAAATGCTAATCTCTTCCAGGCACATTCTCACAGACACACACAATGACATCTACAAGTTGGCATAAAATTAGCATGACAAATGGCTAACATCAAAATGATAGAGATGTTAGAATTATCTGACAAAGACTTTAAAGAAATCATCATTAAAATGCCAGAATAGGTGACTAAAACACATTTGGAAAAAAACAAAAATAATTAAAAAGCCTCAGCCAAAAAAAAAAAAGAAAAGAAAAGAAAAAAGATGAAAAGAAGCACCAGATGGAAATTTTAGAGTTTATAAACACAATTATTGAAGAAAAAGTTTAAGAAATGGGCATTCATGAAAAAAATAAAAGAACTGGAAGACAGAAAAATAGAAAATAATCAGTGAGGAAAATAGACAACAAAACAAACAAACAAAAACCAGAGTCTTAAGAGACTTGTGGAACTATAATGAAAGACAACATTTGTGTCATCAAGTCCAGGAAAGAGAGGATAAAGAAAGCAGAGCTGAAAAAGTACTTGAGGAAATAATGCCTGAAAACTTCCCAAATTTGGCAAGAAACATAAACCTAGAGATTTAGAAAGCTGAGCAATTTCCAAGCATGATAAAACCAAAGGAATGCAGGCATATCATAATTATGTTATGAAGGGAGGAGGGGGTTCTTGCTCCCAGAGCTCCCAAGATGGTGGCCGGCCGCTTCCAAAATGGTGGCGGGCCACTTCTAAGATGGTGGCAAGCCTCCAGTTCTCTGACCTGAGGTTCTTGGCCTCACAGATTCCAAGGAATGGAACCTTGGGCCGTGTGGTGAGTGTGATAGCTCTGTTAGAAGCAGTAGGTCACAGAAGAGAACCATGGAACCCAGTGACTAGTGTTCAGCTCGATTAGGACGAACCCAGGCACTTAGTCATGCAGGAGTAATGGCAAGCCTTTAGCCCCCTCAGGAGTGGCAATGGGTGCCTCCCTGGATCAGGAGCACAGCTGACACCCTGCTGGATCCAGAGGGATGGAAGTCAGCTGCGGGTCTGCGAGGGTGGCAAACAGCAGTGGTGGATGGCCAGTGAAAGCTCAGCTCCAGCTGTAACAAAACACAGTCCAGAAGAGTGCACTTGCAAGATTTGATAGAGTGAAATAGAGTGAAAACAGAGCTCCCATATAAATGGAGGGGACCTAAAGGAGGTTGCCATTGATGGCTCTAATGCCTGGGTTTATATCCTGATCCTTGTCCCTCCCACTATGCTCTCAGGCAATAGATGATTGACTGTTTCTTTACCTCCTGTTTTTGCCTAATTAGCATTTTAGTGAGCTCTCTGATTGGTCAAGTGTGGGCTAGGTTGCAAGCCCAGTGTTTAAAGGAGGATGCAGTCACCTTCCCAGCTAAGCTTAGGGATTGTTAGTCGGCCTAGGAAATCCAGCTAGTCCTGTCTCTCAATTATGCAATTAAGATGAATCATAAATTATACTTCTGATAATTAAGACTAAGAAAAATTTTTGTGAACAACCAGAGAAAAATGATGCTTTTTCTTATCTGTAGGGAGGAAATGATTCAAATGAATGTGAATTTCACATCAAAATCTACAGAGGTCAGGAGTAGGTGGTACAATATTTTTCAAGTGCTGAAAGAAAAAAAAATCAATGTAGAATTCTAAACTAAGAGAAAAAAAATCCTTCAAAAATGAAGATAAAATCAAGACATTTTCAGAAGAAAGAAAATGAGAAGAAAGTGTTCTCAGAAGCTCCACCCTGAAATAATGGCTAAAAGAAATTCTCTAAATAAAAACAAAATGAATAAAGGAAGAAACCTTGAAAGATCAACAAAAAAGACATAATTCAGCAAGCAAATATATAGATTTTCTTTTTTCTTAAGTTTTCTAAATTATGTTTGATGGTTGATGCAAATACTATAGCACAGTCTGATGTGGTTCTAAATGTATGTGCATATTTAAAATAATATAAATCATTATACATTAATATAACAGTATAATATAAATATATTTTAAATATTCAAATAATATAAATGATATAATGTAAGAAGTCATAAAAGAAAATATGCTTTCTATGTCACTTGAACTGATAAACTAATGACAGTGGAATGTAAAATTATTTATATATTGTAGATTTATATCTACATAGAGTAAACATTAAAATAAGTGTTTTTGTGTTTTATATATGCTCAAAAACATTACATATAAATACAAATAGAACTCTGAAAAATATTCTAGTAACCCTTTAAATATCAGAAAGGAAACAAAATAAAATACAGAAACAAAGAACAGAGAACAAGCAAAAAAACAAAATAAAATGGCAGATTTAGCTCAAATATATCAACAACTACATTATGCATAAGTGTTTTAAATACTCCAATTAAAATATTGAGATTGGCAGAATGGATTTAAGAATATTACCTAACTATATGCGGTCCACAAGAAACTTGCTTCACAAAAAATGATATAAGCAGGTAGACGTAAAAAAAAAAAAAAAAGAAACAATATTAATCAAAGGAAAGATGTATTATGTATAGTAATATTAGATAAATTAGACTCTAGAGCATAGAAACTTACCAGAGAGGGAGAGGGAGAGAGAGAGAGAGATTCTGTAATAATGAAAATGTCAAGTCATCAAGAAGACATGACATTTCTAAATGTGCAGAAAACAGATGCAAAACATAGGAAACAAAAATAGATGATCTGAAAGGAGAAGTTAACCTCACAATTATATTTGTAGAGTTAAATATGACCCTTTCACCTATTAGTAGACCAACTAGACAGAAAATCAAAAAACATATAAATCAATTCAACACCATCAACCAACAGGATCTAATTGACAACTATAGACTACTACACCCTTCAACAGTAGAATACATATTCACTTCAAGTAACCAAAGGAAGTATACCACAATGGACAATATTTCAGGCCATAAACCAAACCCAATAAATTCAAAATAATTGAAAACATACAGAGCATATTATCTAATCACAATGGAATGAACTTAGCAATCAACAACAGAAAGATAACAGGAAACTCTCAGCACTTGGAAACTAAGCACTTTTAAATATTCCATGAGTGAAAAAAAAAAAAAAGAGTTCTCAAGAGAAATAAAAAATAAGGTTGGGCATGGTGGCTCACACCTGTAATCCCAGTACTTTAGGAGGTCAAGGCGGGAGGATCACTAGAGGTTGGGAATTTGAGACTAGCCTGGACAACATGGTGAAACCTGTCTCTACTAAAAATACAAAAATTAATCAGATGTGGTGGCACATGCCTGTAATCCTAGATACTCTGGAGGCAGAGGCAGGAGAATCGCTTGAACCCGGGAGGTGAAGGTTATAGTGAGCCAAGATTGCGTCACTGCACTCCAGCCTGGGTGACATCACAAGACTCTTTCTCAAAACAAACAAACAAATAATATGTATATACAATATATATAAAAATATAAATATATATTGTAGATTTATCTATATGTAGAGCAAACATTAAAAATAAGTGTTTTTGTGTTTATATATACTCAAAAACATTACCTATAAATAAAAATAGAACTCTAAAAAATATTCTAGTAACCCTTTAAACCTCAGAGAGGCAAGCAAAATAAAATACAGAAACAAAGAACAGAGAACAAACAAAAAAACAAAATAAAATGGCAGATTTAGCTCAAATATATCAACAACTACAGTATGCATAAGTATTTTAAATACTCCAATTAAAATATTGAGATTGGTAGAATGGATTTAAGAATATTACCTAACTATATGTGGTAATATGCCTAACTATATAATATGCCTAACTATATGCCTTTCTGAGGTTTAAAGGGTTACTTGAATATTTTCAGAGTTCTATTTTTATTTATACGTAATGTTTTTGAGCATATATAAAACACAAAACACTTATTTTTAATGTTTGCTCTACGTATATATATTTATATTTATATATATCATATATATATTTTTTTTTTCAAAGAGAGAGTCTCGTGATGTCACCCAGGCTGGAGTGCAGTGGCGCAAATTTTTATATATATATAAAATATAAATATATATACATTTAACGGAATGGAAATGAAAATATAGCTTATTAAAATTTGTGGAACACAGGAACAACAGTGTTGAGTGAGAAATTTATCAGACTGAATCCTGCAATGGAAAAAAATGAAAAGTATCAAATCAATAATCTAAGATCCCACCTGAAGAATATAAAAAAGAAAGGGATAAATTAAACCCAAAGTAAGCAGAATAAAGGAAATAATAAAGATAAAAGGAGAAATGTAGTATTCATTGTATTCACTCACTATCCTGGAGCTTTTGTTCTGATATCTCTTTTGTATTCATATTACAAGTAATTTGTGTCTTACTTCTTCTTTTTTTGCCACTCTTGCTAAAGTTTTGTCAATGTTATTGATCTTTTTAAGTAACGACATCTTTTTTCATTGATTTCTCTATTGTTTTTCTGTTTTGACAAGAAAACACTGAAAAAAAGACTTTTTGATTATCATAGTGATAATGTTGCTCTAGGTCTCATACATTATACACAAATTAATTCAGAATGGTTATTGAACTACAGGTAAAACATTATACATTTGGGTGAGGTGCACATTTTTCATTGGGTTGCTTGTTTTCTTATGGTTAAAATGTTAAGGGATGTTTGCATATGATACAAGTCCTTTATAGATATTTGTTTGCAAATGTATTCTCCGGTCTATGAAAGTGTCTTTCACAGAGCAGAGTTTCTAATTTTAAAAATGCTCAAAACATCAGGGTTTTTTTATTTCATGGATTATACTTTTGTTATTACTTCTAAAAACTTATCAATAACTTAAGCACACCTAGACTTTCTCCTGTGTTATCTGCCAAAAGTTGTAGAGTTTTACATTTTACATTTCTATTTATAATCCATTATGACTTAATCACTGCAAAAAGCATAATAAGGTCTGTGTTTAGATTTAATTTTTGTTTGCATATGAACATCCAATGGTTCCAGCAACATTTGTTGAAAGGATATCTTTTAACAATTGAATTGCATTTGTTCATTTATCATACCATGTAACTTTGTTTGTTTGGGCCTATTTCTGGGCTCTCTATTCTGTCCCATTGATCTAGTTTTCTATTCTTTCACCAAAACCTTGCTGTCTTGCTTGGTGTCACTTTATAGTAAGGCTTGAACATGGATGTGTCAGTTCTCCAACTTCTTTGTCTTTTTCATTATTATGTTGGCTATCCTGGGTCTTTGCCTTTCCATGCAATGTTAGCATCTGGTTGTTAATATCCTCAATATAACTTTCTGGGATTTTGCTTTTGATAGCATTGAATCTGTAGATCAAGTAGAAAAGAATTGAAATCCAGCAATATTGAGGATTTCTATTCATAACATGGCATATTCATTTATTTAGATATTCTTTAATTTCTTTCATCAGTTTTGTAGGCTCTCTCATTTAGATCTTGTGCATATTTTGCTAGACTTATACCCAGTAATTTGGAGGGGTATTAATGTAAATGGTGTTTTACTATATTTCAAATTCCAATTTTTCATTTCTGGTATATAGAAAAACAAGTAATTTTTTATATTTCCTTTGTATTCTGGAACTAATATTAAGTTATAATTGCTTATTAGTTCCAGAAGGGTTTCTGCTTGTTTGGTTTGGTTTTGGTCAATTATTTAATCTTTTCTATATAAACAATCATGTTGTCTATGAACAAATTACATTTCATCCTTCCCAATCTGTATGCATTTTATATCATTTCCTTGCCTTATTGCATTAACTAGCACTTCTAAGACATTGTTGAACAGGAGTAGTGAGGATGGCATCCTTGTCTTGTTCCTAATCTTGGGAGGAAAGCTTCTAGTTTCTCACTATTAAGTATGATGTTAGCTATAGGTTTTTTATGTATGTTCTTTTTCATATTGAGGAAGATTAGTTTTTATCATGAATTCATGTTTAATTTTGTCAAATGCTTTGTCTCATCACATTTTTCTTTTTTAATTGGTTGACTAGATGAATTACATTTATTATTATTATTATTATTATTATTGTGACAGAGTCTCACTCTGTCACCAGGCTGGAGTGCACTGGCGTGGTCTCAGTTCACTGGAACTTCCACCTCCCAAGTTCAAGCGATTCTCCTGCCTCAGCCTCCCTAGTAGCTATGACTTCAGGCGTGTGCCACCACACCCAGCTGACTTTTGTATTTTTAGTAGAGACGGTGTTTCACCATTTTGGCCAGGATGGTCTAGATCTCTTGACTTCGTGATCAGCCCACCTCGGCCTCCCACAGTCCTAGGATTACAAGCGTGAGGCACTGTGACCAGCCACATTAATTAATTTTTAAATTTGAGTTTGCCTTGCACAACTGGAATAAGTCCTTTTTGGTCATTGTAAATAATTATCTTTATACATTGTGCATTTGACTTGTTTGTATTTCATTGAGGAATTTTGCCTGTGTATTCATGGGATGTATTTGTCTGTAGTATGTCTTTTATAATAACCTTATCTGGTTTTGGTATTAAGGTAATGCTAATCCTGGAATGAGTTAAAAAAGTATATCCTTTGTTTTTATTTTTCTGGAAGAGGTAGTAGAGAAGAAGAGACTTGATATCATTTCTACCTTAATTATTTGGTAGAATTAATTAGTGAAACTATCTGAGCCTATTCGTTCCTTATTGCAAGATTATTAATTATTGATTTATTTTCTTTAGTAGAGGACTGTTAGATTATCTATTTCTCTGTGAGTTTTGATAGTTTGTGTCTTTCAAGCAAATCATTTATTTCATGTTATCAAATTGAGAGTTGTTAATATTGTTTGTTACACTTTTTATATGTTTTATTTAAAACTTCCCCTTTTTCTGATTTCTCTTGTTTTGAGTATTTCATAATTCCATTTCTCTCCTCTCTTAGCGTATATTTCTTTTAAAAAACAAACCTATAGTGTCCTAGAGTTTTTGATATACATTTAAAATTAATCTAAGTCTACTTCTCTAATAAAACTTCGGCACTTCAGGTATAGTATTTTTCAGGTGCCTTATACCACAGTATTCCTGTTCTTTCGTCCAATCCCTTATAACATTGTTGTCATTCATTTCATTTATCCATATACTATAATCACCTGGTACATTATTGTTATTATTAATTCAAACAAATTGGATAAATAAGAATGGGAAAGGTAGATTCTATTTTACCTTCTTTTTTTCTTTAATATTCTTCTTTTCCTTATGTAGACATATATCTCATCTATGTATCATTTTTCTTCCTTCTGAAAGATTCTTTTTATCTTTCTTGAAAGGCAGATCTACTGGCAATAAATTCTCATTTTTTTGTCCAATAAATATTTATCTGTCATTCACTTTTGAAGAAAAAATTTATGTTACAGAAGTTCAGATTGGGTTCTTTGTTTATTTGTTTGTTTTCCCTTTAACTCTTTAAATATTTTTCTCCATTCTCTTTTTGCTAGTATTGTTTCCAGAAAGAAGTCCAAAGCAATTCATGTTTTTCCTCTTTTATAGATAAGGCTTCTCCCCTCCCCCTACACAGATTCTTTCAGGATTTCAGTTTGCCTTTCATTTCCTGCAATTTAAATATGATATGTTTCGATGTAGATGTTTTGATATTTATCCTACTTGTCCTTAAGCTTCCTGATTCTGTGGCTTATTGTCTGTCATTAATTTTGTAAAATTCTCAGCTGTTCTATTCTCTTTTGATAATTGCATTATGCTTATATTACATCTTTTTAGTTATCCCATTCTTCTTGGATATTGTCTTCTGATTTTCTTAATTTTTTTTCTCTTTGCTTTTTAGTTTAAAAAATTCTACTAGTATATTTTCAGGTTCAGTGATTCTTTCCTCTGTCATGTCCAGTCTACTGATAAACCTATCAAAGGCATTCTTCATTTGTGTTACAGGATGTTTAAACTGTCAGTATTGCTTTTGATATCCCCTTATAACTTTCAGATTTCTTTTTATATTACCCATTTATTCTTGTATGTTGCCCATTTTTTACATTAGTGCCCTGAACATTGTAATTTTTTGTTTGTTTAAATTCCCTATTTGATCATTCCAAACTCCTTGTCATATCTGGGTTTGGTTCTGATTTTTGCTTTGTCTCTTCATCCTGTTTTTCTTGTCTTTAACATAGATTATAATATTGAAAGCTGGACATGATGTTTAAAGAAAAAGAAACTAAGATTGTTAGGCTTTTAGTGTAAAGTTTTATGTTAAACATTGTAGGAATTAGAATTAGATTGTGTTTACTGTTTGGTTTTTCTTTCTGTAAGAACTCTTTCTTAATAAAATATTTCTTATGGCTTCTCAGTTACAAGCTGTTTTTATACCAGAGAACTGTTTTATATGTTGGGTAGGTGTTGGGAAGATAAAATGTTCTATAAACTTATGATTATATCTCAGTTTCAGTTGGTCTGAGCCCCTAGCCTGTGATTCCCAAAAGCATTTACTAAACTTTATTTTTTTAATCCTCTCATGTGAGACTAGAAGTATAGAGGAAACTGGAGTTGTCTAATAGTCCTTCCCTTAGGTCAAACAAGACTCTTGTAGTTTACCTTAGACGACAGCCTTTTAATATGCTTTGGGTTTATTTCCAGATGGTTACTTTCTTCTACCTTGCCTGAGCTATTGGAATATTTTTCAGTGATATTCACTTTGAGTACCTGGTAAGGCTTCTGGAGTGAGGCCCTGCCTAATACTGTGCCCCCAGGAGTTTTTAAATCTCAAGCTGGTCCATACTCAGCAGACAGAAATTCATCCAAATTAACCATTTTAGTGTTCTTACCACTTAACCTGCTCCAGAAGGCTCTGCTTCAGGTAAACTGATCTCAGCTGCAATTCTCTGTGTTTGCCTCTCCTTCTCTATTTTAGAGAAGTAGTTTGCCCTGTGACCTCAATTCTCTTACATATTTAAGAAAAGTCATTGATTTTCAGTTTGTTCAGCATTTTCCTTCTGAGGATGAGAGTAATGATTTCCAGGCTCTTAACAAGTTGGAGCTGAAACTGTAAGTCCTTAAATTGCTTTTTTCAGAGCAGTGTTTTTCCAGAAATTAATTTGTTTCCAAAAACCTTTTCTGCATCTATGATGATGATCATTATTCTCTTAATGAAGGGAATTATTGATTTATTTTTAAAATATTAAACCTTGAGTCAGTAGAATGAACCTCTCCTAGTAATAATGTAATGTTGGCTTGTTTTCTACATGCTAAGCCAGATTTTCTAACAGTTTATTTAGATTTCTCCATTTATATTTCTGAGAGAGATAAGCCTCTTATTTCCTTTCTTTTAATGTACTTACGATATAATGGTATATCATGGTTTCATGTAATATTTTGTGATTTATTTCTTTTTCTATTCCCTGAAAAAAAAATGGGTAAAATTGCTGTTATTTCCAACTTAATTGTTTAGAATAATTCATCTTGGCATGGAAGTTTCTTCAAAAAATGGTTCTAATGAAAGATTCCATTTCTTTAAAAGATAAAGGAATACTCAGATTTATTATCATTCTTGTTATTGAGACAGGGTCTCACTCCATTGCCCAGGCCTGGGTGCAGTGGTGTCATCACATACAGGTCACTGCAGCTTTGACTTCCCAGGCTCAGGCGATTCTCCCATCTCAGTCTCCTGAGTAGCCAGGACTACAGACATGAGTCACCATGCCCCAGCTAATTTTTGTATTTTTAGTAGAGACGGGGTTTCACCATGTTGCCCACACTGGGCTCAAACTCCTGGACTCAAGCCATCAGCCCACCTCAGCCTCTAAAAGTGCTAGGATTATAGGCATGAACCACTGCACCAGGCCAGTCAGATTTTTACTTATTGTACTCGTTTTTATAAATTATGCTTTTAAAGAAAGATTTTTTAAAATTTATTAAAAATTTTAAGTTTACTAACATGTTTTTGTTTATAATATTATTTTGACAATTTTCACTTTAGGATATAAAGTAATGATTTTTTCATTCTTGAGCTGGGAAATTTATCTTTCTGTTTTCCATTACTTAATCAATATCACTAAGGTTTTACAAATTGTATTAATCTCTTTACAGATTGACCAGCTTTAGACTTTATTGTCTGCTTTTTATTTTATTGATATCTGCTTTTACTTTTATGATGTCTGTGATGATTGTTTGTTTGTGTCAACATGGCTGTGCCACGGTGCCCAGATACTTTTGTAAAACATTATTTCGTATGCTTCTGTGGAGCTATGCTTTGAATGCGATTAACATTTAAATTGGTGGACTTTGAGTAAAGCCAATTATTTTCCATGATGTGAATAGACCTTATTCAATCAACAGAAGGCCTAGGTTGAACGCAGACTGACTTCCCATGAGCAAGGAGAAATTTTGCCAGCAGAGTGGCTTTGGACTCTTTCCTAAGGTTCCAGCCTGCAAGCGACCCTGCAGATTTTACACTTGCACTCCACAATCCGTAACCTCCCTCTATGCCTCTCTCCCAGCTCTGCTTACCTGAAGAACCCTGTCTAAGAAAACATCCTTCCTTTTACGTTCTTTTAGTTTGTTTTATAGTTCCTTTTCTACCTACCTGAGATGTTAAAACATTCATTTTCATTGTTTCTTCTTTTTCTAATATGTGAGAGAAAATTCTCCTAAAATCACTGTTAGCTGCATTTACATGTCTTATAAGTCATATCTTGATTGTTACTTAGTTTAATATATGTTCTTTTTTCTATTGTGATGTTTAAATTGTGAGTTATGTAGCAGTATATTAATTTTTAAATATTTGAACATTTTCTAGTTAGCTTTTAAAAAATTGTGTTGCTAAATTCTGCTCACATTTTAAGCTGTGTTATTAGATGTGTACATATGTAGGATTGTTATATCTTTCTATTAAATTTTATTTATTTAATTATGTAGTGACCCTCTAAACTCTACGCATTCCACAATAAAGTATATTTTATCTTACTAATATAGCTATAGCAAATTCATTTTGTTCAATATTTACTTGGTATATATTTTTCTACTATGGACATAGTAGATATACTATGGACAAGTAGTAGATATACCATAATTTTCAGCTTATCTGTAAAAAGAAGTTGTATCTCTTGAAAAGCAGCATATAGTAGTAGTAATTGCTGTTCTTTAATTCAGACCATTTTACATTTTAATTATGACCTTCAGTTGGATTTATACCTACCATTTATCATTTGTTATTTGACCTACATACTTTATATTTCCTCTTTATCTTCTTTGATGCTTTCTTTTGGATTAAAAAGTATTTACTATTACACTACTTTCTCCCCAGTGAGCTAGCTAGACATATTTAATATTATTTCATGAGTGTTTATTCTAGGGCTTATCATATGAATCACTTATTCATTAGTATTTAATATATATTAGTGCCATAACCAATTATTGGACAATTCAAATATCTTGAAAAGCTTTAACACTACTTATCCCTCTTTTGCCTTCATTTTTGTTTTATTTAATTATCCATATATTTTAGACTACACAGAGTATCATTGTTATTGTTTCGTTCAGTGAAATTTTCATTAGATTCATTCACCTATTTTTATTCTTTCATACTCATTTTTCTTATTTTATTTACATGCTTTCTGCTGTATCATTTTCCTCCTTCCTCATGATTTTGATATAGTGTTTCTCTTATGAAAGATATACTAGAGATTCATAAATGTTTATTTACCTAGAAGCATCTTTATTTTACTTCAATTTTAAATGATAAATTTACTGGGTATGGAACTCTAGGTTGACAGTTATTTTTCTTCAGTACATTAATAATATCATTCCTGCACCCTTTGTTTCTACTAAGAAGTGGACAACTGTCAGTCATACTATTACCCTTTAAATGTAGTATGCTTACCACCATAACTACCCTCAGCCTCTTTTAACACTTTTTTATTTCTGCTTTGAGTTTTTTGGCAGTTTTAATTATACATGCTCAGGTGAGGTTTTATTAATACTGACTCTGTTTAAAGGTTACTATGATCTGAATGTTGGTATCCCCACAAACTTTGTATGTTGAAACCTAACCCCCAGGATGCTGGTATTAAGCGGTAAGGCCTTTGGAAGGTGATTAGGAAATAAGGGCTCTGTCCTTATGCATGGTATCAGCGTCTTTGTAAGGGAAATTTTAGGGAATTTGTTAAATCTTTGCCTTTTTTCCACATGATGACATGACAGTGAAACACCATCTATGAAGCATAGCACCCTCACCAGATTCTGAATTTGCTGGGGCTTTGATCTTTGACTTCCCTGCCTCCAGAACTTTGAGAAATCCTTTTTTAATTATTATTATAAATAACCCAGTCTAAGATATTTTCTTAGAAGAGCCTTAACTAATGGAGAAGTCATAAAATTTAATCCTATGGCTTGATTCCTTTCACCAGCCTTTTAAAATTTTTAATCATTGTCTCTTCAAATAATGGAAAAGCCTGCACATAGTCCTAGGATCACTTCTTTGCAGATATCCTCTCCCTGGGAGTCTGCGCTCTTATATCCCAGATGTTCTTGTCCTAATCTTGAGTTCCTGTAAGTAAATCACATTACATGGCAAAAATGTATATGTTGCATTTTAATGCCCTGTAGGAACATTATACTGCCTTATATTCTGGAGCTGTCATTATATATATTGGAAAATTACACTATATCTTACATTTTTTATTTCTTTTTCTCTTATTTTTACAATTTTCTTTTTTCTCTATTATTCATCACTTTTGTATTCATGCTTTAGCCTGAATATTTTCTATGGCTTCTGGTTCATTAATTTTCTCTTCAGCCAGATCCAATTTGTAATTAAATTTATTTATGTGTTCTTAATCCAATCAGTCATATTTTCAGATATAGACTGTCCATTTAATCTGTTTTAATCTGTCCATTTAATCAATTCTAGTTAGATAATTTAAAATTATCCATCTAATTTTCTTGAGCAAATTCATGGTAATTTTTTTTCTTCTTAAATTTGCATCTTCATAATTCTAACACTTGAATTATATGTGGCTTGTTACCATGGCCTGTTTTATCTTAATACTATTTTTTTGTTACAACCGGTAATTTTTTCTTGAAGACTACATATTATGTTTGGATGGATTTAAGAGGCTTTGGGTGATGCTCTTCTCCACAGTATGTCCTCTATCCTCTGGCAAACACATTGATTGGGAGCAAATCATCTCAATGCAACCACGGATTAAGCTGACTAAATATGGTCTTTGTAACTTTTTATCTACTTTTGTTTTACTCCCAAGCTTAAGGTGTAGACCCTAGAGGTTCTACCTTAAAACCCAGAATATTTACCACTGCCTCTCTTCCTCTAATTTTTATATTTATAGTTCTGAAAAACTTAAAATGTCTCTCAACTCCTCAGTGACTTGCTTAAACTTTCATTTCAAGAATAGCAATGCATCAAGGGAAAAACATGCACGTGGTGCTAGGATCACTTCTTTGTATATATCCTCTCCCTAGGAGTCTGTCCTCTTACACCTCAGATGTTCTTGCCCTCATCCCCGGAACCTGTACATAAATCATATTACATGGCAAAAACTTACATGATGCATTTGTAGTGTAATGCCTTGTAGGAACATTATACTGCCTACCACATAAAGGTACAGAGATCGACCTCTGGAAAGATGAGGACCTCCGTAAAATTGCTCTCCCTCTAAAGCAATGAAAATGCAGACCAAAGTACTAAAATTGTATAATTTCAGAACTTTGACAAAAATCAAAGGCCACTGAAAGAACTGCAAATCATCTATCTAAGGAAAACTACCAAAACTTGATGAGACAGTGGGGTGTGTGAAGTTTGAAGTTGGAGCTGTACGCATCCCCCATCCCTTCCCAACTCTGTGGTTTGGGAACCAACCAAAGGCCAGCAGCATTGTGGACAATAGAGAAAGCTGATTGCTTTTGGAGTTTCTTTTGAAGCATAGTCCTCAGAAAACAGCCAATATGTTGTTAGACTTGAAGATCCCTGGGAAATGAGTATGGTGGTTATCTCATTTGACTCAAAGCACAGTTCAGGTGGTGGCACAGAGTTTATCCTCACGGCATGGCAGAGTACTGACAACATCTCCACTCTCTACAGTTGTGATTTCAGTTGGGGCAACTGAGAGCTTGCCTGGGAACTTTTAATAGAAATCCTGGAAACATAAATATGCATAGGGGACTTTAAAAATTATAGCATATTTCTAGAGATCTAACAATGTTAAAGCTCCAGTGTATTCCTAGAAATATAAATGTCTGCCCAAGACTTTTTGCATGCCCAGGAAACAGAGAAGACCTGGGAAAGGAGAAAACAACAGTCACTCACCTCTCACGTACCTTGAATCCATGTGCAAGAAAAAAGCAAAAGCTAGGTGAGAGCAAACTTCTCTTGGAAGTTTCAAATTGTGTCTTTGCATACAGATCCATCTGAAAAAAGGAAGAAGACATATAGACAAGACTTCAGGGAAGTCTTATGAACAATCATCGTTTGGTTGACCTAGGTATGAGTCCTCAGAGGCCAGTTAAAAATAAAAACAAAACAAAAAATAAATAAAATAACAATAAAGCTTACAGAGAATCAGTGACCTTATGATTACTTGTGTCCCTGAAATTATCAGCAAAGCTAAATACTGGATAAGATCTCTCATTTTTGTGAATCTGATTTGGCAGTTCAATCCTTTGTGCTATTTCATGGGCAAAAAGCCTTCCAGACATTAGAATAGCAGATGAGAAGGTCCTAAGATGTGGAAAAACCTAAGTAGATTTGGGAAAATGCTTAATGTAGTTAGAACCAAAGATTGAAGATAGGAGCAGCATAAGATGAATCAAGAGAGTAAAGGAGGAGTCACACATAATGAGTCTTAATGCAATAATAAAATGTTTGAACTTTATCCTAAAGGCTGAGAACTCATTACAGTGAATGATTAAAAATCAGATGTTTTTTCTTTGTTAAAAAGAATCTCACTGTTTATTGTAAGAAGAACATACTAGATGCATACATGAGACAGGAATATGAGTTAAGACATTGTTGCAGCAAATCATGTCGTTGCAGTCAATAAAGGAAATAAACGTTAAAGACCTTACTAGGTTGGCAGTGATAGAACTTTAAAAAATGAATTTGAGAACTTATAAGTGATATAACTGAGAAGAGCTGATAATTTGTTAGATACAGTAGATGAAGGGAGAAGACTCTCTGTGCAGTGTATTAGGCGACTTGGTGAACAGTGGTGTTATTTTCTAACCTGGAGAACATGGGAGAAGCGGCATATCTGGTGACATGTGAAAGGCAGTAGGCTGAAGTTTGGAAATATTGAGTTTGGGCTCTATGTATGACAACTACATGGAAATGTATCTTGGGAGGGTAAGGTCATGATGAATTTGGAGTTTGGAGGTTCGTTGGACTGAAGATAACAGCCAAAGTCATGGCACTGAATATAATCAACTGGGAAGAATGCATTAGTGGTGGGATTGAGGGGTAGTCAGGGGACAGAAACCTGGGGAGTACAGAGAAAATACAACAGGAGAACTGATGTCAGAAAAGCCAAGAAACTGGATAATTTTAAGGAAATGGTGGTCAACTGTCAGTTACTCCATAGACCTCAAACATCTTAAAGACTAAAAAAGCCTCACTTCCTTGACAATGAAAATGTAATTGGTGGCTTTTAAAAAGTTGCTTCAAAGAAGTTATGGGAAGAGAAACTAGAATAGTGAGTGAAAACATAAAAAGAAAGGGGTAAAATGTATATCATAAGAAGGAAATTCAGAACAAATAAAGTTTTTTGTTAATTTGAAGATAGAAGACACTACCATGAGTTTTAAAGTGCATTTGAAAAATGTAGACAATTACATAAGCAATTTTCTTGAAGAACTAAGAAGGGATGGATCCAAGAGAATAGGGATAGATTAGCCTCGGATAGATATCTATAATTAGATATGAGGAAAGAGAATGAGGAAACATTTCTTGTAGATATGGCTGATTTGGCGGATAGGGTATGAGTATTAGGTCCCTGTTGGTTTCTGTGTTGTCTGTGAAGTAGAAAATCAGGACACTAGTCAAGAGTGAGGAAAGAGGTGTTGACACTGGTGGCTTTGTTATTATAATGAAGGTGGGATGTAGTCATTGTGGAGAATGGGAGAGAACTGCATATGAAGGCTGTGTTGAAGGTCTGTTTAGTAGAGAGACCAAATAATCATAAACATTCTACATTTGAATATTTCTCTCTGGAGATGTTCAGCAACCCAAGACAAAGGAAGAAAGAGTTAGATATACTCAGGGTCAATTTCAAATTCTGACTATATAGGTGGTATGGTTTGAATATTTGTCCTCTCCAAAACTCATATTGAAACTGAATCCCCAATATGTCAATATTGACAGGTGGGGCCTTTAAGAAGAGATTGGATCATGAAGGATCTGCCCATATGTGTGGATTAATCCATTCATGAATTGATGGATTAATGGTTAATAGATGAATTATCATGGGAATGTGAGTTATCATGGGAATGTGACTGATGGCTTTATAAAGAGAAGAGAGACCTGAACTAACATGTTCAGCCCCCTCACCATGTGATGTCTTGTGCCACCTTGGGACTCTGCAGAGGGGCCCCACCAACAAGAAGCCTCTCACTAGATGTTGCCCCTTGACCTTGGACTTCTCAGCCTTCATAATTGTAAAACTAAACTTATTTTCTTTATAGATTACCCAGTTTCAGGTGTTTTGTTATAAGCAATGGAAAACAAACCAAGACAGTAGTGAAATATTGATCCCCATACCCCCTGCAATCTAGAATGTACTGACAGTTTAATGAAGGCAAAGGCAGTATATGTTATATTTTGCATTTGTATACCTATCAACTAGCATAAAGCCTTGTAGATTTGAGGAATAAAAGAAAGAAAAAAAAAAAAGGAAGGCATGGCCTTTTGGGTCACTCAATTATACTCATTCCAGTCCTTATTTTCGCCACAAACCCCTAATAAATCGTTTCAGTACATGCTTATTTTCATGTCCTATACTTGAGAAGATACTTGTGAATGTTCAGTACTTTTTACATACATGATAATGTATGCATTTACATTATATTAATTCACAATTACATAATTTGAACTTGTGATCAATGTTAGCACATTGAGTACCATGCAGGATATTTTCAGCGTCAAGTAACAGAATATTGAGGCAACCATGATTTTAAAAGTAAGGATATGTATATCACATGATAACATGTCTGGAGATAAATTATGTCAAAGTTGGTGTTTAGAAGATCTATAGATTCAGGCTCCTTTTCATTCCTCTGCTCCTGCATCATCCTAAGCTCAGTGGCTTTGTATTCTCTGACTTGTTGCTTTATGGTAGCAAGATAAATTGTACAGCTCAAAGCACCATGTACTAAGATAACCATGTCCAAAAACAAGTCAAAAACAAGTTTCTATCTCCCACCATTTATTTCTGAGGAACAAAAATCTTCCCTAAACTCTAGTAGACTTTCCCAGATGTCCCAGTGGCCAGAGTTGGGTGCCATTTTTGTTAAAATGGAGGCTGAGAAATCAGATATCTGGCATTGTTGGCTCCGTTATGGGAGACCACTTTGTAGTAAGGAAGAGGGATCAGGAAAAGATGGCTAGGAAGTCAGCCTGGAGATCCTATGCCCCATACTCAATATACATCTCCTGGAAGTTACCACCATCAGCAACCTCAGAAAAGCTGCATATCATGGATAGCAGTTTGGTCCTGCCTTCTACCATATGAGGCCAGTGTTCACTCCTCCTCAGCCTTCCTTTTGGTCTCTGGCTACCCCACAGCTTTTACTGGGATACCCAAAACAGTGAAGTAACCCAAGCTCTAAAATTATACCTCCCTCTACCAGAGTCTTCTCAAACAAAATTTGCATTCCAGAAGGCGTTTAGCCAACTGAGATAACTAACCCATGCTTAAAGATGCAAGAGATAAAGGCTTGACTTTCTTCCAAGGGCACTTTTACAATTTGAAAGAGAATTTTTTTCATCCAATTATTTTTTAATTAGGTTAAGTTTGGATAAAGAATTTTGAATGTGGAGTATTAGAGCTAGAGTGTGTTGGGAGTGTTTTGTCTCCCTTTGGGGCATAATTGTCTGTTACTAATGTTTTATGAGAAGTTGAGTAAGAAGGAGGACTGTACCTACCTACTTCCCTCCTCTCTACTCTCTCTACCCCTTATATGACACACTACCCCTTATATGACATGCATAAAGACACACAAACCTTTCAACAGCAGAGAATGCCTCCATTGATGGAGGTTAAGCTATAGACAGTTTTTAAGATTCTGTTAGAGGGATGCAGTGGCTCACGCCTATAATCCCAGCACTTTGGGAGGCTGAGGCAGGCGGATCACTAGGTCAAGAGATCGAGACCAGCCTGGCTAACATGGTGAAACCCCGTCTCTACTAAAAATACAAAAATTAGCAGGGCGTTATGGCAGGTGCCTATAATCCCAGCTACTCAGGAGGCTGAGGCAGGAGAATCGCTTGAACCCGGGAGGCAGAGGTTGCAGTGAGCTGAGATCGCGCCACTGCACTCCAGCCTGGTGACAGAGCGAGACTCCGTCTCAAAAAAAAAAAAAAAAAAAAAAAATTCAGTCTTCTGGTACAATGAACATATCTTCAATACAGCTAGCATAGAGATAAATATTGGACACCTAGAAACTATGAGACATTGTCCTGCAACGAAGCTGAAGGTTCACTGGGCCCTTCACAGAGGAGGTGAGCTGCTATATCACGACCACATACGGATTTCCATCCACTCCAGTTTGCTTCCTAAAAGAATAGTGTTCTAATTCATCATGTTTAAGCTCCAAAACAGCATTACCATCATTGTCATTTTACTAAATACTGAATATATGTCTGTCTTCAATTCCCATCTTCCAAAATATTGTGTTTGGTTCTTCCTTAGGACAGGGCTCCAATGATCATAGGAACGAAAGGGCCAAAATATTTACACAAGAATATGGTGAAGAACCACATACACTCTACTCTGGATGCTACTCAACTTATGATGAGGTTATGGACCAATAAACCCATAGTCCATTGAAAATATCTTAAATCAAAAATGCATGGAATACCCCTAACCTACCAGGCATCATAGCTTTGCCTAGTATAACTTAAACATGCTCAGAACACTTATATTAGCCTACATTTGGGCAAAATCATCTAAAACAGAGCCTATTTTATAGTAAAGTGTTAAATAGCTCATGTAATTTATTGAATACTGTACTGAAAGTGAAGAACAGCATAGTTGTATGGGTACCCAAAATATGGTTTCTAATGAATGTGTATTGCTTTCACACAGTTGTACAGTAAAAAAATCGTAAGTTGAACCAATGTTAGTTAAATCAGGGACCTTTTTTTTGTACTGTCATCTTGCACATCCACTCTTGATAGGAAAACAAACAAACCATTTTTCTTTGTGCATCATCAAAATTTCCTTATTTTCTTTCTTTCTAAACACTCTAATCTTTTCTTCAGTAGCTTCATGAATTTCAAGTTTAAAAACAACATGTAATAGAGCTGAAATCTTATAATTTCCTCCCTAGTCATGCCTGCTCTGTGTTGTTTTATTAAACCTACCAATGAATTATCTTGATTGGATTGAAACAATGTTTTACGTAGCACAGGTCCTAAGCACCCACACTCAGCAAAGTACCCTGAGCAGAGTAGGTTCTTGCTCAGACAATTATCTAAAGTATAAGAGGGTGATGGCAGTTATATTACATTAAACTGACTGGAAAGCCTGGATAAAATGTATATACATAGCACCCCAGTTCTGGCTGAGTATCTTTCTAACCATCAGCCACTATGCCTTCAGGTGACTACCCAGCCAATCTTTGAAACAGTACTTAGAGCTAAGTGCAGGATGTGAAGATCTACTCTCAGATCAAGAAGCAATTACCTGCTCTATCTGCAAATGTGGGATCTAGAAAATATATTTTTAAATCTTTATATGTTATCTTTAATCAATGCCTTTGTTTTACCTGGGATAGGAAACTATCTAATTTGCTTTGTGATTTAGTAAGGGGCAGATTAAAAAGCTCGGTCAGAAACACATTAATTCTCCCCCGGGTATAAAGCCACGGGAAGAAACCCACCAAGATAGTGCACAGGTCTCTGAATTAGCTTCCTAAGGTTGCTGCAAAACGTACCAAAAACCAGGTGGCTTAAATAACTGAAATGTATTGTCTCACAGTTCTGTAGGCTGAAAGTCCTAGATTAAGGTGTTAGCAGTCTTGGGTCCATTATAGGGTTAAGAGGGAGAATGCTCCAGGCCTTTCTCCTAGCTTCTGTCGGTTGCTGGCAATCTTTGGTGTTCCTTTGCTCACAGATACATTATCCTGATCTCTGCCTTCATCTTCACTTGGCATTCTCCCTCTGTGCCTGTCTGGCTCTGGTTCCAAAAATTTTCCTTTTTCGCAATGATACCAGTTATCTTAGGGTCCATCCCAATAATCTCCTTTTTTTTTTTTTTTTGAGACAGAGTCTTACTCTGTTGTCCAGGCTGGAGTGCGATGGTGCGATCTCGGCTCACTGCAACCTCCACCTCCCAGGTTCAAGCAATTCTCCTGCCTCAGCCTCCCAAATAGCTGGATTACAGGCACGCACCACCACGCCTGGCTAACTTTGTATTTTTAGTAGAGATGGGGTTTCACCATGTTGGCCACATGGTCTCAAACTTCTGGCCTCAAGTGATCCACCCGCCTTAGCCTCCCAAAGTGCTGAGATTACAGAGCATGAGCCACCACGTCCGGCCTTTAACACCCTCCTTTCCACCTGATTACTTTCTACAAGAGCCCTATCTCTAAAGAAAGGCACATTTGGAGGTACCGGGAGTTAGGGCTTAAACGTATCTTTGGGAGTGTGGGGAAACAATCCAACTCATGACAGTCTCAGCCGAGTGTGCAGCATGCACACTCTCATTTATCCCTAGAGAAGACATTTTAACCAATTAGATTTTCTCTCGAAAAAACATTTTCCCTAGCGACTTTAATGTTAATAATGTGCATATATGGTTTTATTTCTTTGCACCGTATGAACAACTTTCCAAATACGTTATTAGCCCAGGTAAATGGGATAGTCCTGTTTGAATGAGGAGTCAACAAGAGAAAGAAAGTTTGGCTGATGAAAGGAAGTTCCATGCACATGCAGAGAGGACAGCTGGTGGGCACGACCTCTTCAGTGAGAGATGCTGAAAAGGATAAAAGGGTGGGCAGAGATTTCAAGGCTTGTTTCTTCAAGGCTAAATGAACCTGGCAGTCCAACCCACAATGTGAGTGTGCAGTGCCTGTGTAACTGGGTCATTGTCTGGAGGGGCTGTTGACTATAACCCCAGGGAGTTTCTGAGCCTGGGGTTTTTTCACAAAAATAGCTGCCATGTATTGAACTCTTACTGTGTATCAGGTACTATGTTAAGGCATTACCTTGAGTTACCACGTCCTAGGGTTCTTAACAGACTTATGAGAAAGCGGATGAGAGAATGAGGCTCAGACTGACTGACTATCTTTCCAGCATCAGTGAGTGACAGAACCCAGGTTGGAACCCCAGTTTTAGTCTTTGGCCATGTTACTGCCATTGGAGCCAAGGCTTGTTCTCTTTCCTCTCTCAGGCCTCACACTGGTCTATCTCTGTGAAGGAATGCATCACCAGACTGCTCCATCTGCACCGTCCAACTGGCAAACATGGTGCATGCTAGGCACCGGACAGCTGAGCTCTGCTGAGTTTAGCTGAGCTAAGCATACTCCTATGGCACCTTCTGTGGTATTCAGCTGGGCGACATGGCACACACTAGTGGAGGACATGGGTACTCTTATTTTGGAGGAAAGGATCTCCGTCTCTTCTCTTATCACCTCAACCCCAATATACTTTAAAACTTAGATCCGATTCCTGCTCCAGTGTGCCCTCTTTGGACAGCCTTGGCGAAGATGGCTCTTGTTTGAAAAATTTTCTCTCTTCCTTCAACTTCCGAAATTCTTATTTCTCACC
This sequence comes from Piliocolobus tephrosceles, assembly GCF_002776525.5. Taxonomy (NCBI): domain Eukaryota; kingdom Metazoa; phylum Chordata; class Mammalia; order Primates; family Cercopithecidae; genus Piliocolobus; species Piliocolobus tephrosceles. Next base: position 117,063,622 of record NC_045446.1, read on the forward strand.
ACCACCCCAGCCTCTTTTTTTTCTCCTACAAACTATAATCCGTCGGACTTCACTGGAGTGGAAAAGGATCATTAGTTACATAAGTACAGTTTAGGGAATAAGATTTGTTAGTTAACTTCTGCTTTTCCTGAGAGGTTTGGTGATGGAACTTTCAGCACTTTTCAAACAGCTCCAGGGAAGGGTGCATAAATTGCAGCATGGAAGTGTGTGTGTGTGTGTGTGTGGGGGGGGGTGTACATAGTTTAATTGATAGAGATAAAGGTTATTTTATTATTTTCTAGATTAGGCACCCTTCAGCATGTCTCTTGTGACAGTTTAACCTTAAAGCCAGCACTGACATTTCTGTAGGCAAAAGTTAAAAAGTCAGCACACTTCTCTCTCACACCTGGCCAAACAGTCCTTTTCATTTTGTAGGAAAATGAGGTATTATTAAGAAATAAATAAGTTTCTCTGTGACTTATCTATAGCTTTTGAAGTGACCATTAATGTTAAATAATGTAACTATTTTCTTTAATTATAAATCACTTGAAGAAATTTTAACCAATTAGATTTTCACTCAAAAAAAAGTTGGAGAAGGTAGAGGAGAGGTAGTTAGATATGGTTATATTCTGACTAACATGGCTTAAGATCTATTTAGGTAGAGACTTTCTCACACTTCTCTGAAATAAAGTAACCTTAGGGGAAGAAAAACAATGTAGGACTCAGAGTGTTGAGACTATGAACCAACACATACTGCTTCAGGCATTTGAAATATCTGAGTATGTTGGGTTTGAAATTCCAAGTCCTAACTCAAAGGTTTTGTACTAGAGACTTTTACCCTAAAACTACTACTTGTGCACCAGGAATGACAAAATACAGCCAGACTTTTTTTCCCCTCCATTTTATTATAACATAATACTTATTCAGAAAATATTCCTGCCACAAATATACAGCCAATGTAATATTTACAAATGGAACCCATGTGCATTCAGCACCCAACTCAAGAATCAAACCATTGCCCATACCTGGAAGCCCCTTCATTATCCTGTTTATTTTCTTCCTCTCTCCACTCACACTAGGCTGAGATCAGTCTCTTAAACAAGATCAATTGGGCCTCCACACTTTTATGTACCTTGAAATAAACAACAGAAATGGCAGCTGAGGAAGCAAGGAAAAGACATCATACGTTCTCTCTCGAGCCTGGCTGTGTGGACAGACTCTCCAGTGGACAATGTAGCATGTGAGAGCAGCTCTCTGAGGCTCCTGACCCAATGGGCTGAGCAGGTGTGTTCCTCGTGGAATTTTGAGGTGAAATCAGCCTATAGAGCTCTGCACTGTGGAGGTAACTTGCTGTTTTCCACCCTCAGCTGGGATGAGACAAGCATTTGAAATTGTAGCCATAAACATACAAGGTCATTCTCAGCTGTTGAATCCTTAATTGGGGTTGGGGGCGGGGGTTGTTTTTCCTGAAATCTTTCTTTAGGACTTTCCCACTCATCATCTCTGTTCTCTGAGCTCCTCTGTCTTAATATATGATATTTCTCTAATACTATGGATAATTTTCTCTTTGGGTATTATTTCAGCTGCAGACTTTAAAATGCCTAGCATTTGGCCGGGTGCGGTGATTCATGCCTGTAATCCCAGCACTTTGGGAGGCCGAGGCAGGTGGATTACCAGGTCAGGAGATCGAGACCACCCTGGCCAACATGGTGAAATCCCATCTCTACAAAAATGCAAAAATTACCTGGATGTAGTGGTGCATGGTTGTAATCCCAGCTACTTGGGAGGCTGAGGCACAAGAATCTCGTGAACCCAGGAGGTAGAGGTTGCAGTGAGCCGAGATCCCACCACCACTGCACTCTAGCCTGGTGACAGAGCGAGACTCCATTAAAAAAAAAAAGTCTAGCATTTGTAGATAATGCCATTCTCTGTGCATGTCTTAGGCAGTTTGCAAAGGTGAACTATGCTCCAAGCTGTCCACAAGACAGAGAGGGAGTTACTTTGGCTATGTCTCTTGAATAATATAAATAAGATTCACTTTATAATTTTCACATACAGCAATCCACATGCATGAATAATATGTTCAAAACATTTCTCAGTCAGAAGTGGTATTAATAAAAAGTGCTGTGGTTAGAAAAAGGTTAGTGATTCTGATCAGTGAAGAAGTTCCCCCAAATTCTTTCTCCCCTACACTAGGACAATCCATTAGAAACATGGCAACACTGCAGTATGAGTAAGGTATGCCTATTCCTATCCAACAAAAACATGAAGCAATAACCTATTTTGTACCTTTCGCAAACTAGAGAAAAAAGTTATTCTTGAGTAAATACTGGATTTGGAGTTGGCACAAATTTAAGACTAATTCAAGACAAATACAGCCACATACTAGATAAACTTGTCAAGTCATCCAGGACCTAAGAGTCTCAATTTTATCCTTGTAGATGTGTGTGTGGCCTTCTCTGCAAGCATGAGGACCAATAGAGATCTGAGAGTCCCTTGTCATGGTGAAGTGTTGTACAAAAGTATATTACCATGGCTCTCTCCACATTGCCTGGGGCCCAAGAGAGGGGCACACTTTTGGTTAATTGTTTTGCCTTAAGAGATCTGTTGGTTTACTACACAGGGAGATGAAGGAATGTCTTGCTAGAATTATAAGCGACTTTTGAATTAAAAGATCATCACTGACCCATCAACTGTGTGACCAGCACTCTGCCCTGTTTTTTCAGGACAATGTTGATCTGCTGATCCTTATGACAGCTGGTAATTTGATGACTGGAGGCTGGTGCGTGGATGTTTTCTGTAGCAGTGGAAAAAAAACACACACACACACACAACTGACTGGCCCACAAAGAAAGCAAATCCTAAAGTGTGAACTGATTTTCACAATTTAAAACCTAACTGAATTACACAGACATTCTGGAATGCATGCCTCATTTCTATGGGACATGCAAGGATCTCACTTGCTCTGAATGTCTAATTCTGTAACTACATTAGTAGAATATATATTGCAGTGAATTTTTTATAGTGAAGGAAAAAAAAAAACATGGTTATCTACAAGCAAACACAAAACTCTGTCTCTGTAAAATCTGAATCTATCAACTTGAAATCTGTCACTCCTTAATCTTCATTTGATGTGGGCTGCATGTAGATTGTTTAGCATCGTCATTAATTGCACCTGATTTGTAATCAGACGTCCCAACTCTGCCATTTTCTCACCTTGGGATCTTAGGACTGTGAAATCACTCCCTATGTGTATCAGTTTCTTCCTCCATATAATGTGTACAATTATTCCTGCCTCAGGGTGCTCTTGTGAGGATTAGATGAAATAATATATCTTAAGAGCTTAGAACAGTGTTTAGCACATCCTAGGCATGCATTAAACTGAAGCTTTTATTATTATTCATATTGTGTTCACTTATGGAGACGTACAGGAGTCAATCAGTTCATTTCCATTTTCCAGCACTAACATTTCTTCTGCTTTTCTGGCAACACTGCCATCACAGACGTGTTCTTTATATACTAAATTGTGGGGGGTTGGGGGGCAGATTCCATGTGATCCAAATTCTTTTGTGCCATTAAAGCACTTATGCTCTAAATGATGGGCAATCAAATCTCATGCTTCAGAGACTAGGCCGATCATTAAAGAGTCTCCATTCTTTCTAAATGTGGGTGCTTCATAGCAGATGGTGCTGTCAGTGATATAGTGTCCTTCCTACAATGAGTGAGGATGGCCTAATAGTGCCTTACCTTTGCAAAGCAATTTCCATGTCAGTAAAGAATGTGTGCTCAGAAGTCAAATTGCATAGGTTAGAATTCCAGCTCCTTCATTTACTTGTTGTGTAACCTTGAGTAAGTTATTAAATCTCTATTCTCAGCTTCCCCAGTAGTGAAATGGAAATAGTAACAGTTCTTACTGTAACATGTTGTTGTGAGTTTTCAATGAGATAATGAGATGATGCCTATCAAGCTTTCAGCCATGGCTGGTATTATAGCTTTACTACTAATTTTATTATCAGTTATAATACTATATATATATATGTATATGGCCCTATTCATGGCATAAAAAACTGCTGGAGTCTGATATTTTACAGCAAAAGAGGATAATAACCCCATTGTCATTTCTAAGCAAACTTTTGCACAATCCCCACTTTAATCTTAAACTATCACAAAATTTGAAGAAAACAGTGAAGCTCTGTGATACCAGCAGAGCTCCATTCTGTAACACAATGAAGGTTTCATGTGTTTATTAAGTGATAAGTCATAGCTACAGACAGGCTATGGAATGTTGCTCTTGCTTCTAGTCCCTCTCAGCAGACAGAACAAGGAAATATCTGTGGGCATACTGACTCTCATATGTGTGTAGACACACATCTGCAACCATCTGTACCTCTACCAAGCTTGACATGAGTTCATAGAGATGTCTCCAGATCTCATTTCTGCCGCATGTATCATTCAGGCCACCCACACTTGCTTGTATGTAACCTCCCACTGCAACAGTGAGAAACTAGGCTCCCATCATCTGCCATCTCTTTAATTGTTCAATACAAATATGCAAGTATAGCACTATTATAATTGTTAACCTGTACTCCTGTGGGCACAGGTTAATGATTTATCAACTAGAGTACAGTCTTACATACAATCTCTACTGTCTTTTGTCATACAAATACCATTTATTTTTAGTCACATAAGTCAGTATTTTTACCCCTCATCTCCTTCAATGAGTTCTGTATATTTGTAATACAATTAGATTGTTTTGTCAAATTTAGCATTCTATCCTGAGACTTCCAACCTTTTAAATCAATTTTTTTAAACGTGCATACAGTCAGCGAGCCCTGTGCTGCAAAGTTCTATGATGCTGACAAATGCATAGAGTAACACAGCCACCTTTCCAGTAACTACAGAATAGTTTCACCTCCCTAAAAATAATTCCCGATGCTTCATCTATTCAACTGTGTGCCTCCACTCTCCTGGTACCCATATTTTTCTTTATTTACTTGTTTATTTTACTGTTTCTTTAGTTTTACCTTTTCCAAAATTCATAGAATTACAGTTACAGAGTAGGTAGCTTTTTCAGACTGGCTTTCACTTTTAAATGTCCATTTAAGATTCATGCATTTATTTTCATGAACTATTAGCTCATCTCTTTTTACACTGAATAATAATATACCATTTTGTAGATATACCATAGTTTGTTTAGTCATTCGCCTGTTGAAAAGTAACTTGGTTGCCCTGTTTTCTTGCAGATTGTGAATAAAGCTGCTGTAAACATTCCCATGCAGGTTTTTGTGTACATACAAGTTTTCAAATCAGTTGTGTAAATTTCTAGGGGTGTGATTGGCGGATATCGTGGCAAGACTATGTTTACTTTTGAAATAAACTGCCATACCAGATTCTAAAGTTGTGCCATTTCCATTCCCACCATTAATAAATGAGAGTTCCTGTTTCTCTATATTCTTCCCAGTAATTGGTATTATCAGGGTTTTTTGCCCTGAATTTTAGCCATTTTAATAGCATATGCTGGCATCTCATTCTTTTAATTTGCAATTCCCTAATGGCAAATAATGTTGTGCGTCTTTTTATATGTATGTAATTGTCACCTGTATATTTTCTTTGGGAAGTGTTAGTGAGACCTTTCTGGAATTTTTAATTGGTTTGTTTTTATTGAGTTTTAAAGAGAGTTATTAGTATATTTTAAATACAAGTCTTTTAACAAATATGTGTTTGGTTAATATTGTCCTCCAGTCTGTGGTTTTCTTTTCATTTTTTTAATAGCATCTTTTCTCAAGTAGAAGTTTTTAATTTTGATAAAAGCCAACTATCAATTTTATTCTTGCATGGATTGTGGTTTTAGTCTTATATCTAAAAACTCATTGCCAAAATTAAAGTCACCTAAATTTTCTTCTGTTTTTTTCTAGAAGTTTTATAATTTTTATTTCACCTTTAGGTCTAAGATTTATTTTGAGTTCATTTTTACAAAAGGGGTAAAGTCTGTGCCTAGGTTAAATTTTTTTTTAACATGTGAATGCCTGATTGTCCCAGAACACTTTGATGAAAAACTATCCTTTCTGCCTTGAATTGCCTTGTGCCTTTCTAGAAGATCAGTTGACTGTATTTATGTGAGTCTTTTTATGGGCTTTCTATTCTGTCCCATGAATCTACATGTCGTTGTTTCTCTAGTAAATACCACGCTGTCTTGATGAGTGTAGCTTTATAGTAAGTCTTGTAAATGGTTAATGTGAATCATTTAACTTTGTTCTTCTTTAGTACCATGTTGGCTATTCTTCATCTTGTGACTTTGTACATAGATTTTATACTTAATCTATTGATATCTACAAATAGACTGCTGAAATTTTAACTGGGATTTTGTTAAATATTAAGATAAAGTTGGAGAATGTTGACATCTGAACACGGAGTCTTCCAATTTGTGAGCGTAAGCTGTCTCTCCATTTATTTAGAACTTCATTGATTTGTTTCAAGAGAGTTTTGTAATTTTCTATATATAAACCCTATAAATATATTGTTAGATTTATACCTAAGTGTTTTATGATTTTTATTTTATTATAAATGGTACTTTTAGAAAAAATCAAATTCCAACTGTTCATTGCAGGTATATAGCAAATCGATGGACTTTTATACATTAACCTTGTATTCTGCAACCTTACTATGCATATTTATTTGTTCCAGGAGTGTGACTACTTTGTTATTTTCTTCATAGGCAACCATACAAAATGTGAATAAGGATAATTTTGATTCTTTCTTCCTAATCAGTAGATCTTTCTTTTCTTTCTTTCTCTCTTTTTTTTTTTTTTAACTGTATTAACTACAAGTTTTAGTATGATAATGAATGTAGGTGGAGAGGTGTACATCCTTGCTTTGATCCTTGTCTTAGGGAAAAGTGTTCATTTGATATGATGCTATCATTTTTCTTCTTTAGTCAGTTGATGCGTGACTTTAATTTGTTCTTTTTCAAATGCTGAACCAGTTTTGTACACTTTGAATGAGTTCAATTTGTCATGGCCTATATATAATTCTTTTTACACATTGTTGGATTTAATTTGCTAATATTTTGTTGAGAATTTTTGCGTCTATATTAAATGACATTGGCATGTGGTTTTCTTTTCTGGTAATGTCTTTATTCATTTTCATATTAGGGTAATACTGACCTCATATAATAAGTTAGGAAGTATTTTCTCTGCCTCTAATTTGTGGCAGAGATTGTTGAGAATTGATATCATTTTTTGCTGAAACATTGGTAGAATTACCAGTGCTTTATTTTTTAGAGTAATTTTGTTTTTTCTCTTTCAGAGAGTTATTAGTTATTGACTCAATATTTCTAGTGGCTACGGACTTATTTACATTACCTATTTCTTCTTGTGTGAATTTTGGTACATTGTGTCATTCAAGAAATTGGTCCATTTAATCTAATTTCTGTGCATAGAGTTGTTTCTAACATTTCATTATTACCCTTGTAATACTTACAGGATTAGTAGTGATGTCCCATCTTTCATTTCAGGTAGAGGTTGATCAATGTTATTGATGTATTGAAAGAACCAGCTTTGGGATTCATTGATTTTTCTATATTGATTTCCTGTTTTCAATTTCATTATTTTTACTCTAGTTGTTATTATACCTATTCTTTGGCTTGCTCCTTCTCCCTTCTCTAGTTTCACACTATTTGGATTTCTTCTAATATGCATTTAATACTATATATTTTCCTCTAAACACTGTTTTTTCTGCATTCCACAGATTTTGGTATGTTGCATTTTCATTTAGTACAAAATATCTTTAAGTTGTTCTTGAGACTTCTTTGACCCATGTATAATTTTAAAGTATTTTTGTTAAATTTCCAAATATTTGCAGATTTCCTAGCTATCTCGCAGCTAACAATTTCTAGTTTAATTACATTGTGGTCTAATTGCATATTTCATATGATTTCTATTTTTTAATATGTCACATTATATTTTATGATTTAGCCCAGAACACAGTCTATCTAGATTAATGTTCTATGTACACTTGAGAAGGTGTAGTTAGCTATTATTTATGGAGATTTCTATAAATGTCAATTGGACCAAGTTGATTGATAGTGCTATTTAGGCCAACCATATTCTTACTGGTTTTCTACTTACTTATTTATCAATTAATGGAATAAGAAATGTTGAAATCTTCAACTATAATAGTGGATTTGTCTATTTCTCCTATCAATTATATTTGATTTTTGTGGGGTTTTTTTTTTGCCTCAAATATGTTAATGCTTTGTTTTTAAATCCAAACATCTTAAAACTTTAAGTTTGTCTTCTTGGAGAATTGACCCTTTATCAGTATAAAATGCCTCTCATTCTTGATAGTTTTTCTTGTTATGAAGTTGGCTTCATCTGAAATTAATATAACTATTTCATATTTCTTTTGATTACTGTTATCATTATGTGTTTTTCTCCATCTCTTCACTTTTTTTTTTTTTTTTTTTTTTTTTGAGACAGAGTCTTGCTCTGTCGCCTGAGCTGGAGTGCAGTGGCCGGATCTCAGCTCACTGCAAGCTCCGCCTCCCGGGTTTACGCCATTCTCTTGCCTCAGCCTCTGGAGTAGCTGGGACTACAGGCGCCCGCCACCTCGCCCGGCTAGTTTTTTGTATTTTTTAGTAGAGACGGGGTTTCACCGTATTAGCCAGGATGGTCTCGATCTCCTGACCTCGTGATCCGCCCGTCTCGGCCTCCCAAAGTGCTGGGATTACAGGCTTGAGCCACCGCGCCCGGCCCATCTCGTCACTTTTAACCTTAGTCTTTGTATTGTCCATATGCTGTAATCTTCCAATAAATTCTTACTAGTATCACTTTAAACAAACAACTGTGTTTAAATTTAGGATAAGAAACAAACTAATTTATTTTACCTTCATTTATTCTTTCTCTGAAAATCTTGCTTTCTGTATGTAGATGTGAGTTTTCATTCTGGGTTTCATTTTTATTCTCCCTGGAGAACTTTTTTATTTTTAACATTTATTGCAGGGAAATTCTGCTAACAATAAAATTTCTACAATTTTTTTTTTTAATCTTTGCAAGTCTTAATTTCTTTGTCTCTTTTGAAGAATCATTTTACTAGGTATAGTATTCTATGTTGGCATTTTTTTTCCTTTCAACACATTGAAGATTTCATGTCACTCTTACTGCTAGTATAGTTTCTGCTGAGAATCTCTCTGTATTTCCTTGTTCCTCTATAGGTAGGGAGTGTTTTCCAACCCCATCTTTCCACCCCCACTCCTGGTTTCCTTCAAGATGTTTTTCTGCCTTTGGCTTTCTGCAGTTTAAAATGATATGTCTAGAGTTTTGTGGTGGGGTTTTTGGCTATTGCTGTTGTTGTTGTTGTTGTTGTTGTTTTCTGCTTGATGTTCTCTGAGCTTCCTAAATCTGTGGTTTATTGTTAGCAACTAAGCTTGGAAATTTTTCAGACACTGTTTAAATTATTTCTCCTGCTTCATTGTTCTTTCTTTCTTCTCCTCCTGGTTTTCTATATCTCTGTATGTTAGTTACATCTTTTGACATTTTCCCACAGTTGTTTAATACCATTGTTCTTCTTTTTTTTTTTTTTCATTATGTTTTCCCTTTGCAAATCAGTTTGGGAAGTTGTATTGACCTATCTTCAAGTTCACTGATTTTCTTTCCTCAGCTTTGACCAGGCTATTAGTGAACCCATTAAAGACATTGTTCTTTTATGTTTTAGCGTGTCTGAATTTTAACATTAATTTTTAAATTCTTTCTTTAGCATATTCATCTCTCCACTCACAAAACTCATCTTTTCTTGCATATTGTCTACTTTTTCCATTATAGCTCTTAATATATTAATTATAGTTATCTTAAATACTCAATGTGATAATTCTGACTCTTTATTGTATCTGAGTCTGGTTCTGATGCTTGCTTTGTCTCTCAGACTTTGTTTCTTCCTGCCATCTGACATGCTTTGTATTTCTTTTTTCTTTTTCATTGTTAAAAACTAGGCATGTCTGAGATACTGAGAATTACTGAGAATTGAAATAAGTAGGCCTCTGAAGTGATGATTTATGGTAATAGGGCTAAAAGTAAGGCTCTGCTTAATATTTGCTCTAGTTTTATGTACCACAGGCTTCAAATTCTTCTACTGCTCTGGTTTTTATCTTTCTTCATGACTTTCAGTTTCCCCATGAACTCCTGCTGAGAATGAGCCTGTATAAGGAATTCACTGCAGGATTCAACCTTTCAGGAACCCAGATAAAGTTGGTCTAGTGGTAAAGGATATGAATTAGAAGCAACTTAACTGAACAGACCACTTAGTCCTGAAAATTTAAATCTTTGTTTTCTTTTCTCAGTATCAAACTATAGGAAAAAGCAGATTTAACTCTGATTACTTTCACTTATATCCTCACTCCTAGAACCTTATAAAAGCTTATTCTGATCATGAGTGAAGAAAGGAGGATATAGAGATGTACAAGGGCGGAATTATTTAAAAATGTCCCTAGCAAAGAAAATAGAAAGAGATAAGTATCTGGAAGTTTATAACTTTCTTTAGGAATGATGTCCCCGATTAATACCAGTAATATAGCAGAAGGTATCAGGAGTTCATGACACATTGTATTAGAAATAAACAGTAAACTAGGAATCAGGCCCCTTCATTCATGTGTTCATTCACCCAACAAATATTTACCCAGTGCTTTCTATCTGTCAGGCATTGTGCCAGGTGGTACTACTAATACTTCCTTGTGACATTGTACCAATCATTTTATCTTCCTTTCAGTTTTCATAAAAGCAAAACCAAGAGAATTATATCTGCCCACAGTGCTTACTGTGAAGTTCAAATGAGACAGTGACTGTGGATATACTTTGAAAAGTACATCACAACATTGAGTTTTCTTTATATAATGTTTACATATATTGCATTTATATATAAAAGGGCTGTTTGAACTAAATTTCAGAAGCTTCACAAGGATTGTAATTTTTCATTGGTCTTACTTATTTCACTTTTTTTCATAGTACCACACTCCAAGTTTTCTTACATTAGCTTTATAGGAAAATGCTCAGTTTTACTGGCTCTGTTTTGAGATTCATCCACTTAGAACTCTTGCCTTGATTTTTACAAAATTAGATTTCTTTCTAGGGCCTAACATTTTAGGAAGGCAAAATTTATTCCCAATTTGTGGTTCAAATGGAAAAGTTGAGCCAAAGAAAGTGACTGAGTCAGTCAAGGGCAGGGCTCAGAAGAAGTCACAATACACTTCACTCTCTGCAGTCACCTTCCTATACAGAAGTCCAGACCTTGTAGGTCTACATTTAATAGCAGCAACATCAGGTCTTAGATCATACTTTTTCTACTTACCAAAGCTATTCATAGAGGCTACTGAGCTGTGGCCATCATCTCCTCTCATGGCATCCTTTGGTTTACTGTGAAGGCATTATCCAGAAAGGGTGATTTATTTGTGTCTACTTTCCTCGCGTGGAAAAAACTCTCCAGCCAGAATTCCGAGCCTAATTTCCACCCATTATGCTTACTGGAGCAGTATGCTGTGCTGTTCAGAGCAGATAACAACTGGAGACTCTGCATTTTATACCACCAAATGATTGAGAAATAAATTTAGTTCTAAGCACAGCAAATGAATAGCTGCAAGGTGTGTTGGTTTATCATAACAGATACGTCAACTTTCTCTTTCCTCCAGAATCCCAGCATTATTCACAGTGAGTTTCCTCAGCAGAAGCTAAATGCAGTATTGCACAGAGAACTTAACTTTAAGAAAAAACATTGGTCCAATGTCTAGGAGCCTGTTAACATATTCTGCTGTCTTTTCATTACAGTTTCCCTCATTGCAGTAGAACCCCAGAATAGCATGTTTCTAAATGTCATTAAAAATTAACGAAGGGAGGCAAGATGGCTGATTAGAAGCAGCTGCAGTCCACAGCACTCACAAGGAGGAATGAAAAGGGGCAAATGGTTTCAGCACTTTCAACTGAAATACCCAGATTCTTGCATTGGGACTAACTAGGCAAACAACTTGACCCACAGAGAACAAAGAAAAACAGGGAGTGGGGGTGGGGCAATAGCCCATCCAGAAGCAACACGGAGCCAAAGAAACCTTCACCCCCGAGCCAAGAAAAGTGGTGAGTGATTGTGCGATCTCACCTGGGGAACCATGCTTCTCTCATGGATCTTTGAAACCTGAAAATCAGGAGATCTCCTTGTGAGCCCATGCCACCAGAGCCTTGGGTCCAATACACAGGGCTGTATGGAGTTTCAGCAGAGCAGCTGCTCACTAACTCCAGTCCCAGGATCTTGCAAAGTGGAAAATTCATCTGTACATATTCCTAGGAAGAAGGCTGAATCCATGGAGCTGAATAGCACCCTTCTGCAGGCCTCACTTCCATGACACCTCACAAGTTAAGACCCACTGACTTGGAACCCCAGTCAGCCAATGGCAGTAGGCTGGAGTCCACCTGAGATGGGAGTGAGTTCCCAGGGGGAGAAGTGGCCCCCATCTCTACAATTCAGTCGAATTAGCCATTCCAGCCTGCCAGCTGTGGAGAATGCAGGTGGTCTGGATGAGGAAGAACCACCAACAATGCAGCCCAGCTGCCTTGTCAGATCATGGGCAGACTGCTTCTTTAATCCTAAGGAAAAAGAACAAAGCTGGAGGCATCACACTAGCTGACTTCAAACTATACTACAAAGTTACAGTAACAAAAGCAGCATGGTACTTGCACAAGAACAGACCCATAGACCAATGGAACAGAATAGAGAGCTCAGAAATAAGACCACATACCTGCAACCATCTTATCTTTGACAAACCTGACAACAAAAAGCAATGAGGAAAAGACTCCATTTTTAATAAATGGTGCTGGGAGTGCTGGCTAACCATATACAGAAAATTAAAAGTAAACTCATTTCTTACACATATACAAAAAATAACTCAAGATAGATTAAAGACCTAAATGTAAAAGTCAAAGCTATAAAAACCAGGAAAATAATCTAGGCCATGCCATTCTAGACATAGGAAAGGGCAAAGATTTCATTATGAAAATGACAAAAGCAACTGCAACAAAAGCAAACATTGAAAAATGGGATATAATTAAACTAAAGAGTTTCTACACAGCAAAAGAAACTCCATCAAAGTGAACAGACAACCTACAGAATAAGTGAAAATTTTTGCCATCCATCCATCTGACAAAGGTCTAGTATCCAGTCTATAAGAAATTTAAACAAATTCACAAGAAAAAAACAACCACATTAAAAAGAGGGCAAAGGTTCTAAACAGACACTTCTTAAATGAAGACATACATGTGACCAACAAACATGAAAAAAAGCTCAACATCATTGATCATTAGAGAAATGCAAATAAAAACCACAATGAGATATCATCTCACACCAGTCAGAATGGCTATTACAAAGTCAAGAAGCAACAGATGCTGGTGAAGGTATCGAAAAAAATAAATGCTTTTACACTGTTGGCAGGGGTATAAATTAGTTCAACCATTGTGGAGACAGTGCGGCGATTCCTCACAGACCTAGAGGCAGAAATACCTTTTGACCCAGTAATCCCATTATTGGGTATCTACCCAAAGGAATAGAAATCATTCTATTATAAAGATACATGCACGTGTATGTTTATTGCAACGCTATTTACAATAGCAAAGACATGGAATCAACCTAAATGCCCATCAGTGATAGACTGGATACAGAAAATGTGGTACATATACACATTTGAATGTACATATACACAGTGGAATACTATACAGCCATAAAAAAGAACAGGATGATATCCTCTGTGGGGACATGGATGTAGTTGGAAGCTGTTATTCCCAACAAACTAATACGGGAACAGAAAACAAAACACTAAATGTTCTCACTTATAAGTGGGAGTTGAATGATGAGGACACATTGACGCGTTATAGGGAGCAACATACACTGGTGCCTGTTGAGGGGTTGGGGGAGGGAGAGCATCAGGAAAAATAGCTAATGGATGCTGGACTTAATACCTAGGTGATAGGATGATCTGTGCAGCAAACCACCACAGCACACGTTTACCTGCGTTAACAGCCCTGCACATCCTGCACATGTACCCCTGAACTAAAAATAAAAACTGAAGAGAAAAAAAATTAATAGAACCGGAATCAGAGGACAAAATGTCAGCAATTGAAACAAAAAATTACAGAGAAAATGAGCCCTTCTTGACAACACAAAAAGTAATTTGCCATTTAATTTTTATCCCAGAGAATACAAATAGGAGAATTCTAAAATAAGGTCATTGGACAAAAAATTGTATATGACGAGTTGTGTAAAATAATGAAATCTCAGGAAGAACAAAAAAGAAAGCATAAATGACAGAGATAAATTTTATTTTTATAAAGCATGAAATAAAGGTCAGAAATATCCTTCATCTCACTGTTATTCATTCTTCACATTATCTATTGAAGCTTATAGAAAAACAAGACTGAAGGATTCTGGTTCCAACCTTCTTTTTGCCACAGCTGGGATTGCAGACCACTTGCTGCTGAGTTAAATCCTCTTTATAATGTAATAGAACAAATCTTTATTTAGGGGAAGAACTAATGACATAGTAGATCATTGACAAAATAAATACCAAGCCATGTGGTAATTAGTAAAATGACTATTGATAATAACAACATGAATTAATATTTGGTGAATTTTGTAAACAGAGCATTTCACAAGAAAGAAAGTGTAGCATCCTTTGGAGACAAAATAATACCTCGAAGATTACTGTTCTAAAATAATACGCTCAGAAATGACTGAGTCTAAACAAAATATTAAGTGGGACTATTAAAAAGGTATACAAATAACTCAAAATTCATCCATCTCAGCGGTGCTCACATCATCTCTGTGAGAGCAATAGAAATGGAGAATTGTCTCTACATTTTAGAAACAGAAAAACTGAAACCATCTAAAGAATTACAGTTGCTATAGAGATTAGAAAGAACTAGAGCTTTTTCTAAAATATTATTGTCCTTATTAAAAACAAATACACACACAGTAGAAAGAATCTCTGCTATTTGATATGATAATTCACATTCATTTGCAGATGCATAATTGCCAGTTTGGATTGAATACATGTAAGTAAGGTAGCTAGTAAGAGTAGGGTTTATACAATAAAAACAACAACAAAACTAAACACTTCATGCTGTTCACTGGAACACACATTTTATATGAATTATGCCAGTTTTCACCAGGCCCTTATAAGGTAGTATCGTGATTCCCTCTGTATGGATGAGAAAACTGGCGCACCAAGAAGTATAACTGCAGTTCAAAGTCCTGTAAGTAGTAAGTGGTTGAACTGGAATTTGTGCCCATTTAGTCATTATTCTATAATCTGTTCCCTCAACCCCAAATTGCCCTGTCTCGGTCAGGAATGAGATACCCCGCTTTGGCGTTTTGAATGCTTCCAGAATTCATTTTTGCATTGAAATGAGCTTCTAGGCATGGGTTTGGTCCTCAGAAAGGGTAATACATTTGTAGGAACAAATTCTCCTTTATGAAAATGTGATACAAAGATTTTGAAAAGCAGTTTTGCTCTGGCTGAGGTCAATTATTTTGTTTGTTTCATTTAGAAATCATGTATTCACTTTTAGAAGTGTTTTCACTAGACAAAGCACACAGAGCAAAAGCACACCATTAGAGCTGAGGATTTAAGAGGCTGAATTAACATGCCAGTGTAGTCAGGAGCTGCCCAAAAGGGAGCTCACACCTTAAGTATGGGACTTGGTCTCTAGCATCAGCTGCTACCAAAATCTTCATTCCAAAGAAAAGGCCATAGTGTGGCTCCAGTCAGCTGTCAATTACTTGAATAAATTTTCCTTGAAGCGAGTAACACCAATGTAATTTAAGAAACATTAATGAGGGAGAAAGAGAGAGAGAGAACGCTACTTTCCAAAGTCACTGAAACAACCATCCCAAAGGTTCTAAGAAGGATATTTTTATGACTTGTGCTTTCGAACTTTGATGGGGATGGAGGTATAAGGAAGCAGTATTCTCCCAGCCCTCAAGATACTTTCCAGAATCTGGGCATCATGAGAATTTGCTCTAATTTAATACAGATTATTAAACCAGGAGAGGTGTAACTCACTGTCCTAAATATTAAGCTCCAAAGGGCTTTGACATGTTTTACTCTATGTCACAGTAATCAGGGCCCTGACACACACACACACACACACACACACACACACACACACACACACCATAAAATATTTTTTCATTGATGTGAAAATAAAATTAAAGATCAAAAACAGCTCTCCATGGAAACTGATCAGTTTTATTCCCAATGATTTATGCATCAGCAAATTTTACTGAGCACCTACCATATACCTTCCACCTAAATCTCCATGTCCTCATTATAAGCACCAGGGCTACATGTTCCCACCAGCATGCCCAGCCTCATTCCATGCTCTGGTACTGGCACTACCATAAGAGGGAACTTCTCTGAAAAATCTGTTTTTGCCTTGAGGTTCACCATCTATAAGGTTTCAGCCACAGAGGTGAAGATGTACGAGTAAAACCTAGTAAGATAAGGCAAATAGGGAGAGGATGGGATCAAAATTAGCTGTGTGCTTTAGGACTGCGGTAGGCACCAGAAAGGAGATAGGTCTGGTTGCCAGTAATAAAAGGACCAGGGAGACAAGCAAAATAAGGAATTGGGAGGTTGCAGAAGGCATCAGGAAGATCCAGCAGCAAAGAGGTATCTGACAGTAGGAGAATCTATTTTAGTTTCCAGTTCCAAGTTCTTAGATTTGGTTCAAAAGAATGACTCTACTTTTAGTTCAGGGGTTATCCCAAGCTAAGCAATGCTCTGTGGGGTGGAGGGTCAACATAGTTGCTGGTAGCACGGCATTTGACCTGCTAAGCTGCTTCCACTGTGAAGAGGGTAAAAGATCTGTCTAGAATCATTTTATAGGACTCCTGTTGGGAGTTCTATATAATAATGACAGAAAGCACTGCCCTCACCTAGGAATGTCTTCTGGCAAGTCAGGGCCCCATGAGCCACACAGAGGTGGGTCCCTGGACGTTTTTGCTTTTGCTGACATTCCATCCTCCCAATGGCCCCGTGTGTGTGGATGCTGAGCATCCTGAAACTGACAATAGCAATCCCTGAGCAACATAAATGGAGTAAGAACAAGCAAAGGGGAAACATAAGTAGGCACAGGCAGAGCAGAAAGAGAAGGACACAGAGATCACTGGCAGCTGGGGCTTAGGAAGGAGAAAGAAGCCAAGACCCTGGGCCATCTCTTCTGTCTAAAGTCCAAAAAGCAACCACCATGTGATATGGTGTGACATGACTCTACCACTTGCCTGTCTAAGCCATGACCTTGCTTTCACTTCCCTTCCATTGCTAAAGTACCTGAGGAAGTGTGTTCTCCAGATGTGCTTCCTTTCCCATCACTTATGTTTAATTCCAAGGGGATTTTCCTAGCCCTCAAGTCCCAAATACTCTGCTATGGAATCTAACAGCAAACCTTGAAATTGTCTCTGCTTTCTCTGTATGGTCTCGCAAGTTATTGAGAAGGGTTGACTTTGTTCTAATCATATGTGGGGACATACCACACTCCTGAGTATGCTTTGCTAAAGCTGAGTTCTTGCATATTATCTATGGATTGCACAACTAGAGTTCAACCTTCTCCTCCACTGTAAGCTGGTTTGCACATTTCCATCTCACTACCGTCTCCCTTAGCCCAGTAGACATGGATGGATTTAGACTTGGGGCCTTTCTAGGCTGCCTCATCCAAGAGAGCTAATGCCTCATGTCACAAGGTATGGTAGCTGAGGCAAAGTTTACACTTGCCTGCCAATTTATTAGCACCTTACATGGACTGATTCAGAGTCCAGATTTACAAGTAAACTTACGCATTATTGATGGCAACTGTCTTTTTCCCCTTACACACATACAGATACACATACACACACACACACAGAGACACACACACTATCACCTTCTACTATTTTCTATCATAAGGAGACTAAGAAAATCAAGCTATCTTTTCATTATCAGCATACTCAATATCTTTCCACTAGCAGGATTCCTTATAAATGAACAGTATAGGAGACAAGGAAGCAAAAACATTTTGTATTGAGCACATTGTCTAACTTTCCTCACCCAATTCCCTGAGTTCTTGTAAACCTGGGCTTAATTATTACTCCCGTTTTTGTCATGATAAAGTCACTTACTTTATGGAGCTTACAGTCTATTTAGGAAATAGATTTCAATAAAATAATTAACTAAAACAAAATAATATTACAATAAAGAAATGTGTTCTGCCCTAAAGGAGAAGGAGATCAATTTAGTGCATAATAAAGAGACCTGCCTTAGTTTGGAGAATGGGAAAGGCTTCTCTGAGGAAGAGTTTGAGCTGAGAACTGAAGGTCGAACAGGAGTTACCTAGAAGAAATACTGAGTGTTCCAGGCAGAGGAGGGGACGTGGCCTGGTTCAGGGCAGAGCATTTCACTTATTAAAACACTTCACCTGTTAAAATAAGGCCAGTTTTCTAAAGTACAGTGAATGCTGTCAGATGGGATTCATCAAATATTAGTTGTTTCTTCTACTTTATTATTTTAATTAATTAATACAAAATTATTGAACAATTTTAATCAAGGAGAAAACAATCAAATTGGTATCTGATATGAGACATGGAGATAAGAGGGATGAGGGTTACTAGGTTTTTGACATTAGCACCTGAATGAATGACAGTACCATTAGCTGATAGGGAAGACACTGAAGGAAGACCAATATCTGGAGTGAGATCATTAGTGTTGTATCACAATTACCATGGACAGCTTTTAAGTCTCCCAAGTGCATACATCTAATAGGCAATTAGTTGGTAAAGCCTAGAACTTGGAGGAGAAGTCAAGGCTGGAGATACAAATTTGTAAGTTATCAGTATGTTGGTGTAAGGGAAGTTGTAGGCATAAAGGTGAATGTGCTATGAAATTCAACACTGAGTAACTCCAAAAATATAAAACAGTGCAATTTCATGATAAAGAGCTAAGACTCTGAAGCCAGATTGCCTTTCTCTGAATTCCAGTTCCTTCACTATAGTAGCTGTGTGGCCTCAAGCAATTTACTTAACCTGTTAGTGCTGCCATTCCCTCATCAGTAAAAATGGAGCTAATAACATATACCCCAGGGCTTTGGGAGTATTAAATGAACAAACACATGAAAAGCTCTAAGAAGAGTGTCTAGCACATAATACTTAGCAAATATAAGTTGTTTCTTTGGCTACTTCTTGTTAATTATTATTTTCATCATCATTATCAATATTAGGCATTAGAAGGTGGTTATGCAAAGTAGACAGAAAAGGAACATCCAGAGAGAGAATCAGGAGAGCATGATGTCTTAGAGGCCAAAGAGGAATGAGCTCAGAAAGAAGCCATGGCCAACCATACTGAATTCTAATAAGAGGTCAGGTAAGATGAAAACTGGAAAATGCCTATTGTATTTACAGACATGCAGGTTATTAGTAGCCTTAGAAACTTTTTTGAGAGTTTCAGGCATAAACGTGGGTAACATTAGATGGAAATGATCAAATTGAGAAACAGAGCCAAAGAGAGAAGATGAAGAAGGAATGATGTCTTCTAAGAGAACAGCAGTGACTGGGCTCCAAAGCTCAGGTCATGTCAATGGTCTTAGGTAGGAGGTGTTACAGTTCCTGATAGCAAGAGGGAAAGAGAATAGGAAGGTCACAGACAATGGTTTGATCATCGGGGGCTGAGGGAACTCCCATTGATGTCTTTTAATTTTTTTAAAAAAAAATGTGAGACTCCATCTTAAAGAAAGAAAATTACGTATGAGAGCATAGGGTGTATAGAAAGAGAAGGAGATAGGGAGTGAGTACCAGGCGATTTAAAAATTTGGAGAAAGTTTGCAGCATCCTGCAGTGGGTAGAAAGGTAAGCTAACTTGATAAAATGTTGGATGATCTTTGGCAGTCCTGAGGGACTATTTGAGGTTATTGACAATAAATTGAAATTAGAACCAATGTGTTTTATTTTGTACCTTTTTTTCATCCCATCTTGTTCATGGTACATTTATAAAGATAGTTGTTTGGATTCACCAGGGTTGAACATGTGAGGATAATATTTAAGAGAAGGGAAAGGGATTGTTGGTACTACTAAAATGATGGATGATGGAGGAAACTGTTGAAGGAAATGAGTAAGAGCAAGGAGAGGGGGTCTGATGAGTCCCCAGTATCGACATCATGAGGCTGAACAGAGAGCTGGAAGAGGAGAGGCCACAGTGGAAGAGCGGGATGCTCAGGTTTAAGCTTTTGGAGAGAGGACCACCATGCTCAGGCTCTTTCTCCAACAGCTTTCATCTTCTTACCTCTCAAGGTTCCTGCTCCATGGTTCCCACCCACAATGGGGATATCCCTATATCAATGACCAAACCAAACAAAATGCCTTTGTAACCACTGAGCTCAACCAGACATATTACTGATCACCTTTTTTCTTACTGTCAAACCACTACATAAATGCATCACACACTCTGCTCCCATTTTTCTTTCCTTTCTTCACTTCAGAAACCTTATTTCTGCCTCCAACCTCACAGAAATGCCATGTTCTATCTTTAGTGTTACTAATGATCTCTTTTCTACAAAATCCAGTGGTACTTTTCTATTCATCATCTTACCTGAAGAAAAGTGAGGACTTTGAGAATCAAAGAAGTAGAGAGGGAATTTCAGCTGGAAATACAGCTTTAGCATAAAGAAACGTAAGCAGAGCTATGACAGGAACCTTCAAGGGGCCATGCAGAGCCTGTGGACAGTAAAGGATGAATGTCAGAGATAGCAGGAGATGCAACTGGAAAATTGTAAAATAGGACAATTGGAAAATAGAACAGGGATGAGCTAAGTTGACTTACATACTAGGTCCCCTTGTTTAAACTTAGTCCTATTAGGCAGTGAGGAATATTCAGAACTTTTTTTAGTAGGGAAATGACATGAAAGCAGTGTTGTTTTAGAAGATTAATCTGGCCAAATTCAGAATGAATTAGACATGGCTAAAGGCTATGCATCTAGTTCAGAGAATTAAATTCCATCCAACAAGCATTTATGAAGCTTTCATATGGATATGTGCTGTCCATTGTCCTATAACATTGTCCTAGGGAGAAGCAAAGTGATGACTCCAGAGATAACACAAAGTAAGTATGATATGTACATATTCCTTAGGACATCAGAATTCTAATATTGGGAGCAATGGGGAAGAACTTTGGGTAAATACCTCTACTATAAGGCATTATAAGAAATGTTTCAAAACAGAAATATTCACTAAATTTTATGTTAATTTCAAGGAGTAATCAATTAATATCAACTGAAGTGGAAGATTAACAGAAGGTCTCTCATAGGTGACATAAGTGGAGCCTTGAAGGAGGATAGAATATCGGCTGGTGGAAGTTACTGCAAATGCACAATGTTGAGACATTTGCCACTATTACTCTACAGGCCAGCTTTATAACTTCCAGGCCCAAAGGCTTGGAGTTTCAGGTCAACTGTGTGGATACGAACCATGTTCCATCCTGTAAATGTTCTAACTTGAGGGAAATCGTAAATAGACTGCTGGAACAACCTGATTCCTGCAGTAATGAAATATTGTTGGCTATTGATCTACCAGAAGACTGAATTGATGATCCGCCCTGTTGGTGACTAGGAAGCAGGGAAAAGAGACAAGAGGAGAGAGCAACGGTCATGCAGAGAGCAGGTGGTGCACAGTCCAGGACTCCAGTCTGTTTCAAGAGATCCTGATTCTACTTTCTGTGAGTTCGGTGTTTAGGGGTGACAGGTTAGCACTTCACCGAGAGAGACATTGAGGGCTGCTGCAAGAACAGGGAAATGGTCAGCTGATCACTGACTTGCTCTCTGTTCTTGGGCAGATCATCTTTCCCTGGCGCATTGTTCCTACCTGTAAATTGAAGATAATAATCCATGGCCCTTTGTTATCACAGTAAGTAGAAAATGAGATCCTGTAGGTGAAGGACATTGAAGTCACAAAGAGAAAGGAGCACTTCCATAAAACTTCCAGAGGGTAGTGTCAGCATCAACTAACATTTATGGGCACTAGCTCTGCACAGGGCACCATTTCATATCCTGTGTACTGAATTAACTAAAACTACAAATTGTCCCTGTCTAGGGAAAGTTTGCCCTTCAAAAATCTCAGCTGCAGAGGTTATATAAATACACTCGTAGGAGAAAAAAAATGTTATAAAGGAGGAGGGGAAAGATTTTTTTTTTAATGCCCATATTTCTATGTGTGGCTGACATGAGATTTTTATTTATTTTTACTAGTTAATTTTTTCTGTGCCTACACCCCAGGAATAAGCAAAGTCCATTAAGGAGTCTGGTGCTACAAATGATGTTATAGAAGATCACTAGAATTTACAGTCAGCTCTGCCCTTGCAACCTGCCTTCCTTGGAGCAGCAGGCGAGAAAGGCAGAGAGGCTGAGAGGTCATTGGCTGACATCAGCAGGTACTAAGCATGCCATCCTTCCAGGTTTGGAGATGTGGAAGTAAACAGGACTTGCATGGGATTGTGACAGGAGCAAGCTGTGACCTGGCTGTGGGGCTGTGGGTGGGGGCATGTGTGTCTGCTGGGTGGCAGGAGAAGTTTCTCTCTGTCCTGGGGCTGTGAAAGGCTGGGCTGCTCTCACACTGCAGGTATCGGGGGCTCAGGAGCCTCTTCTTATCTTTTGTGTGACTGCAACTATTTTCCCAAGAAAATTAAAGTGACTTAGTCAGTTAACCTGAAATTTCCAGCAGCAGATTAGAAGTTTTCTCATCAGACTTTGGTGGCTGAGAGAGCAGAAAGTGCTGAGTGCAACAGAGGTGGGATTCCACTACCACCTAGTGGGCAGCAAGGGGCCGCCTCTTTGCCCCTCATGGCTCCAAGGAACATCAAGGGAACTGGGAGGGACAGTCAAAAAGGAAGTTAATGTAAGTTCTAGGTAGAATTAGACCATCTTGTAGTGCTTCCACCAGCCACCTGATGGGGTGCATTCTGAGCACCCCATCAGGGGCTGACAGCAGGTTGGAGAGCCGCTACCCTCCCTCAGAATTTGGTTCCTGGGCTCTAGAATGACAGGATGCACCCAGCCTGCTTCGGGGCAGTCAAATGGCCAAAGAGAGGTATGAGACCTGATTCGAGGAAACCTATTTTCATATTTGAAGCCAGGGGCTTGTTCATCCACTGCAAAATCAGTTCACTGCTGTCAGACTGTAGCTGAGTCAGTTCTAGTTTCCTCCCTGCTGCCTGCCTTATGCACTGAGCGTGTTACTCTTGAAACAGATGTATTTTTTTTTGACAGTAGATGCAGTGCTCACAGTTTTATATGTGAAGAGAATGATGCTGATGTTTGTCATGATCACAATGAGACTAAAACGTGAGGATCACTGCCCACAGGTAGTTCACATTCTAGAGGAGCTGGGAGACACAAACAAGTAGTTGCAGAAAAATCTAACAGTGTGTACTGGTTAATTTCGTGTGTCCACTTGGCTAGGCTATGGTGTCATTTTTGGTTAAACACCAGTCTAAATATTGCTGTAAATGTATTATTTAGATATTGTTAACATTTAAATTAGTAGCTTTTGAGTGAAGCAGGTGATCCCCCATAATGTGAATGTACCTTGTCCAATCAGTTGTAGGCCTTAAGAGAAAAGACCTCAAAAGGTCCTTTGAGTAGAAGGAATTGTGCCTCCAGACTGCATTTAGATTCAAGGTACAACACTGACTCTTTCCAGGATCTCCAACCTG
Source organism: Piliocolobus tephrosceles (assembly GCF_002776525.5). NCBI lineage: Eukaryota > Metazoa > Chordata > Mammalia > Primates > Cercopithecidae > Piliocolobus > Piliocolobus tephrosceles. Next base: position 117,087,353 of record NC_045446.1, read on the forward strand.
CAGGCCTGTCCTTCAGAATTTAGCCTCACCAGCCCCTACAATTGCATGAGAGAACTCCTTAAAATAAATCTCTCAATACATAGATGATAGAGATAGATAGATAGACAGATAGATAGATAGATAGATGACAGATATAGACAGATGATAAATAGGTGATAGATATAGAGAAAGATAAATGATAGACAGTAATAGATGATTGATAGGTGACAAATATAGACAGATGATAGATATTATAGGTAGATGATTGATAAATAGATGACAGATATAGACAGATGATAGATAGATGACAGATATAGACAGATGATAAATAGGTGATAGATATAGAGAAAGATAAATGATAGATAGTAATAGATGATTGATAGGTGACAAATATAGACAGATGATAGATATTATAGGTAGATGATTGATAAATAGATGACAGATATAGACAGATGATAGATAGATAGATAGATAGATAGATAGATAGATAGATAGATAGATAGACAGACAAACGGATGTGTATATAGATCCACAGATCTCTGCAGATATGCACATTCTATTGGTTATGATTCTCTGGAGGACCCTGACTGATACAGATTCATAATGGAGAGCATTTCAAAGCATTCTAGCATCACAGAGAAGAGATTCATTCTGCCTGAGGGATCAGGATGAGTTTACATCAGAGGTAGCACTTAGGATACCCTTTCAAGGACAGACAAATCGAAGTTCCACAGATGAGGAAGGAAAATAATTTTTTTCAGGCAAAGGGAATAAGCAGATATGATCTGATCAGGGACACTATGCAAATGCAGTGACCCTCAGTAACTCCAGTCCATGGTGCCCGGGATGGCACATGCTGAATGAAAGCTGAGAGAGAATGAGACAAAGTTACTGAGCACCTGTTGTAAAGGACCTTGATTGCTCAGGGCTTGTCCTTCCTCAGAGACACCAAGATCTCTGATGTCCTAGGCGTGAATGCATAGTGTGAAGTAGAGGCAGGTGACAAGTTTGAGTTCCTTTGAAGTCTGCTTGGAATAGACAGGTAAACTTTAAAAGGCTGCTACAATTTTTAGTTCAAATTCTAATAAGAATTATCTGTAGGTGTGAAGACTAGCGGTGGGTCACAGAGCACCCCAGAGACAAAGAAATAGAATCAGTCTTCTCTCTGCTATCCTCTGATATCTTAATAAGAGTGAGTACAGCAGGATGGTTGAGAAGCTTGGTTCTGCCATCAAACCACACTCAGTATCTCTCCACTACTGGTTAAGTCACCTTGAACAAATTATTCTCCAAACCCCAATTTCTTCACTTATAAACCAGATCTAATAATAGTACCTGATCATAGGGCTGTTGAGGCGATTAAATGATCAGCCATGGGGGTGCTTGGCCCAGCACTGAGCACCTTGGAAAAGCTCACTAAGCATTATTTTTTAATGCGAAAAGGATACTAGAGCAAGATGCTAACACTGTTTAACATAAGGATGGAAATTTTTAAAAAGATATCTAATACTATCCTAACCCTTTTGTCAAGTGGGTCTGCTGGTATATTGATCAGAAATGTAAGCTTCTGTTCTTCAAAGATAGCCTATTAGGGTTACAATTGTGTTCTTGTTTTACCAAAGGGAAGAAGGAAAGGCACTACTAATTCTAATGGTGTCAACCAATAATTTTAGGTACAGGGAAGTTTAGAGAACACATTGCTTATGTACATACCACTTTCTGGTGTTTACCTTACAGTCAGATCCTTGGGGCTCCCAATGGGCCATTGTGAAACTCATTAAAGGGCAGTCAGGATATCTCATTCTAATGTCGTGTTTGAAAGGAAGACACATGCCATACACTCTTCACCATCCCATACTGCCTGCCTTTTTCCTAAGAGCTCTAAATCTCTGCTGTGGGTCAAGGCTGTAAGGTGGTGTGATCAGATGGCTAGATGATTAAGAAGTAGCCTCATGAAGAGCCCGAGGCAACCTGGCCCTCATTAATATATTCTGTTCAAGCCCCTAGGGCAAGAATGACGACTAGAAATTATACTCGTCATCTTTCTAGAAGTTGGCATTAGGAAAGTATTTTCTTCTACAGGGTTAATGCTGGTTGAGTATTCCTGGGGCATCTCCAGATAGGCACTGTAGAAACCGATGATCAGTGGAGATATTTTAAACTACCACAAATTTGCACAGGTGTAAATACGATGATTCAAATAAGTAGACACACATTTACACATACATACACCCACACTTAAATACCACACCACATCCCCCAGTGTCGTATGACATCTAGGGCTTCCCTGTCTACCATCTGTAAAAGGAGTCCACAGATGAACCTATCTCAGGTGGGACTCTCCTGAGCTCAGCAGTTAGCTCTCTCTGAGCCCTTGGTCTCCCCTTAAAGAAGAAGTTTTAAGAGGGTTGTGAAGCCATTTGACTACCGGGAAACTCACAGCCCGGTTTTGTGCTCAGCTGCAGCAGCTATCTTAGGATTAGGATTTAAGTAAGATTATCACTTTCCCTTTCTATTTCTCTACTCTTAGCTTCGTCCAGGGGGATGCACATTTTACTCCTATACCTAATGTATAACCATAAAAATTCTCCCCAACGGCCTTCATGGCCATAAATCTCATGAATCCTGTTCGCATATAATCCAGAGTCATAGAGTGGATCCTATTTCTTCTAATGGCATCCCTAGTCCCTAAATACCTAGCTAGGTGAAGGTTTAATTTTGAAACACACTGGTTCTCCAATAAAACAAATGCATGTAGGTCTGGGGCTTGTTTCTCTTACTTATAGGTGGCTCAGACTATGACGAGGGCTTCGTTCACTCAGTAGTTAAGGGAGGAAAGAACTGGGGACTAAAGACTGAAGGCGGACAGGATCCTAGAGGGCTGGGCCAGGGTCCTAGCCCGGACGTGATGCACACTGGGGTTTCCACTCAGCTCACTCTAGGATTCAATTTCTACTTCTCTAGTAGGTCTGAATTATTTAAATCATAAATTTTCAAACATGTCTAAACATGAAAAAATTTTAGCAAAATCTTATAATGAAGCCAATAATAATAATAATAAAAGCAATAAATACTGCAAGTATTAATACAACAGGTGGATACCTCAGTGTGACAGTTTCAGGAGTGAGGGGGGTGTTTCCCCGTAGCTGCTAGCAGCTGACTGCCTCAGCTCTCAGACCTCTTTGAGGACTGCCTTGACTGAAGAAAACTGTTTCACCCAAAGTCACATCTGCTTCTCAGGGCAGCCTTCATCTAAAGTCTGATCCATGCAGGGGTATAAAGATGTGGCTCCCTTGTTCCAATTCATGACAACTCCAGTGAACCAGCCTAGCTCTCCGGCTTCCTATGGCATTGGCTGAGAGGCTTCCTTGCAAATCAGCTCATCTTTCCGTCCAATCTTGCTTCCTATCCCTCTTTCCCCCATATGTTGATCCAACACTCTTTGATACACATTCTGCTCCCTTATCTCTGCCTCAGGGTCTGCTTCCTGGGAACCTACTTGTGATTTTAACTAACATTCATTGCAACCTATTGCTTCAGGATCTGTGATATGCTTTCCGCGTGCATCATCTCATTTAACCCCTTCAACGGTCTTGCACAGGAAGGCAGAATGGGGTAGAGGATAATATTGTAGGTACAGTACTCCCCCTTGTCTGTGGGGAGTAAGTTTCAAGACCCCCAGTGGAAGCCCAGTGGGAAATATGTTTCAAGACCCCCAGTATGAAACCTGATTGCCATCAATTAAAACATATTTGTGTTCATGTCTTCCATGCAGAAATTTAGTGCCTTTTCTATGTTAACTAAGGACTTATGTACCATAGCCAAAATTTTTGCAGCATGAGAGGTGACAGCAAAACTAGCATCATTTTTCCCCCTTCTTCACAATGCAATGGATAGAACATTCATTCCTACCAGAAATCTCAGTAACCTCAGCATACATTTTTTTTCTTTCCTTATTTAGTTCACCTTTCCAGTTGAAGGAAGTCTTTTAGGACTGCTCTTTGGCATATCTGAACTGCCAACATGACTACTCTTGCATTTTGGGGCCATTCTGAAGTAAAATAAGGTTGACTTGAATACAAACACTGTAATGTTGCAACAGTGCATCTGATGATGAAGACAGCTACTAAGTGACTCATGGGAGGGCATTGCAGACAGCGTAGACACACTGGACAAAGGCATGATTCTTGTCCCAAGAGGGAGAGGGATAGCACAAGATTTCATCATGCTACTCAGAGCGGTGTGCAGTTTAAAATCAATTATTTATTTATGGAATTTTCCATTTAATATTTTTGGATCTTGATTGACCCTGGGTCACTGGACAGCAGAAAGCAAAATCACAGCTAAAGAGCATTATTGTCTTGGCATCAGCTAGACCCAATCGTCCTACTGCATAGGAAGTTAGTATAGAATCTTGGGCAATACTTTATTTTTCTAATCCTGTTTTCTCATGAGTAAAACAGTCCTTATTAGTAGAATTAAGCTTTCATGCCTCTTGGAAATATTAAATGAGATAACATATTTTCAGGGAGAAGCATCCCAATTGCAATAGTTTTACATGAATTCAACTCTGCCTGTCTGGTGAAATTTTATACCATTTATATGATGTGGGCAGTGGAAATAATCCTGCCTAAATAATCAGCAGAGTATAATAGTAAGAAAAGGAGCTCTATGATCTGCCTGCTTGGGCCCATGTCCACTGTCACATTGTGCCAGATTTTCCACCTATAAAAGGAAGATAATATAGAAACTACCATGGCATGTTTTGAAGATTGAATAATTTAATATATGTGAAGCTCTCAGAATAGAACCTGACACATAGTAAAGTTACTAAAACATCACTGCATGTTGGATAAGGATACGGCTTTTGTTTCAAGGTAAAGAATGAATTGTAAGGGCTTGTGACCATTGATGTAGAGGTACCATAAGTATTCAGATGGACAGAAAAGACAGTTAAAGTTGTTTCACCAACACATGGGAGAGCAAACATAAAACACCAGCAGAGACTCACTGAGAAGTGCTGACTTGAAAAGAGATAGGAGAGCTCATACAGGTCTAAATTCCCAAGCCCTGTAAAAAGCAGTATCTTTTCCAAGAACTTGGCATTTTCAGGGCTGTGTTTGTCTGTTTTGCATTGCTATAAAGGAATACCTCACACTGGGTAATTTATAAAGAAAAGAGGTTTATTTGGCTCATGGTTCCGCAGGCTGCATAAGCATGGCACCAGTATCTGTTCAGCTTCCAGGGAGGCCTCAGGAAGCTTCCAGTCATGGCAGAAGGCAAAGGAGCAGGCACATGACATGGTGAGAGCTGAAGCAGGAAAGAGGGAGAAAGAGGAAGCAGGGAGGTCCCAGACTCTTTTAAACAACTAGATCTCACATGAACCAACAGAGTGAGAACTCACATTGCTGCAAGGACAGCAGGAAGCCATCATGAAGGATCTGCCCCCAGGACCCAGACACTAAAGAAAAGCGTGATCAGGCTCCACTTCCAAATCCGGGGATCGCATCTCCACCTGGGATTTGGAGGGACAAACATTCAAACTAGATCGGAATCATTTTAAATGTATATGTACTTCCTTTATTCATGAGCTGACTCTAGAATCTAATGCTCTTGTAAACAATACTTCTGCTCTAAAACAGTACTTGTCATGATAAATGTAAATAATTGATTTATTAATATTAAATTAATATAAAGCACTTAAAATGATGCCAATCACATGGTCCTTGCTATAAGAAATTTAGTAATGATTATTGTTATCCCCATTTTACAAATTGAAGCATATGAATGCTGAATAATAAATCCATCCAGTTATCTGTCTTAAAACTCTGGGATCTTATCCACTTTGCTCCAGTTCAAAATATACAGTAAATAAAAGTAGACTGCCTGGTTGAAGTGGCCCGATCACTGCCCCCTCAACTGCCCCCTGATTCTGCAACTCCTGAGTGAACTCTGTGGCCCAATAGTATTCTGTGGAGCCCAGTTTGAAAATCCATCGAGCTTGATGATCCTTCTAGTTCCAAAATCTTATGATCACCAATAAAATCTGGGCAAATCCAGTCCTATCCCCTACTCAGGTGGCCATTGGCAAGATGGCTGCTCTGACATAGGTATTCAGGTCGCCACCTGAAAGCAAAATTTCTTTCTGTAAGCTACACAGGCTTAATCTATACTCTTGAAACAGATAAAGATAACAGTTGGTATTTCAAGCTGTCATCCCATCTAGACCAGAATCCGCTCTTCAGCCACAGAAGCCAAAGAAATGCGGCAAATACTCCATCACCCTCATCTCTCCTGGGTCTTCCGTGGAGGTTTCTGAGAAAGAAAAGATGTGGTTAAAGAGGCTCAGCTGCATAGATGTCAGGGGCAAAGAAGAAAATGATGCAGTTTATCAATGCTTATTAGACTGGCCCTTGGAAAAGTATGGAACCTCCCTGTAGATGGGAAGAAGTCCTTTGCCATCTGCTCCCTTGCATGGTTCTTTTGCGTTTTTTTCCTGCCAGCCAAAAGTTCCTTGACTTTGGTTCTCCAAGAGGGACTTAACCCTATACCCAAAAGCCACCGTAGGAATTACCGCTCTATTTACCCATCTGGCAGCCCCTGAACCAAATCTGTTGGCAGCTGGGACTATTGACTCGTTATTTTGTAGGTTTTATCACTGACCAATGGATGCATGACCCTGCCATGTTGATAAAGGGAACGGGGGAGTTCTCTAGGGGTGGCCACAGGGGGACACTCCTGGTTTGTCCCCATGGCAGCATCCTGATGTTCAGAAGAATTATAGAAAGTTAATTTAGGGGGAGTGACATGCCATTTTAATGCAGGCAAACTAATCTGTAAAAAGTCACCAACCCACATGTTAAGTGTCTGAACTCCTGGCTGGATCTGGGTCTGGAGTTACATAAGACCACGTGGCCACAAAGAAGGAGTCCAAAGTCAAGTGGCACGAAGCCAAGGGAGAGCGAAAGGGCTTCCGGGGGAAAGATGGAAGCAACTGAGCTGTCCCATTAACAATTCTGTCCACGGCCTAGAAAGAGAAGTAAAAAAATTAGAAGTACAAGGTGCAGGATGGAAACCTCCAAACAGGTCTTGGAACGAAGGGGAGGAGGCAAGTCCTGGAAGGAGACCCTGAGCTGCTTAAGGGAACCTCAGGGGCCTTCTATAGAGAGGCTGCACCTCGCCTGAGGAGGGTGGCAGCAGCAAGCAGTTCAAGGTCACTGAACTGGCAGAGACATGACAGGTTCAACAGAAAGGGAGATGGCACGAGGAGAGGGGTGATTTGCTCAGAGCTTTCTTTGCAATGCATTCCTCCTAGTTTTTATTTCAGCATGGAAGCTTCCAGGGAAGCTGGGATGAAAACGTGCGATGGGTTTGCTACACACAGCTATTTGTATCTGTTCTCAGCATCAGGAAATGGATAAAGAAGAAAGAATCAATACAAAGGGGTAGCAAGGAAGAAATGGGGCCAGGGTCAAGCTATAATTTTCTGGCCTGAGTAGAACGTCTGTGGCCTGGGAGTTCCAGAAAATGATTCACAAAACTAACACACTTTGACCCTGTTATTCTCAGCTCTTATTTGAGGCAAAATGTGGTTTCTTTTCCTCTAATGGTTTGTATCTCTTGAATTTTTATTCTCTTTCAAATCTAGTTGATATTCTTGAGAGAAATATTCTTGATAGAAAACTATTTAAAACAAAGCAGAATTACAGAAGGGAAAGGTTGGGGAAAGGGTGTCCTTCTGAATTGGGACAGCCTCTTACAACCATGGGCCCTCTGCAGGGCAGAGCGGTGGAGCTGTGAGCTTCACCAGGTGTTGACTTGGTTCTAGCCCAGTGCTATGACTTGTTGGGTCAGTTTCAGTTAGGAATGCTCCCAATGGATGTTCAAAGACCCTGACCACAGTGGCTTAAGCAAATGGAAAAAACACCTTTCTTCTATAATGTGCACTCCCAGGTGAATGGGTGGATGTTCACAGGCTCAACTACATCAGCACCCAAGCCTTTCAAGTCTCTCTGTTTTGTTTTCCCCATTTTATGCTTTGAGCCACATGCCCTTACTCCGGGAGAAAGAGGGCAAGAGAAAAGGGCAGCTCCTATATCTGGATAATAAACGCTTTCTCAGAACCCCACAGCAGGCATCTGCTTATGTCTCACTGGCCAGACTATGCCACATGCCTGAAGAGGGCAGAGGAGCTGCAGGTGACTTGAGCCGCTCAATGAAGTCAGCCCCAGAGCACAATAAATACCCGGGGAGAGACTGGAAAAGAAAGAGTGAAAAGGGGGATCAAGAGAGGGAGGAGAAGAAGAGGAGAGGAAGAGGAGAGAGAACGGAGGGAAGGAAGGAAGGGAGGAAGGAAGGGAGGAAGGAAGGAAAGGAGGGAATGAGGGGAAAGAAAGGTGGTGTGGGGGCAGGAAAGAAGGGAAGGGAAGGTTTCTGGGCTTTAATTAAAAAAAAATGAATTGAAGTTTCAGACCTATTGTTAACCAACCGTGGGGACTTGAGAAAGTTAAATTCTTTGAGCCACATTCTTTTTCAATTATAAAGTGGAGATACTGATATTTAATCCACAGGTATTTTATGCAGATTAAATATTTAAAGTATGTAAAGAAATGTTGTGTACACTGTCCTGTAGGTCTAATCACCTAAACAAAACGTTGGTTGCATGATGACAGGTGACAATCACTGGGCACTTCAGGTTAATTTCCAGGAGCAATTTCAGTGTGGCTTGGGCTTGAAAAACCTCTGCCCCAAGATGTGACATACGAGTGAAATATATGCTATACCCCGCTATATTTTCAGGTATTGATTTTACACAGGCAGAACTGAATTGCAGACATCTTAATGAGGGTAATGGTGCAGAAGGGGCACTAGATGGCAGCAAAGTTCTATGTTGGGATTTCCCAGAGGTTGCTAATCAAAGTATAGTAAACTAAGTACTTGATGAAATAGGCCGGGCGTGGTGGCTCACGCCTGTATTCCCAGCACTTTGAGAGGCCAAGGCGGGTAGATCATGAGGTCAGGAGTTCGAGACAAGCCTGGCCCACATAGTGAAACCCCGTCTCTACTAAAAATACAAAAATTAGCTGGACGTGGTAACGTTTACCTGTAGTTCCAGCTATTTGGGGGGCTGAGGCAGGAGAATCGCTGGAACCCGGGAGGCAGAAGTTGCAGTGAGCTGAGATCATACCACTGCACTGCAGCCTGGGCGACAGAGCAAGACTCCATCTCAAAAATAAACAAGCAAATAAATAAATAAAATAAGTAAATAAAAATAAAATAAAATAGGTATGCCGCACCTATGCTATGCTTATTTCTCTTTGCAGACATCTCACACTCTTGTTGTGTTTGTCTTCTCTGGAGGTGAAAGTCAGCCATCTCAGTAGAAACTTACATTTGGGGCTTAATTAGGGAAATTTAGGAGCTTAGGCATAAAACCTTAGCCAGACACTGATACATGGCAGTTTCATTTCCTGGAAAATGGGAATCACAATAGTACGAATACCTGTGTCTTGGGGAGTTGTGACATTTAAATAAAATCATGTCGGTAAAACACTTTGCACAGCTTTGGGGATAAAGCAGACAGGATGTTGATAATTTCTTCTCACCTTTCTCTTCTTTGGGTCCTTTTGTTAAGAGAACACTGATGAGGCTTCTCTTCTAGGAACCTGGGTGCTGCGCATGGGTGAGGAAGAGACACTGGATGGCTCAGCGTGATCATGGCCTAGAGAAAGAGTGGAGGAGGATCATGAGCTGGAAAGAGCTGGAAGATGAGAGAAGGTCTAGGGCCCCAAGGTGACAGGCCAGCACCTAAGAACAGACCCAGAGAGAGAACCATCCCCATGGACTCAGATGGCTGGGAAAATTGAAGAACAGACGTATCTTGTAAGTAATTTTCAGTTGTTTGTTGTACTATTATGTCACACTCTTCCTATCTCCGAAACTTAAATGGAGGTGTCTTGCACACCCACCGGCATCGCTAGTGCTTTGCATCCCACACAGCATGGGGCACAGAGAGGTGACGGCCATGGGCATCAATGGGGGCGAGTTAATAGTAAAGGCAGGCAGTAGAGCAGATGGACTTTTCCAGGGGTCTGCAGAAATTCTGGGACTTCATATGGGGCTCATATAATATTTACCTAATATGGTGAGGTGCATTTAAAATAACTTAAACAGGCCAAGCATGGTGTAATTCTCCTGGAGGCCCAGGTGGTTGAGTCTCTTGAGGTCAGGAGTTTGAGACCAGCCTGGCCAACATGGTGAAACCCCATCCCTATGGAAAATACAAAAATTAGCTGGGTGTGGTGGCTCATACGTGTAATCCCAGCTACTCAGGGGGCTGAGGCAAGAGAATCGCTTGAACCCAGGAAGCGGAGGTTGTAGTGAGCTGAGATCGTGCCATTGCCCTCCAGCCTGGGCAACAGAGAGAGACTCTGTCTCAAAAATAAAAAATAAATAAATAAATAAATAAATAAATAAATAAAACATATTTGGAAATTATTTCAAGCTTACTGAAAATTGAAGAATAAGATTAGTGCAGCTGTAATCCCAGCACTTTGGGAAGCCAAGGCGGGCAGATTACCTGAGGTCAGGACGGGACCAGCCTGGCCAACATGGCAAAACCCCGTCTCTACTAAAAATACAAAAATTAGCCAGGTGTGGTGGAGCATGCCTGTAATTCCAGCTACTCAGGAGGCTGAGGCAGGAGAATCGCTTTAACCCAGGAGGCAGAGGTTACAGTGAGCCAAGGTCACACCAGTGCACTCAAGCCTAGGCGACAGAGTAAGACTCCATCTCAAAAAAAAAAAAAAAAAAAAGTGCAGAAAGACTCATACACCTTTTGCTCAGACTCCCATCTTGTTAGAGTTGACCCATTTTGCTGTCATCTGCTCTATATGACTAAATACTCTCCATAGTTTTTTTCATTAAACATTTGAGAGTTAATTACATACGTTCTGAATCTTTACCCTTAAATACTTATGCATGCATTTCCTATGAATAGGAATATTCATTTAGTAGTTACAGCGTATTTATCAGCCTTGGTAAATTTAACATTGATGCAGTAACTTTAGTCTGCCATCCACATTCCAAGTCTGACACGTGGCTCAATGATGTCTTGAATGACACTTTTTTCTTTTCTAGAAGAGAATCTAGGCTAGGTTCAGTTATTTATTTGGTATTTATATCCTTTTATCCTTATTTTTTCTAGAACACCTCTACATCATTCTTTGTTTTAGTGCCATTGAATAACAACTTGAATAATACTTTTTTAAATGACTTGAATAATACTGCTCACCCTGTTTTAAAAAGTATAATGTTCCTCATTTTGAGTTTATCTGACACTTTCTTGTAAACATGTTCAGATTGTGCATTTTCACCCCACACAGCTCATAGACTATAGTGAGTACTTTTCGAAGTATTACACCTGGAGACATATTAGATCAATTGTCCCTCACTGGTGATATTAATTTTGATCACCTGCTCGAGGTGCTGGATATCACCACTGTGGAATCACTGTTTTTTTCCCCTTGCAACAATAAGCAATCTGTAAGGAGATATTTAAAATCACGAGGATGTCCTCCTCTTCTTTAAAACGTCCCCCAAATCTAGCACCCATTATCTGTTCATTTCTGACCCAGTCTTTACTGTGAAAGTTGCACATGATGGTTTTCTGTCCTCAGCCTTCCCTCCATATTTATTAGGCAGCACCCAGCATTCTACTGCAATCAAGAGTACTCCTGCTACCCTTTGTTTATGTATTTATTAGCTGTATGGGCTTAGATTTTCCTATGTTTTCAAAGGTTTATCATTAATTACTGAATTTTTTAATTATGGTGCTCAAAATGTCTCAGATTTGGCCAATGGGAGCCCTTCTGGGCTGGCTCCTGTGTCTCTGCGACATGCCCCCATTATGTTTTTAAGCACTTCCTTACTTTCCGACACAACAGGATATTCCGGGCACATCTTGTTCCTACTTTCTCTGCCATCCCCCTGAGGATCCTTGCTTCCTTTTCATGCAGAGACAGATTTGAACACTAAGCATCCCCATTGCTCCTAGGTCGTCTCTCCTTCTCAGCCCTCTCAGTGGACAGTGTTGGGAATAATTGCATGTGCACCTGCACATGCAGAGACAGTGCTACAGAAGTGTCTACATACACATACATGCGGGTATGTTCATGGGAGCATGCACACATACATACACAGAGTTTAGACAGCATGAGTCACCACTTGTGATGGTGAATATTGAATGTCAGCTTGATTGGATTGAAGGGTGCAAAGCATTGTTTCTGGGTGTGTCTGTGAGGGTGCTGCCACAGGAGGTGAGCATTTGAGTCAGTGCACTGGGAGAGGCAGACCCACCCTCAATCTGGGTGGGCACCTTCTAATCAGCTGCCAGCACAGCTAAAATAAAGCAGGCAGAAAAATGTGAAAAGATTAGACTGGCTTAGCCTCCCAGCCTACATCTTTCTCCCATGCTGGATGCTTCCTGGCTTCACACATTGAACTCCAAGTTCAGCTTTGAGACTCTGACAGGTGTCCTTGCTCCACAGCTTGCAGATGACCTATTGTAGGACCTCACTTTGTGATCGTGTGAGTTGATACTCCTTAATAAACTCCCCTTTATATATACATCTATCCTATTAATTCTGTCCTGCTAGAGAACCCTGACTAACATGCCACTCATACCTTTACTTTCCATTCATCTCTATATGATCTTTTTCTTTTCCTTGGGATAGAAGTGCACTACACTTTAATTTAAACATTAAAACAAAGATTGCCCTCCCCCAACAATAAAACCAGAGGATGTGTGGCCAATTTAGCAACAAATAATAGATTTACAGTAGCAGAAAGATAAAGTCACAGAACGGGTTAAAACTGTAGAGAAGCAAATAAAAACATCATTATAAATATCTTTCCAATGACTTATGCACTCATTTCAAAAAACATTTTTTTTCAGAATCTACTGTGTCAAGCACTATTTTAGGTATTGAGATACATTAGTGAACAAATTAAAAATCTCTCACTTTAAGGAACAGATATTCAAGAGATGTGAGACACACAGCATAACATTTGTATGAAATGTATAATAGGTGATCATTTTGAAAATGCTACATGAAAGATGAAAGCAAAAAAAGGGGTATAGAGGCACCTCAATGGGAGTATTTCCTTATATAGAGGGTTTAGGGTGCAGACCTTCCTGATAAGCTGATATGTGACCTGGAGGATGTGAAAGAGCAGCCATGAAGATCTCTGCCTGAGGCCAGAGTTCCAGGCAAAGGGTGGGTCAAGTGCATCCTAGAAGGCTGTGATGGGCGACAGTGAGGGGCTGCTGTGGCTGGAGCCCAGTGACTGGGCAGTGGTAGGAGGAGTTGCAGGAGGCGGTGCAGGGTTGGATCCTACAGGGCTTTTCACAGCTGTAAGAATCCGGCTTCAGTGCAAGATGGGAAGCCACTGGAAGATTTTGAGCAGAGACATGCCATTGTCTGACCTGAGTTTCACAAAAGTCACTCCAGCCACTCTGCAGAGGATATACTCTCCATGGACAAAGGGGAACAGGTGAGTCCAAACAGGGGGCGAGTGATAGAAACCAGAGATGAACGTGAGACTCTTGCAGTCATTCAGAGATGACGTGTTCTGTACTGAGGTTATGGCAAATGTGTGTACTGTCTGTATAGAGACAGATGTCCAGTCAGCAAGCATTATTGCATATCACTACGTGCCAGGGAATGTGATGACTTCTGGGGAATACAGAGATGAGTGAGACACAATCACAGCCCTTGCAGAGCTCACAGTCTGGAGAATGTGGAGGGCAAGGCAGACATGCGGGAGGATGACAGTGCAACCTGATAGGCCCTGAGGCAAGTCAGGAGCAGGCTGAGCCACGTGCTCACATGTCCAGTGCTCCATGTTCGTGGATCCCTGGACTCAGAGACAGCTTCAGAGAAGACATGATTTCTCTTGAAACAGAAAGGAATCGGGAGCAAAGAAAGAAGAGATTCTGGAGCTCTTGAGTGATAGCGAGAACATCTTTGGCTCTTGAATTTCCAGTTCCAGTCACAGCCCTCATTACGGCTTGCCGAGTCTGTCATTCCCTTGGGTACCCATGGAATTGTCTGCCATGGTTTTACACCAAGCTCCCCTTACCTCATCTGCCTTGAGAAAGTTTCTGTTCCTTGCAGCCAATGACTCTGGTCTGTGACACAGAGAAGATATGAATGCAGAATCAACAGCCTGATGCTGGCCAGGGCATATGCAGGGTTAGGATGGGGCGAAGGCAGGGCTGGTGTCCAGATTTCTGGCCCAGGTGTGACAGCAACGTCATTTGTCAGAAGAAATATTCAGGAAGAAGCTATCGAGTGTGCTCTCAGGTGTAATAAGTTCGAGCAGCCTCCAGGGGGCAGATGGCACACCTCGAGCTGAGGGGCCCTGGGTGTGGGAATGAGTTCTGGAAGGCTCCAGTAAGCATTGCTAGTGAAGCTGGGGGACCTGCAGGGAGAAGAAAAGTTAAGCATGGAGCCCCAAAGAATGTTTCAGCTGCAGGCAAAAGAAGAGAAGCCAGGAACAAAGAACAGCCAGGAATCAACTAAGACAAACAAGGGAGAAGGAAGCCAATAGACACCATGAAAGGAAAGCATTTCCAGGGGGAAAAAATTCCAATTTTTCCTTCCTTCCTTCCCTTCCTTCCTTTTTTCCTTCCTCCCTCTCCCTCCCTTCCTTCCCTCCCTCCCTCTCTCCCTCCCTCCCTCCCTACCTCCTTCCTTCCTTCCTTCCTTCCTTCCTTCCTTCCTTCCTTCCTTCCTTCCTTC